>NC_136067.1:1377104138-1377508373 GCF_964261635.1 Lissotriton helveticus
ACTAGCTATCTGCAATAGTTGATCTTTTTACGCATTTCTTTAACTGTGCAATCCAGAACATGCGACGTCGTTTAGATACAAACTCACTAGCAAAATAATCTATTTCATTGCTGAGGCAGGGCTTTAAGCTGAACAAGCGCTCAGAACAAGCGCTCGGCATGACGCAGCCTTTTCTCTTTTAGCCCCGTCCCTTTCAGACTGACTTCCTGCTGACGTAAAAGGTTCCTTATCTTCTTTATGGGGCGAAACAGATGGCCCCATAAAGAAGATAACAAACCTTTTACACCATCAGTAAGTCAAGTAAGCCAGTCTGGAAAGGACGGGGCTTAAAGAGAAAGAAGAACGTCACTGGGACCTCTTCTCCAATGGCTGGCCACCGTTTAGCATGAACGGTGACACCAGCTAATGGAAAAGAGGGGCGGGGCTTAACCTGGCTAGTGAAACTCACTCTACCTCATTAAATCTTGCCAGCTCGACTGCGCATGTGCGCAGTCTTTCGTAGGCCGTGACCTAAAAATGAGTATAAATGAAAACAGTTCTCCTCGTTATGCCTCCCTTGGGAGGCGTACGTTTCCGGTGCTGCGGCAAGCGCAAGGTAAGTTTTATCTTTTTTTTTAAATGTTCTTTTCACTCAACGTTGTCTGCCGACTCCCCGCCCACCTCACCACGCTTACCTGCACCGGCCGCTCCTGAACCCCACGTAATGCTCATGAACACCTCCTTGGCGCAGCGTAAGGCAACGCAGTGACTTGCGCAGCTTTGTCCTACTCCATATCTATGAGGCCATGCAAACCCATGCAGGGTGACTTTGTGCCGCCTCATATGTATGTTTGAATTGCTTGCGCCGCTGGCGCCTCAAAAAAAGTGATTCTCTGGTGGCACAAGCCTCTTATAAATAAGTTACAAAATATTCTGTATATTTTTTAGGTCTTTCACCATCAGGTATCTACACATAAAATAATGGGCAGCGTAAATGAAAAATAAATTTAAAAAGTTGCTACTTAGTGGGAAAATCACTGTAGTACATCATGAAACATCTATTAGTTAATGCACTGCAGAGGTCTGTGTGTAACCAGAGAGCCACATAATTTAATCTTGATTGGTGCAGTGGAGAATTGTGACTTGTGTATTTTTAGTGCTATGAGGGCACTGCCTGTGACTGAAAGCACTGTGAATATGTAAGCCATTATTTTATACTTACATTGTATTACTCACAGTATAAGATAGACTGATACAAATTGTGAAATTAGTTTTACGATAAAATGGTGCTTCCAAAATGTAGATTTTAGTAATGCCAGAGCATATGTAATGCCCTTTTTATTTACATAACTGTCCCTTCAACACGTCCTTAGGTGTACTAAGGAATGTGTAAAAACAGTTACAACTATAAGCAAGCACTTCACAGCCCAGTTGTTAACTCTTTGCACTATCACAAAAAAACCTTTGTCATCACAAATCTTGGAATGATTTATCAACCAATTAAAGCCAGCACCCTTTACACTTGCAGATTAACTAATAACGCACATTTCCATTTCATTCAAGCAAGCAGGCATCCCGGCACGAAAGCTTTTCACAGCTCAGGAGATTTAATCGATGAAACTTCAGCTGATAACAATCGAAATTGGCCGTCCCAGGATGGCTGTCTTTTTCCAAAACCAAAGCACAAGTGACGCTGGGGAATGCGTGACCCCCCATACCAGGACTCCACAGCCCCACTGGGGGTCGCGCCCCACAGATTGAAGACCTCTGCTCTACTCCCTCCACAACACACTTCAACACTGTACACCACTCCATGACACTCCAGTTCACTTCTCTTTGCATCATACAACTCTACTGTATGCCACTCTACGCCACTCCCCTGTACTCCACTTTAGGGCACTCTTCTTTACCCCACTAACTTTTAGCCATGCTGAACAGCAGCCATTCTGGTGTACAACGTTGCTAGAGCATATTGGCAAAGCCAAAAACTCTTGCATAGGCGAGACTATTGGCTTTGCCAATGCTTGTTGCCCTCTAGTCACTGTCACAATTTTATCCCCCAAGTCAGCATGCAACTTACTGATGGATCGTAAAAGGGCCCTCTCCCCTCCAGTCATTTGAGTCCTACATGCTATCGTTGACATTCCCTTATCTTTCACTTTTCTTCTTGTTTGCTGCTTAGGAGAAAAAGTCCTACTTTCTTTTCTTACTATTCTCCATATCAGTAGCTCCACCAGCAAAATAGTCATCACTGCTCATGCCCTCTACAGTCTACATTCATAAGAGCGCTCCCTGCAGTTAATGCAGTATCTCCAGTCCTGTGAGAATCTTACAAGGGCATCCACCCATCCACCCCCTACCACAACCACGAACTCGCATATACAGCCACTCATGCACCTTTTCCCTGATCAATACAACCACGCACACATCCAGTCATACATACACTCACCCATAAAGCTACTCACACACACCTGCTCATTCACCCATACAGTCCATCACACAGCCACTCATTCATCCACTCAATTCATGCATATACTAACACATACTCACTGCGCTTTAAAGCCACTAAGACAAGCACATACTCTCCCATACAACCTTTCTTGTACTCATCCATACAGCCACTCACTCACCCTTTCTCTAACCCATAGTCTCTCACACAGCCACTCATTCACCCATACACCCACTTGCACACTCATTCATGCACCCATACAGCCATTTATGTACTCTGTCACTCACCCATACAGACACTTACGTACTTGCTCGGTCACCCATTCAACCACTCATGCACCCTCTCATTTACATCCGCGGACACACTCGCACACTCACCCATACAGCCACTCATTCACCCTTTCATTCACCATTACAGCCACTTGCGCACCCACTCACTCATGTATTCAGTCTCCCAAACCCACTCACTCTTCTGTACACCACTTACCCACTCAATCACCCAGACAGGCACCCCCACAACCACTTACCTTAGTATATATGTTTAACACTCAGTAACTGTTAGAAAACACTCAGTCACTGGATGATATCATTTGAGATGTCATCAGTGATGTCATTGAACATGTCATTACTGATGTAATATGTGAGGTCATAATCATTCAAATGATCTTTTTCAACTGCCGGTTTGATTACTTACCTATGGCCCGTGAACAAGAGCACAGTGGTGCTCGAAACGCAATGGGCTTTTATTCACGATACGAGGGGGTCTGCAATGCTGCAGCACGGCTGTCCGCCAATAAAGGCTGTTTTCAACTTCCCCGCGTGTGGTATCTCCTTTTGGCAACCTTTGTGTGGACAAATATGGCGACTCGGTCGCGGAGGTGCCCCGCAGTTATCATGCCGATTCTGTGCTTGGTAACCACCAGGCACGCAGGAGTGGAGAAGGCCGCATGGCAGGATTTAAAATATGACCGATGCGGCAGATATATATATATATATATATATATATATATATATATATATATATATATATATATATATATATATAGATAGATAGATAGATAGATAGATATAGAGAGATAGATATAGATATAGATAGATACATAGATATATAGATATATAGATATATAGATATATAGATATATAGATATATAGATATAGATATAGATAGATAGATATAGATATAGAGAGATATATATATATATATAGATTATAGATATATATATATATTCCTTGCTGAGACCACAGGCCCTTGGAGGGTGGTGCATGCCCCAGGAAAGCACTCGGTATTTCAAATTGACAGTCCTTATCGCCAACGCGAAAATAATGCACTCTCAAAATCCAGCAGAGAAGATGATTCAGGAAAATTGAATTAGCTTCCATGCAATGCATTGCGTGGAAGCTAATTAAGTTTTCCTGAATCATCACTACTGCTGGATTTTCAGAGTGCATTATTTTCACGTTGGCGATAAGGACTGTCAATATATATATCCCAAAGAAAACGCGCTCCTCCAGCAACGTAATATGGGCCACACCAACAGTGCTTGAAAAGGTGCTTTATTCAAAGAATAACAGGCATGACGCGTTACGAGTCCACCGACTCTTAATCATATGCCGTGGTCTCAGTGGGTTCGTTTGGTCTCAAATAAACGTAACTCATAAGACATTGAGAAAGGACGTTGGTGCTTCCAATTTAAAGTGGCAGTCATTTGGTAATTTTATGTTCACAATTATTCTTGTGTTTTCATAATGCAGCGAAAATAAGTACAAGTAGTTTGTTTCAGGTTGCTTTTTAACCCCCAAATGGCATTTACTTCCACGTGTTTTCTCGTTGCACACTTTCGTTCATGCTTAGTCATATATATATATACCGTCACTGTGTAGGATTCTCGTCAGTTAACCAGGCACCCGCACACCTGTTGAGTTTGTTTAGGGCACGCAAAACAGATTGAATCATTATTATTTGTGTAACGTATGTACACAGTGATTGACAGAATTCAATAATGCCACTGTTACTATAATGCTAAACTGCAGTAATGTATTTTGTATTTTACCTATGCACTTAAAGTTATTTTTGCATATATATATCCGGGCACAGCGGAATGT
The DNA here is from genome assembly GCF_964261635.1 of Lissotriton helveticus. Classification (NCBI taxonomy): domain Eukaryota; kingdom Metazoa; phylum Chordata; class Amphibia; order Caudata; family Salamandridae; genus Lissotriton; species Lissotriton helveticus. Next base: position 1,377,108,669 of record NC_136067.1, read on the forward strand.
GTCATCATGCCCTGTGCAAATGGGGTTCCGCCGCAGTGAAATTCTTTAAACATTTTCAACTCTCCCTGTCATTATCACCTACCTGGGCGGCTGCACGACTAAGGCATCCTGGGAGATGTGGTTTGTAGCATCGAGAACAAACTACATCAGGTGAACAACATTGTAGAGGGGAGGAGCGGGCCCGTGTCAATCAATTCAAAGGCAGCAGAAAACAAGCATGATGACTCATTGGTCTGGTGGAGGGCGCTGAAGAAGACGTTTGTCGAAATGCATTCGCCTTAGCTGGAGTCTGTGTCTGGATAAATAAAGCCTCTCCAACCTTCCCCCTCAGGGTCCTGCTTCTTCTTGGTGAGGGAGTTTGTGTGTGTGTGTATGTGTGTATATATATATATATATATATATATATATATATATATATATATATATATATATATATATATATATATATATATATATATATATATATATATATATATATATATATATATATATATATATATATATATATATATATATATATTCTCCAAAAGCTAGTGAGAATGCAACTTTGCTTCAAGGATCTGGCTATGTCAAGGCTGGCTGTTGGGTGTCCATTAATACAAATATTGACATTTTCGGACTTGTACAATATATATATATATATATATATATATATACACACCACAGAGCTTATCCTCTTCCCATACTGAAAACACTTTAGCATCCCCTTAGTAAAATCCCAGTTCACCATATCAAAGGCCTTGGTGGCATCTAATGTAAACACCGCTACTGGGAATGATTGTCTTGTCGCCAGAATTATTGGGTTTACTAATCCATGTAGTAGTTCTGGAAACTGTCTGCTGGAAGGCTCTCTCTTGATATTCATGGGTAATGACATGAATGAATAAATGAAGGGAGTCTTTTATCACGCAACTTAGCCCAAGGGCATCAATGTTGGCATAGATTTAATATCTGAACAAGGGTGCCTTAAAAACAGAGTCACAGTTAATGAGCTATGTTCGTCAATATCCTTCACATTTCGTAGCGTCATTATCTGGTTTTAGGAATAAGACGTTACTTGCTTGAGGCCACAAACTAAGGTACTCAAATTCATTATTATTGCATTGAAAAGTTAAGTCAGAATCTGTACCGATAAGTCGGTCAATAATTTATACGTGTCTGATGGGATTCCATCAGGCCCTGCATTCCCACAATTTTACAGTGCTTTGCTTTATTTTTGCTCGGTGAGGAATCTTTGCAGTCCCTCTCGCTGACATATGGTGAGATTATGGAGATTCAAGCTGTCTAGCCACTCATTGACTCCTTGTATAGCCAGGAAAAGATCTTCTTCCTACACCTCTGGATAGTAGAAAAAGAGTACTGCTTCGATCCGATGACTGTTTTCACAGTGCTCACATGGTCTCCGATCGTACTGATCTAGCTCTTACTTTTATCTGATTTAAATTTCCAGGATGAAAAATGCATTGCATGTTTCTCTCTGCTCTAAATGTTTTAGTTACGATTGAGTTCATCTAGTCTTAAGTTGAATTCCAATTCCCAATCATCTACTTTTTCCTATTGATCATATTCCTTAATTGCACATAGCCCTATTATTAGGTCTAATTTACTGTGAAGAGCTTCTAAAGATCTTGCTAATCTATTGTGGGGTTTTACTCATTATATCTCAGTGAGTTTCAATATAACACCTGACTATGCCTCCAAGGTTGTGGCCTGACCTCTGGTACAGAGTGGAAGATGAGAGAAATTGGTATCTTATGAACCCTGAGACATGATATGCACTAGATGTAAAGCCTCACTTTTGCCATGTATGAGATGCATGTTTTACTATTGGTCCTTGCTGTGGCATGCCTAGCTGGTGGATATGAGCCACAAGGGCTGGGGCCTCATTGTGCCAAGGTAGTTAGGCATGTCTGACTCCAGCAGAACTACTGCAGCTGGGATAGAGAGATGGCAATGTGTGGGGTATAGAGCACCAGCTGTGCCTCGACACTGCCTATGTTAGTGCTGACTGAGCATATTGCCTCCTTAGTAGTCAAAGCAGGTGAGTTACTTAACGATATGTTTAACCTCATTGTATTTCCTGATTTTCTCCTATACTGAAAAATAGTAGTGGTGGAGTATTGACAAATTAGCTGTCATCTCTAGTTCAAAAGATGTATTTCACTGACTCCTTCAACAATTAGAAATATTATTCTGGACCAGACGGCACCTTTCGGGGTGGTGGCATCCCATGCTATTTATGGAATTGTTTTTCCAGCATTTTAGATCTTTTCTTGAAACTCGATTAGGTGTCTTGGCTTGTGGGATCCAGGATAAGACAATCCATTGAAGCTCTGAAGCTCACGCCTTGTTCTGATAATGCACTCTACACAGGACAAATGATGTCAATAATGCAATTACTGAAAATTAGGAGTTGGGTTGGTGATAACCTTCACAGATTAGAATATAGTGGCACATTTTGCTTACTTAATAAGTACCAGTTGGTGACCGCTGATTTTAGTAGTGGGGTACGGGTCTTTTCTATTTTTACTGAACTCACGTGGCGAGGCTCATACTGGCATTTCCTGGTAAATCTGAGTAGGAAGTCATGACTGGGTATCATTTGATTGTATGCGATGTGCATGAGAGTGTGCATGGGCACATGATATTTTGGTGGGTGTGGCTGTGTGTATATAGCTTTCCAAAAAGGTGCTATTTTTTTTACTAGTTTGTGCATGGAAAGTTTCGAGGTGATCTGTCAAGCTTGGCTGAGATTAAAAAGTGGGGGCGGGGGGGATCCCAAATGCGAAATCCCCATTCATTTCCACATATGTCTTTAAGAAGGGCTACAGCGAAAAACTGCTGAATGGAATTCCACCACATTTGACAGGAATCTAGATCTTGGCCCTCAGAGTGTGCTTTTTGTGATGTGGTGTAAATCCTTTAAATAGGATGTTAGAAATTAAGGACCAAAAATATTTGCATATCTGAATGTTTGGATCCGCGAGAGCCTCGAGAGACTCTTGCGGGAGCGGTAATTTAAAAATATAGCGTTTTGATTGGCGCATGAAGGTTTATTTCCCTTGGCCCAAGCGAGCGCTTTAATTCGCTGCCAGAAACATGAGAAACATTTTGCTGGCTGCCATAACTGTAAAACAAACACTCATGGATGATGTCTGCAGTGATGTCATTTGAGATCTCATCACTGATCTGTCATAAATAATGTCATAGAACATGTCATGAGTGATGTAATATGTAAGGTCATTATCAGTGCATGGGAGGAGCACAAGATATAGTTAGCTCTGCTAACTACAGCTGGTGAATTTCTGTGTTTTTTTTGTAACGTTAATATTGTCACTTAATTCTATAACGTTACTTTAACCTATGTTTTTTTTCAGTGGATATATATATATCTATCTCTCTCTTATATATTTATATATATATATGTATGTATATATATATATATATATATATATATATATATATTCTATCAATAACCGTGCAACAGCTGGTGGCCTTGTTATGTATATATCCGTGTCAAACATCTTAAGATGCTTGACACGGTTAAGTACTTTTCATTACTGCTGTGTGCCCTTCTCTTTGCATGCCCTCTTCTTATTTCCCCTTCCCTGTACAATCTTTTATAAAGCGGAGTGTGGTTACCTGGCTTGATTCATTATCTATGAGAAAGAGGCAGTAAGGATCCTTTGTTGTTCACTGTGTAAGAATCAAGCCAGCTCGAGTGGATTAGCCTCTTACTGACTTACATCTGAGTAATTAAGTGGTTAAAAGCCATGACTAGCCCTGCAAACTTAACATAGAGAAGGTGAGCTAGCTGCCAACCTCCTACATGCTATATTCTCTTCTGCTAGGGAGACAGAGGACTTCATCAATGGCACCCTATTGACCATAATGTTCTCTAGAAATAAATCCACAAACAAGAATGTCTGCTTTTCTGTGGATTGTTATCATAGAGTTCTGTCTTACTGGAAATTCTCGGGCTAACTTTGAATCTGAGTAGGCCACTGGTTGCAAGCAAACTGCCCCAGGAATGGATATATGTTGAACCATTGTGCTTAGCCACAATTTGTCCTTTATTTCAATAAACTCTGTACATTTCTATAGGGGAAAATGAGGTCCAGAGGCAGGAACCTCAGCTGTCTCCTTTTGTGAGGTAAGGGCAGTACTTGGCGACTGCAGAAACTACTACTTATAGCTAAAAGTAGCAAAGAAGAGGACTGCTATACATACAGAAGATAGCCTGCTCTGTTGAGCCCAAAGCTTAAGTCCAGCATTGTAGAGTCTTGCTGTGAGGAGGTCGGCGAGCCTTAGCCAGCCAACATCATGTGCCTGCAAAATACTCCAACATTTTGGCAGTAGGGAGATCTTTTGCGCTAAATAGTGTACAATGAATGATTCTCCTTATATATCTTTAAATAGCTAATGCTCTAAGGTAGAGAAACAACCACCGCCAAGGGTTGTCACTACAGATAGATAATGTCTATCCAAATTCCAAAGCACAAATTCTTCAACCTGAGCAACGCTAATAAATCATAATTTCCATATCAATAACACTCCTTCTCAACTTTGTAGTTTCCGTCTCCTCTTTATTTTTTCAAATTCATAAATTTCAGTTGTATCATCTCATCACTTGGTCCAATCACCGGGTACAAATCTTTAGAAGAATTTCTTTTGTATTAACAAAAATCAAACACGTTTTTGCCAACACGTGTTTCGTCTGGCACTTCGGCCATTGACTTCGTCGGGGCAATCCAACTAATATTTGAGAGCTGGTATCAATTAGTAAAATGCAGTTCCATAAGATCATAGGACCAAATATATTCTCAAACCTTGTTAAAGAGAACTATCGTTTTAGCTTCAAGGATGGATTCAATCTAATCATCATCGTTTCAAGAATACTTAGTTCATACAAATCTCTAAGAAGCGCACTTATATTTCATAACGTGGTAATGATCAAGTCGGTCAGATGGCTCAAAGATATTTCTCGAGCTCAAACCGGCAACAGGGCGATGTACCCCTCATCTGGCACGTGTATTCGTCGGCATCTATCATGTGGCTGCAATCGCTGCCTAGCCTATCTGTTGAGCAAATCTGATATCCAAGTGAGAATGATCTGACTGCACCTTTTTGTTACCGTGCACCATTTATTTCAAGCAGTGCAAATATGTGGGTCCTACATGCCAGTGTCCTGCATTATTGTGCACAACATTACTTCATACCACATCAGTATCTTTGCGAAGTCTGAGTGCTATGCCACCTGCATTCCCACCATCAGTCTTTCCCTGTCGAGCAGCTGTCCCAAGCACCAAAGTCTGTGTCCTGCTATCCACTACAGTTGCCCACATACTTCTTGATTTCTACTAAGATTGCCACTTCTTCCTTGTTACTGGTGCCGCAGACTCCGTGAATGTTGGCAGCCGGGACAAGGCAAAGCAGTTCAGTCTGCTGCGTAGCAATGTAATATAAGATGAAAGACTCTGGTATCGAACTTTGTCAGTAGGAATGGTTGAAAATCAGATGCTGCACTTGGTATAGTGTTAGGATTAACCCTACTATTGCATTCCATGATATGTGTTGTGTATGCAGGCACAAACTACACAAAATTGAGTGTATGCATTGTAAAGGATACTTGTAATTGCAGATCCTCACCTTTTGAATTTCCCTCCAGGCACAAGACTAGATCCAGAAACCTTATCCAGCAATTGCTCCTGCACGCTGGCAGGTGGGTACTTTTGGACTCCGCAGCAGCCTCTTCCAACCTTCAGAAGTGACGGAGCTGTACATATACACTACTGCTGCCCACTGATGATAGTTGGTTTTTTTCAGCGGCCTTTGACGAGGATCCAGAACTCCATTTCCCAACTTGTTGATGCCTATTCACGCCAACATTCCTTGGAGGGGGGAGAGGGAAGCGAGAGGCGGTGACAGGGTATGGAAAGGGGAGGGGGAGGCAGCAACCAGACCATTCCTCGCCTTTTTCTTTCCTGGCCAAGCCACTCCGAATCACCCTTTGGGAGCCAAATGCAGTCACTGAGATGGCAAAATACGATTTTACCTGCCCAACTAGCATGTTATCTCAGACCAGTGGGCCTTTCAGGTTCTCTGTCTTAGTTATTATGTCCTTCCTTTTGTGCAACCTTCCCCCCCACTAAGCAGTTCCTCCTGTTTTGCAGCGTAAATCTTTTGTGGATTCACATGCTAAGCATTATTCCATCATCTAGTGGTTGGATCTGGAATTCTCAGCTTTTTTGTAGTGTTTCTTCTATTTTTGTTTTTTCTTGTTGGGCGTTGATGAATCTCTTTTGGTCCTTTCTTGTATTTATTACGCCATCCTCTGGAAGCTCCCATTCTTGGCTACCATCTTCAAATTCTTGTATTCCACTGTTGGGGTCTGGATGCTATGTTGAATGCTGTCCAAGTCATGAAAGAATCAAAAATCGGAAGACGTTCGTCGAATAAGAGATACCGGGGGAGATCCCTAGCCTGAAAAGAGGTTTCCTCAGTGGTTTGAGAATGCCCGAACAGGGGGCTCCCTGTTCCGTGTGATGGAGAGGAATCCGTTCTAGGTCTGCCTGAATTTCCATAATAAGGTTGCACAGGAGTATCCGCATCAGGTCCACATCCTCTGTCTGCCAATTGACCATCAAGGTGACTACTGCAACACCTGCACCAGGTTCAAGTCGAAGACACCGAGAGTAGCAGAAACAGGCACACTATGCAACGCAGGGACAGAAGCCTGCACCATCCCTGAGAGACCTGGGTCTGTCGCGCGACGACGATGAAAATGTCACTGAAGGTGCCGAGGGAGAAGCTTCAGATGTTGTCCTGAGAATCGCCAAGTGGGAGGGGGGGGGGCGGGGTCACGATTCAAAGACGAGACCACCGGCAACACCGAATAAAATGTCCTTGCTAGAGTCTCGAAAATCAGATTATAAGGTAATAAAGGAAGCATCGGTGTGGAAGATCGCTGATGGAAGGCAAGCTCAGAGAAAAGGAAACCGCTAAGAACCCTGAGGCTAGTCTCCCGAAAAGACTCATTTGTTAAAAGACATTCAAAGTCTAAACGTTTCAACTTCGACACAAGGAAAATCTCGGGAGGAGACAAGAAACTCAATGACCGACTAATGTCTAAATCAAAATCGATGATAATCCTTGATCCTTAGGAACACTCGGAGATCGAAAGAAAGAAGCCGCGCCTCGAAGCCAAAATGGGCACGTTAATCCGGAAGGAGAATTTTAACACCTCTCTGAAAGAATTCTGAATTCCAAAAAAAACGTCAACGCTGAAAGATCAAGGGGAGAAGGTGGTACAGGAAATGGACCTTCCCATGATACCAGCGCCCCAGGAAGAGGAGGAGGTATCCTTTAAAGAAGAACAAAGTCCTAGGAATGTTTCATGGGTCAGAAGACTTCGAATCTGCAGAAACTCAGTAGCATGAAATAGAGACAGATTCCCCTGAAGAAGGTGTAGATTATTATCAGTCGAGCCTTCACCTCCAGATGACATTGCGATTTACAATCACTTAATAAAGATGGCTGCAGACAAGTAACAAGTATGGAGTGCAGGTAGAAGAGAAAGGAAAACAGTAAAAAACATTTGAAGATAGTGACCAAGAGTTTAAGTTTCAGGGGTAGTTACATCATCACAGGAAGCACCACATGGCGGATCTGTTGACTGCCAACAACGAGAAAAAACAAAAATGGAAGAGAGACTACAAAAAAGTGGAGAATTCCAGACCTAACCACAATAATGTGCAGCATGTGAATCCAAAAAATTCTCCAAGCTGCAAAACTAAATCTACAGGTAAGAAACTATTTCACTTTCACTCGGCCCTTTGCAGATCATGCCTCTTTCCTTGTAAGCAATAGTGTGAGTTTCAGTAGACTCACTCTTTTGCAGTGTGGGGACTCTGTGGTGCTGGCCTGACTGGCAAGGAACTTCCCTGGCTGTCGATCATCTGGCAGGGCCCCTCAACACTAGGGCAAACAAGCTCTGTAGATGTCATTATCTGACTAAGAGGGGTGTCTGCACCCGAAGGTAGCTCAGGGCATATTCGTCTTGTGGAACACACCTTGGCTAGATCTTTTCGCTACCGCTGTAAACTTAAATTATCGAGCGTTACTTTATGGAATGCTCTTTCTGGCAAATACTTGAATTGCAGATTCCTCACTGACTTGGCCTCATCCCTGTTCTGTGAAGTGGTCTTCTAGGTATTAATAGGATTCATTTTAGATTCTGCACGCAGTCGCTGTTCTCAATCTGTTAAACTCTGCGTCTTGGGGAGTGGAAGGCTTTGTAGCCAACTGACATCAGCATGCAGGGTTAGTGTTCTGTACATTCCTGCGCCGTCACGTCCAGAGTCTGGACAATTCAACAACAGAGTGTGATGGCACCATCTACTGGCATATGGGAGAAATTGCTGGAAAAAAGCTTCCTGAATCATGTCTGACATCTGTTAGGAATCTGTGGTTAAATAGAGTATCCACTAGAAAGAGCTTTACCAACGGTAGGTAACGTGTTCTCTTGGGAAATTTTTATAGCCAAGAAATTTCTTAAAGTTGCCACTCATTTTACTTTACAAATAACGAATCTTACATCATTTACCAAAAAATTGCAATGCTTTGATGGTACATGTTAAATATGCAGTCTGATCAGAGGTTTTTCCCCACACAATGGTCCAAGTGTAAGCCTCGACTGTTTGACTTTCCTTCTTGTTGAAAGTAACGCCTGAAGAGAAGATCAGAGTAGTATTTTTTTCTGTGTACTTAGGACAGCAGTACTGTGTGTCACAAGGATCACTTTGTTGGAACCGGGGCTACCGGCCCATTTAGGGTAGCATGGCACCGAGTGGAGACACTAAACCCAGATGGCAATTGTCGTACTTGCGCAACACTCACTACAACACCCCAGTGCAAACCCACCAAAAATGACACCACACCGTCTTGGTTAACAGAAAATGAAGAGACTTTATCTCTTTTTGGTAAAGAAAAAGGAAAGATGATAATCACCTTGCTTAGGAATTTGGAACTTTAAACATTTACTTTTAGAATAAAAGTACATCAACTGATTAGCTCATTACACTTCTTCACAGTAGTTTAGACACCTGGTTTCCAATTACTTTTGACTTGGCAGACAACAGGCAGGAATAACGCATCTAGAACAAATGTGGCAGGATTCCAGTTAAATTGAACAAGTAAATACATCAAATGTTATTATATATATATATATATATATAATCCTTCACTTGGAGGCACAGAAAGGTGTGTATATATATATATATATATATATATATATATATATATATATCACACTGGTTGGTCAAAGAGGCGATGCCACTTCTTCACTCCTGGGCCTGAAATAGGCACTTGAAAGGTCTTCTTTTCAAAGGGGGGGCGTGAGGTTGTAACCCGCTCCCCTAATTGAGGAGTGTCAAGTAGTGCGTGAGGAGGGGTCTGATTCTTATACTCCCTTGTTCCAGTACAATCTCTTGTTCAGCCCTCCCCTCCCTGGTTCCTGGATACCTCAGCGCCCGTCCGGCACCCGCTCCAAGCCGTCCCAGAGCTGTGTCTGCAGGCCGATCTTTCCCCCTCCCGCTTAGGACTGACACTTCACCTGAGGCAGGCAGGGGTCACCGCTAAACCACAAGGCGCACTTCCCCGGACGCTTCACAGCGCACGGGCCTCCACACTCTACTGCCGCCGATCCAACGCAGTGTCAGCCCGGCTGTACGCAAGGCCGCGCCAGGCTCCGATGCAGTAGGAAACTCCGGCTTGCTAGGGGAGAGAGGAGACGCACCGGGCGGGTGGCCGGTTGTCAAGCGACCCCGCCCCGTGTCTCTCTCTTCAAGCTGGTAACGCCCTCCTTCACCTCACGCCTGGCGCAGGATTCACCCAGGCAATCTCCTCACACAAACCAACGGCGCGATGTCGCTGGGCAGCCTTGGCACCCAGCCCCCAAGCAAGGTTGCGCAGGTTGAGAAAGGAGGGGGACAGTCTCACAGGCACTGACAAAGGCTGCTCTGAGTGAATTAGGCCTTAAACACCACGAGCAGGGTCTACACTCTCTAGTCAGGCCATAGAGCAACCAAAGTCACAACTCCAGATTCCACTTCACTACAGGTTGGGGTAGAAGTCTTTCCCTTCCACGTTGCCTCAGCACCACCCCCTCACGTTTCTAGGGTCAGGGCCAGGTCACTCACCAGATGCTGAAGTAGATTAGTTCTTTTTATGAGTGGCCACACTGAAGCTTGGTTCTGGCAACCTCCTCACAGACAGGGCCAGATCAGCAGGAAGAAGAGTTGCACCCACAACCAACTTGCAGCCATTAGGAGCAGTCAGATCAGCCTGAGACACAATCCCCCTCCTCTGTAGTCTGCACTCCAGCCAGCCCAGTAATGACCAAATGTCCGCCCAGTGTCCTCCCTTATATAACCTAGGCCCAGGTCACTAGAGTGGACTGGAAGGTTCTGGAACCCTTTAATATAATCCTATGGGCCAGAGCTCTGAGGTAATTTCTAGCAGGCGTCCATCTTAGGAGCTCACTCTACCCACCATTTTAGAAAGGCGCACCTGTACCTCAGCACTGGTTAGCAGTGGTGGGGCACCCGGAGACCTAAGGCCACACAAAAAGGGTTGATGGAAAAAATAATGGGAGGCAGAAAGGGACAAAAATAAAGGGAGACCATCTAAAAACTGACCGGTCTAACACACTTAACTACTTGCATGCCACAGGCCCCAGAGAACTGCCCTTTATGGCAAAGAGTGAAAGGCTGTAACTTGTAGATGAGAGACGGGAGGGCAATGGTTATTGACACATACCATGTCCCGGTGAAGCTAGAGGTATGAGAATCCGATAGCATCCTTTACTGAGGCGGTGAAGCATTGCGCCGGCTGTCCGAAAATAGTAGGTAGCAAAAAAATCCCAATGCTGGATTTCATATCATAGCATGGCGCCAGGGTTCCACTCCTGTCCTCTCCTCTGCCACACCCAGAAGAAATTGGAATCTAGGCTGGAGAGCAAAGTGAGTTTTAATGTTCCTCCATACGGATGCATTGTAGTATGCTAGAGGTAATGCAGTGCATCAGTACTCCAAGTGGAATGGATCTGTTTGTACCTCAAGTGCCTTCGATTCTATAATGGTACGCATCAACAGGCATAGATCAAAAATTACATTATGGGGCACTAGGCCGTGATGAGCAACAGCCAGAGCACCCTTTTTAGGTCGAGGACTCCGTCGCACTGCTGTAAGCAGTGTGGGCGGAGCCCGAAGATTTAATGTTTCCTAGAGGGGGCTTGGAACCCGCCCCTCTTCTCCATTGGCTGGCTTCCTAAACAGAGGCCAGCCATTGGAGGAGAGGGGCGTCACTCAGTTTAAGCCCCGTCTTTTTCGGATTCGGGGGCGTTTTTTAAGCTTCTTTCTATTTACTTTCTCTCCTCTTCCCATTGGCTGGAATTTTACCTTCAGCCAATGGGAATAGGAGAGAACGAAAACACGCCCCTCAATCCGAAAAATGACCGTGCTTTCTCCGAGGCATTTCTGCTTTGCCTCGGAGAAAGATGGTGGTGCTTCAGCCCCTTCCCGTGCCCGCCCCCGTTTCAGCCGACCCCGTCATCAGAGGCTTGTAATCTGCAGTGAATCTCTGCTCTCCCAGGTCATTTGTCCTGTTTTCGCCACTTCAAAACCTGTCGGTGTTTGCATTCCGTAGGAAGCCTGGAGCAGGTAACGAGCTCGTGAATTGTTAGTGATCCGGGGACGGTGGCCGCTTTGTCTCCCCCAGTTCTCGCGGGACACTGCATTCCTCCATCTGTACCACGAGCCCCCGGGCCTCTCGCCCGGGGGCTCCTGCCTGCAGCACTAGGAGGCACACTGGAGCAGCTTGAGAGGGATGATGAAGAGGTCTTACATCCTCGCATGGACAGTACACAGGAATGCACAGATGAGAGATACACTATGCTCCATAGGAAGGCATGTGGCTTGTCTGGGCTGTGTATACACAGAGGCACAGCAGGTGTCGGCGCTCAGCTAGATCTATAGGGGATTTATGTGCGCAGGGACGACAGACGTGACGAACCATTATCGTCCGTAAAGACCGTAATATCTGATGTGCTATTCAGGGCACAGTTGCAGCGGGCGTTGCAGGGACGGGGACTGGAAAACCACGTCCCAGCACCCGTCTCCAGCGTGTTCATATCCACTCACAGCACAAACCTGGGTTCTGTAAATCTTACAGGCTAAGGCCACGTCTTTCGTGCACGTCAACTACGGGTGCATGTTCGTAAGTGAAGAAAAATGGGGTTGCTTTATGAATTCATGTAAAGTATGGAGAGCCAATGGGCAGATCAAGTCGCAGGGGGCACCAGAAATGGCACAACATGTGTTCCGTACATGCCTGTTTAACGAAAAATCGCACAGCCCTTACTAGCTTCGATGTCAAGTTTAGAAAAACACATGCATAGCCTGAAATGGACACAAATGCGACCTCACACGAGTGCACCGACAAGCATACACTATTGCATCCTACGTTTGTCCTAAATCGCTCCATTCTACTGCCAGCAGGCCCTGGGTATACACGCCTGTAGACCTCAGGCGACACCTACAGCTGCACTATTTTAGGCAAAAGCTATCAACTGTATAATTCGAATAAGCGTGACCCTTCATCAAAAGTTGGCAGCGCGTATCCGCCAACTTGGTTTTCTGCTCTATTCTATGTTTCCGTATTGATGCGTGCTCACACCATAGTTCTCTGTTCACACTATTATGTTTTATCCTAGCTGGTGTGTCTCCCCCCGAATTGCGTAAATTATTTCGCGTTTCGTTGTTTTACACGAAGAAACGGCTCAGTGGAAGTATTAACACACAAAATATAAACAGTGCTATCTATACACGTGCTCGCGGCACACCTGGAGCAGCAGCCATCAGGTGCTGTCAGTAGGCGACGCTTAGCCCCTGTCTGCAGAACAGGACCTTGTACTATAATAACACCAGAGGTAGCTGAAAGCCCAATAACGAACGTCTCGGGAAGCAAATAATGAGACATTTCTATCACAAATATTAATCTGCTTACACCACTTGATCGTGACACTTCAGCCGTTCAAGCCGAGTGACAACAACAAAATAAAACAAGGAGACTACGAACCTCGAACACAGATTACCTTCACCATTTTTTAAATGCTCGTTTTTAGTTTTATCGAATGCTAATTACATAGCGCGCTTCCTGTCTATAGGCGCCTTTTCATGAACTGGCGATTACTTTATTTATTTCAAGTAACTAAAACAAATTGTATCTGATTTATAAAGTAAACAAAAAAACAAAAACAGTATGGTTATGCAAAGAGGACTACTGAATTATTACCCAAAACGTGACTGTTTTTGTGTCGGATTGCTGACCATGCGGGCACATTTTCTTAAGTGTTCAAATTTTCGTGTGTGTATTCATGCCACCCCTACTGGTGGTAAATATTAATTTGTACATTTTTTTGCTGTCGCCTTTAGAGAGCTTTTACCACTGCCGTGACTTCGCAGCGCTGGAATATTCCCTGATTAGAGGCAGCCCGGGGTGGGTCGCTCAGGTTTGATTTGTTGTGGGGTTGTCGTGCGTTGGCGTGCGTGAGATTTTGAGGGTGCACTGAGCATGTAGAAGAGCTCGGTGCACAGGCATGGGGGTGCGAAGATCATTTGGAGGATACATGTTTGCGCCGTTTTACTTACCTCATGACGTATAAGGAGGGAGTTGAAGGATGTTAGGACTGACTTATCTGGGTCCACTGAATGTCGTCCCGCCGTGACAGGAGTGCAACGAGCGTAAGAAAAGGTGACAGATACCGTCTTACATGACAAGGAGTCCAGGCCAGTGGCGTAACGCAAAATGATGGGGCCCCTGCAGAATATGATGAGGGGCCCTCGCGTCTCCCATACCTCGCAGATATGCTTGGACTGCATGGTGTCCCCTGAATGGTGGGGGGGGCTCTTAATTGGGACCACCCCTGCGCCCCTTGTCGAGGGAAAGAACTGTGTGGTTGTTGTGTTTGCTTGAATGTGGAGCCAGGAAGTGACACTATGAGAGAGAAAGCAGCTTCGATCGTATTGGTTGTGATGTGTTAAACCATGGGCGATCAAGCCTCAACAGGCCAACCCTCCATATTTTCTCGTGCCTGGGGTCTGTAGTTCCGGATAACCAGCTGACGTCTGCAAACATCCGCCTCCGAGTCCAGTCCGGTGAATTATCACCACTTTACCATTGGTTGTAGACAGAGACTGTCTATAATGGCTGCAGTAATACGAAGCTGAGCTTAACAGTCAAAAGCCAAGAATCTGAGTGTGAGAGGTGCAGATCTGACAGGTCGTTAGTGGCTATATGGCAGTGTTTTCCCCAAACCGACCCTATACACGGCATTTATTGCATGAAGCATGCCAAACCCCGTAGCTGCCTCTTAACTGATCTGCTCTGTGGAAGTTGTGCAAGGGCTTGTTTACGTCACGCTACATTTCAGGACACTAAGCACCAGTGACCGTGATGGTGGGGGTCTGTGGAAGGAATTTTTGAGTCAAATGTGTGGGGCTCTGTGTGTGGGGGGGGGCTCTGTGTGTGGGGGGGCTCTGTGTGTGTGGGGGGCTCTGTGTGTGTGGGGGGCTCTGTGTGTGTGGGGGGCTCTGTGTGTGTGGGGGGCTCTGTGTGTGTGGGGGGCTCTGTGTGTGTGGGGGGGGGGCTCTGTGTGTGTGGGGGGGCTCTGTGTGTGTGTGGGGGGGCTCTGTGTGTGTGTGTGGGGGCTCTGTGTGTGTGTGGGGGGGGCTCTGTGTGTGTGGGGGGGCTCTGTGTGTGTGGGGGGGCTCTGTGTGTGTGGGGGGCTCTGTGTGGGGGGGCTCTGTGTGTGTGTGGGGGGCTCTGTGTGTGTGTGGGGGGGCTCTGTGTGTGTGGGGGGGGGCTCTGTGTGTGTGGGGGGGCTGTGTGTGTGTGTGGGGGGGCTGTGTGTGTGTGTGTGTGTGTGTGGGGGGGGCTCTGTGTGTGTGGGGGGGCTCTGTGTGTGTGGGGGGGCTCTGTGTGTGTGGGGGGGCTCTGTGTGTGGCTCTGTGTGTGTGTGTGGGGCTCTGTGTGTGTGGGGGGGTACTGTGTCTGGGGGGCCCTGTGTGTGTGGGGGGCCCTGTGTGTGTGGGGGGCCCTGTGTGTGTGTGGGGCTGTGTGTGTGTGTGTGTGTGTGGGGCTCTGTGTGTGTGGGGCTGTGTGTGTGTGTGAGGCTCTGTGTGTGTGAGGCTCTGTGTGTGTGAGGCTCTGTGTGTGTGAGGCTCTGTGTGTGTGGGGCTCTGTGTGTGTGTGTGTGTGGGGGGCTCTGCGTGTGTGGGGCTCTGCATGTGTGTGGGGGCTCTGCATGTGTGTGGGGGCTCTGCATGTGTGTGGGGGCTCTGTGTGTGTGTGTGGGGGGGCTCTGCGTGTGTGGGGGGGGGGGCTCTGCGTGTGTGTGGGGGCTCTGCCTGTGGGGG
Organism: Lissotriton helveticus; assembly: GCF_964261635.1. Taxonomy (NCBI): domain Eukaryota; kingdom Metazoa; phylum Chordata; class Amphibia; order Caudata; family Salamandridae; genus Lissotriton; species Lissotriton helveticus. Next base: position 1,377,124,145 of record NC_136067.1, read on the forward strand.
GCTCTGCGTGTGGGGGGCTCTGCGTGTGGGGGGCTCTGCGTGTGGGGGGCTCTGTGTGTGGGGGGCTCTGTGTGTGGGGGGCTCTGTGTTTGTCTCTGTGTGTGTGTGTGTGGCTCTGTGTGTGTGGCTCTGTGTGTCTGTGGCTCTGTGTGGGTGGCTCTGTGTGGGTGGCTCTGTGTGGGTGTAAATGCAATAGGTCATGCATTTGCGAGCGATTAAGCTATTGGCATTATAAATGACAATGCCATTTATTTATGGTTTTTAAAAAAAACTCACGAGCAATGCCAATAGCTCTACCTTTAATAATGCCGAGACCATTGCATTGTAAATGCTTGTTTAAAAGAGCCAGTGGTGAGGAAAGATGCAGTGATTCAGCTTGTCACCCCCATGCCCTCCTGTGCCCTCTTCTTGAAACTTCGCTTGAATACAATACTCTAGTGACTGCACCAATAGGCATCAAGAGAAGCAGTGCGTGTTTAACACATAACAGACTAAACCCTCAGCACAGTTCGAAAGCGGTAGGATTTTACCCCTGCCATCTGCTGTACCTGCTGCAGGTCCCGTGGGGGCCATATTCACTAAATAAACTCCGAAGCCTTAGAGGATTCATCTCTGGGTTCTACTGTCTCTTGGTGGGCGTTCCTTGCGCTCATTATCAAAGCAGACAAGCCCCATGCTAACATTTATAACATTCCCTACATCCCAAAACAGAAAAGCTGGCGCCCCGTCTTGCTACAAGTTTTATATGTGCAGTGCATCTCAACAGAGAACAAAGACAGAAAGCTATAATGCCTTATTCCCAGGCGTATTCTTAAATCCAATTTGATGAGGAAATAATGGCAAGATAAATGAATCTGCAGCAAAATCCGCACAGATCGTGCCACCTGCATTTTAAGCCCATGGCCCAGTTTAGGAGGAAGTTGGTTAAACAAATGTACAATAGAATGAATTCAAAATAGTAAATTGAATGGTTTTCCAAGTGGTTTGTCAGTGGGAGTCAGCAATAGCCAATCCTATTAGTTTGAAATATGTTAGTCGAATGTGCCTAGATTGTGCGTAGAACATAGGAAGCCCACCTGCCCATAGAAGCTTGTGTAATTCGATGTATTGTTTTTTTGTGGGCTGCTGCCATACACACTTTTACTGATGCGATCCTTATATGACATCTCTTCCTTATCACACCAGTGAAAAACCACTGTTGTGATATCACACCACTCTAAGTACTAATTTTTTATTTTTTTTGCAGAGTTTTATATAGCGCAAACTAGACCCGAACTGAATCAGGTATCAGAGCGCTTTACATAGCACCAGTTACGTTACATGAGGACACGCATTCATTTTTAGGCACGGGGAGATTACGTGATTTGCCCAGAATCACAGGAGGTTTTTGGCGTCGTTACCGAGAGACTCGAACCCAGATCCCCAGGTCCGAGGTCGAGCGCCCTAGCCGTTAGTCCAACTCCTCTCCCCAAATTATATTTCTGAAATCAGCCAGAGCAGCCGAGGGGAGCAACAGCGAACTCCATGATGCAGCGGCCTCAGCTTTGGTCCCTGCTGACACATCCATGCAGTGAGAGATCCAGAAACTCCTTTTTGGGGACGGGAGCCAACTCTTCTTCATCAGACTTCGATTTAGAGTGAGAGAGAGAAAGGTAGAAAAAGCAGAGGGGATGCGGAAGAGAAAGATAGCAAAAGAGTGACAAAGGAAAAAAGCAGGCATTAAAAAAAAGAACTTGCTTGTGTGAAACGAAGATCAGAAGTTCCAGTGGTGGAAAGAAGACATGCATGTGATGTAATCAAGATTAGACGGCCGTGAAGTTCTGCATCCCTGTTTTCAGCACTGCCCGCAGTAGGCTCCTAACAACTTTGGGCTCCTGCACATCTTGGGTCTCGCCTATAGACCGCTATACCTGTCTGTTAGCAAAGAGATAGAGTATCCATGAATGTTCAGTGCCCTTCAGGTTTATCATCTCAGTTCCAAGTCCCTGGTTTGATGGTTTTCCTCCCTAGTCTTGTATTTTCCTGCCTAGGAAGCATTTCGGTCTCACTATGGTTTGATTGTATGTATCCTTCCTCTGCAGATGTAAGTGGACAATTTATTTCAATGTTCATTTAAGCACTTCATGAGAGTGCTTCGATTTAATTGCTATCTCCCCAGTGTATTTATTTAGTTACTTTTTGTGACCACCTACCTGGCAGTTATACACTGTTGTGTGGAATGAATCAAGCAATTTAGCCTGACAAAGACCTTGTGCACTGCAATTCAGGGATCAACTGACTGTACAGAATTTATACAACGCTCATTGCTAAAGTTTTATACTTAGAATGAACGAAACAACAATATTCAGGTGATATTTCAATCAAATTTCATTTCAAACCTGAAACATAAAAATTGATCATTAACTTATTCAATCAATCAACAAAAAGTTGTATCATAATAGCTGATACACAAAATACAGTTGTCCAACAGAAACAACGTTGCAGTAATTTAAGTTGACATTGCATTTGATGATATCATGCCCATGCCCAATGCATTTAGGGACCTGGAGTCAGTCCCTTCTTCAGGGGCCACTGGAATATATGAACTAGAGTGATCCAATATGCATCCGAACCTAATGGCGGAAAAAAACAATCTGGGGATGGAGTCGATGCCCATGCGCACTGTAGTCCAGGGGAGGAGCCACCTATCTCGTGATACTTCGAAGACTCTTCCAGGACAACAATGTGCAATCATCCGGACCCAACACTAGGCGGCGATCTATGCTATAGATATGAATGTCAGCAGCCCTACATGCCAAGAACAGATGCATACTGGTAAGTAGCATATTCGACCTCTCAAATCTACGGTATCATCACCAGAAAGTAGTAACAGTGGAAATTAAGAACAAACAACGCTCTACAAAGAATTTAAACAGATGGAGAACGTGAAGAGACAAAGAGTCCTTCTAATCAGCATGTGCCAAAAAGTATACCATACCACGAGATGTACACTGGAAGGTAGTGACGGTGGATATCAAGAGCAACCAACGCTAATTGAAGAATCTGAACAGATGAAGAACGTGTAGAGACACAGAGTCCTTCTACTAAGAGTGTGCCAATAAGTGTGCCGTAAAACAAGAAGTGCACCCATATGACATGCTACGAGGAACGTGAATACAAACAATAAAATTGTACTCACTATCAGCCTTTAAGAGTGCCAGTCATGACATTGTGCAAACAGTCTGTAACTTCTACTTTCACGTGTCTGTTTTGTTATCAGTATTTTTCTCATTGCATATTTGTCAATAATTAAAGAGTACAGTAGCCAAACACACCATGAAATTACAAACAATCAGCTATTAGGAAAATATATTTTTCACTGGAGGTGTTCTGGGTGACATCACAGAGAGCTCTAACTTTGTTATTGTCGTCTCTCGCTCGTAACCCTTCTTCGACACACATCCTCTTTTTAAAGAACTACCATCTTCACCTCTGTGTTTAATAATTATTTTAACAAGCACAGCACAACATCGGTGTATCAACAAGCCATTTAAAAATAAGCTTAGCTTAGGCTTTTGGTGGCCTTCGCTTTTTTTCCTGGACCTAAGTCGTTTTCAAGGTGTTAACTTTTTTGTATGGCTAAAGGTTTGCTCTGTTTGCTGTTAAAGTTTATGTTAGTCAAATGAGATACAATAATAGTATAATGCAAAAGAACACCTCGCTTATATCTAATAACTATTATTTCCTTCTCTCCCAGTTAATGGCAAACTGAGCTGCGTGCTGTAATGCCCTTATGGATCTGTTATTATGGTATCTTTTTTGTTAATTTATTTTTCTGGTCACGTTATTCCCTTTCGAATAAACAGTCTTGGGAAAATGGAAGTCAAAACCAACAATTACAGTAAAATTCCACTGGGAATTTAAGTATAGGATACACATTTCTGGGATTACAATGACTATATTTAATGAAGCAATATTTCCTCTAAGGAGCCAACCTGTTTGTTATGCTTTAACAGCGATAATTTAAGGATCACGCGTCCATGTTTTTTTGTACAACATCACTTTTTACCAATTGCTGCTTGAATATGTTGATCTGTTCTGCAGAGTGAATTATGCAGCTGATGTCGCACATTAAACAGCAGCACTAGTTCGAAACATCTTTTGTCATTTTTCAATTGTGTTCTGTTGGGTTATTTTATTTATAAAGTTTTGTATAGCGCGATCTTGACCCTAGTGGGTATCGGAGCGCTTTACATGGCGGGAAGTAGTGTAACAGTAGGGCTGAAAGACCGGAAAAGCATGCCTGAGAACCAAACAAATCATAAAGTAAAATAGGATAACACGGATTGGTCTTGAATAAAGACAGTAATAGGAGGGTGAATCCCCATAAGAGTTTGCTAGCTATACATTGTCAATGTGGCTGATATTGTCAAGGTAAAAACTTTATCAGTAGGTAAGATTTTTTTTTTTTTTTTTTAAGGCGGAGGTAGAGTAGATTAGGCGAACATCCAGTGGTAGGGAGTTCCATATCTCGGGTGCAATAACCGAGAATGCTCTGAGACCAGTTTTCTTTTTGAGTCTGTTGGGGTTTCAGAAGTAAGGTGAGCGCAATTAGTGAAATGATTTTCTGTGTATACTTCATTAATTTTCAAGTGGTCGGTAAAGTTTTAGTGCATTTTCCGTACCCCATTGCTGAGCCTTTATCTTTAAAGATTTTGGGCACCTAGCCTTCTGTACATTTTCCTATAAAAGGTATCCAGGCCAAATTTACACCTTTTTTCCCTGCATTTAGGGTTTTGAAGGTACTCTGGGTTTTTGAATTCCTTTAGAGGGAACCAAGAAAATAATCAAAATATAGCAACATTTTCTTGTTTGTTGAAAGTGCTGTGCAGGAAAGCGCATGTCCTACCCCCGCATCTCCCAAAAAAGGGCATCTATAAAAGGTTTACTGTGCTAAAATCACCTTGTTCCCAGCTTTCAGTACCAATCAGATTTGTTAAACCGAAAAAAGTTTTAGAATTTTTCAAATTTGTAATCCTTCTTTTCTATTTTTTTGGTATCAGCCTACTTGCAGTTTGTTGGCAACAGGTGTTAAACCCATAGGTGAAATTTGAAGCTATACATTTCCTGAAAACCACACGAAAGTCTGATATCTTCAAGAGGTCATTTGTTCAGGGTGCTCATGGTTTCCCAAAGAAAATAAATAATTGTTGAAATAAAAAAAACTCTGGAAATATGTAGGAAAAAATTGCAATAAGTGATGGTGCTTTAATAAATAATTTTTGCCCGATGGATGGTTTACAAAAGTAGATACCGTTATTATTGCTCGTGCCCTGCAAGGTGACTGATCTGCCCCAGCCAGGAAAAAGAAGATACTCAAGGCAGGGGTGCCAACCCTTCAAAAAAAAAAAAAAAAGTTCCCTAGGGCCAAGTGGGATTCCTGGTCAGGGATCATAGTCCTCGACGCAACTCCCAAGCAAGACTCCATTGCAGAAGGAACACCATTGCAAAGGGCAGACTCTTCCCTTTGCAATGGAGCCCCATGAGTCCTGAATAGAGCCTGGTGGGGGGCAGAAAGGGGGGAGGAGATTGGGAGTCTGGTGTCTTGATTCGTTTTAGCTCCCAGCTTGGCAGGGGGGCGTGCCCACTCTTTTCAAAGTCATACTGTAAAACAAAATGATTAGCCCGTATTCCCCCCTTCGTCTAGCATCTGACAGACGCTGCAAGTCTACTATCACTGCTGCCCTAAATGGGGAACGTTCCTGCCTTGTTCACTCATACAGTTAGTTAGCACCTGGCTCCGCAGATGGGGAGGTCGGGCCCATGCGGGTGCGCTAGAGGCCCTTAAACAGCTTTGCCCTGAGTGCCGAGGCAGGGGGCAATCTGGCATCTTTTGGAGCAGTGCAAAAGAAGCTGAGCAGCCCCTTTGGGCCGGGCTTCTGACCCTCAACAGAAGAGAGCAATGGCACCAGGAGTGGTGGGGGTGCGCAGTGACTTCTGCCTGAGAGGTGCGAGTAAAGCAGCATCTGTGAATACTGGCTGTGCCATCGCCCTGAGCTAGGCCATCTGAGGGTGTATAACAAATTCACCCTTGTGGTGATGGTAGTGGAGGAGGGCAACCCATCTGGGAATGGTGCAGGTGAAATTAATCAGTAACCCTCAGCAGAAACAAATAAGGGTGCTTGGCGCATGTAAACAGAGTAGTCCTACCTTGGAAGCGAGAGGAGGGCTGAACATGTGGACTGGCACTTCCCAGCTTTGAGTAACGCCTCTGGAAAATGTAAAAAATGATCTATCTCGGAGACATACATATGAGGTCTACAACATCTAAACCAGAGCAACTCAGCAAGGAGTGATTTCTGCCCCAGCACGATGCAGCACACACTCTGACCACCAACCAGAGGACGACATGCTCCTAACGAGAGCATTCATGGAGTCTCTTTGAGTCCCTTAGCTCTGATTTGCACATGCTGAAGCATGACCTAACCGAAGAACTAAGGAATGTAAGGCAAGACCTCAGTGACTAAGGTAACCAGAGTGTCTGCATTTGGGATAGCCATTCGGCTTGTGACAAAAAAGATGAAATGCTTCAGCAAGAAGTTTTAACCATGAAAGAACAGCACCTGGACTTACATGCCCACATAGAAGACCTAGCGACTCGCTCCCGCAGACAAAATAGAAAAATCCGTTGAGTCCCCTTAGCAAGGAAGATTTAGATATTGAGCACTACGTTCATGGGCTCTTCCAACATATACTCTTTGTAGATTATACTGTGCTCTGTCTCGAAGGCTTCCAGCTCATCCAGGACCTTCGTCCTTCCAGATGATGAAAGACCATCCAAGATGCAATAGACAAGGCCTTTGTCCTCCCGCATGCGCTACTGGTGGTGGAGGGTTGTTAGATACACAAAAGAAGTCAGACTAGACCCATCCATCATCGCCCAGAAAAGACATGCTGCCCATATCAAATTGATGAAAAACGAAAGCCTGCAAAAGATAGTCGACCACCATCACAATGGAAAGCATGTTGCTTGCGGCTGCTCCCCTAGGGGCTGGGTTGCCGGATCCTCTGTGCATGGCGGTGGGGCTGAGTCCAGGGCTAGGTGGGCATCGAGTATGATTCACGACTGAGACAAGTAAGGGGAGCCACGGTTTACTATTTGCTGTTTTACTAGATAAATAGGTCCCTGTTGACCCTGCTTGTATGGGACTTGCAGATTGTTTTGTTTTTCAAGGTAAGTTTAGGGTTATTGTCCGTTAGTACATGCACAGGACTAAACTACTTTATTCTTCAATCCGAAACTCAGTCGAACATTAGCTGACATCAGGAACTATGACTCATTTTCGAAGACTGAGTCTGATGCGTATGCTCTGGATGGTTTTTCAATGGATCGCTTTGCAGATCAGAAAAAGTCTTCTCAAGGCATTGATTGTGAGTCGCCTGGACTATGGAAATACCCTAATGGTCGAAATTAATGAAGGCCTCTTTTCTAAACTGCAAGTTGTCCAGAACACGGCCACCCGCCTAATCTGTAACTTTCCTCCTTGCGCCCCATCTGAACCTACATTACGAACACTTCATTGGTTTCTCATTAAAAAGTGTGCTCTTTTTAAACTTCTTTGTTTAGTTTTCAAATTTTTGTAAGGAAGCGGCCCATACTACCCGAAAAAAAAGTTGCAGCCTTCCATCCTGGCTCGTCATCTTAGATCTAGCGAGCTATTGCTGTTGTGTCCTAAACGTATGCGTACGGCCAGACATGAGGGCCAGTCCTTCTCCTTCTTTGCCCCAATCTATGTAACCAGTTACACCTGCTGCTACGTTCTTGCTCTGACTTACCTTCATTTAAAAAATCCTTAAAAGCATAGTTCTTTAACTTCTAATGTTATCCGAACTCAATGTGCAGGCTGCTCAAGGGCTGAGAGATCCCTTGGGGATGATTTGTGCGCTCTATAAACTCATATAACATAACAATACATAAGACTCCATACACAGGGGGAAACGTACTGCTATTATGCCACCTAAAACATTTGCTGCAATAGGTAGTGGTTTTAATGCCTGAGGCTTGACAACCCAACAATATGCCTAGCAGTGCCTTCTATGATCAGTAGGGCCAAATGTGATATCCGACTCATTCAAGAGGCTCTCCTCTTCCCCCTGCGACTGACATAGGTTAAAATCATGCTAGTTCCCCAGACAGTACCTGTCCCCTGGAACACATAAAAAAGAAGGGATGGGTATACTCCTTTCCCTAAATGTCACGTTGAGCTTGGGGAGAAGGTGACTGAGGCCAGGAGCACAGTGTTCTCTTTCCGATTAAGAATTAGGGCAGAGTTCTTTACTGTAGCTAAAACCTAGGCACCCAACAAAGGTCAAGAACAGTGCTTGAGTCAGGCGATTTTAGACGTCCTACACACAACCGACAAAGCAGTCCTGAATTGGGGAGACTTCAGCATCGTCTTGGACAGCGCAGGGGCTTGAACTAACAAGCATTGGCATAGCCAATCGGTCTCGCCAATGGGAGTGCCTAATTACAGAGACAGCAAAAGAGGTGTTGCGGCAGGGAATCAACCAATTACCATGCAGGCTGCGGTCAAAGGATAGCCCATATATTACAATAATTAAAATAATTTTGCATGCCACAACGGACGAGTGCTGTTTTTTTAAAAACTTGGGACCGCTGTTAAATATGCAACCTTCAAAATGTTTTTAGTTGGAAGTGTAAACAAGAAGAAACCGCAATAAAGTGCCCATGGGAGGGAGGATGAAGCCAGTGGGGAAGGGTCGTGGGAAAAGAACCAACCGCCAACCACAGCAATACCACTGCAAGCCCAACCACCTCCCACATGGGTGGGCCAAAAAAGTTTTCAATCTGCTCTACACAAGCACACACGGATGCACAACTGACAAAACCGCACCTGACATGCTGCGACCTACAGCCTAAGAGGGATGAAATACCCACGGAAACAGAACATGTACTCACGCAACACAAACAGGCAGAATCCAGAATGGGAGGCAGATGAGTAGAAAGGAAACATGGATGAAGAAAGATGCACTCATTTTTGTTATGCCACCCCCTTGTGTCCCCGACCACCCTTGTCTCTTAAAGTTTACAAATAACCGTACAGAGTTTGAGATTTCACCTAAACAATACCCTTTGAAGCGCTTTGCAATTATTTCTTTTGGCTCACACCAGCTGTTGCGGAAAGCTTCCCCTTCATCTCCTATGTACACTGAAATAAATGCAGTTGTAAATGGGTCAGGTTGTCTCAGGCCACAAGATCATTAAGGGCAAGAAGAAAGAACAATGGTTGAATCCCGGTCAAAGGATATTCAGACAATGTTCTGTTTGAGTGCAATGCTTAAAGTCGAAGTGATCGTGCAGAAGCATAGAGCAAGCAGCCACGGGGTGCGACATGGGATAAGAAAGCAAACGGCGCTTGGAGCGAAATAAAACAGTAGTGCTTCTGAGGAGGGCTCGTAAACCAAGGAAAATAAAGAGGGCGAGTGATTGTGGAGAAACACAGGGCATGCAGAGACTGGGCACATGATGGGCTAAGAAAATAAATGGTGCTCAAAACGAATTAAAACACCAGTGCTCCGCGGGAGGGCTCATAAACAAAGAAAATAAAGTGGAAGTGGTACGGCGCTTGGAGCAATGAAATGCGGGACAGGATGACCAAAACAAGCCCGGGCGGATCAAGGCTTGGATGCCGCCGGCTACATTTGTGCCTGCAAGCCCCCCCCCCCACTCCCCTCTGCATTTCCAAGAGACGAGGCGGTCTGATCACAGGTGACGGGCGGGTCACAAACTAGAGTTCCTCACCCGCTAGTCCTGGGCGCTGATGCAGATTCTTTTAAAATACAACATATGAAGGGTAAGTGAGTTGTTTTTATAACCTATGTATTTCATGAATGAAACCCAGAACTGTATCAAAAGCTACAAGTGCAGAAAGATTGCAGGCGCTGTTTCAGTTCATTGCGAGAGCAGGCGCTGGACCCTGCAAATTGCCCCAAATTCACATTAACAGAGCCAGGAGACGGAGTAAGTCTGAATGAAAACATAGATCAGATCGCAAAAGCTGCACCAGAACATGAAAATTAAGCATTAATTCCAGGCAATATTGCACCAGCTGGGTACAATTTTGCAGTTGTATTTGAATGGATGAGCAGGGCAAACAGTTCATGTTGTACCAGTCGGTCTATACAAATTATTGGTTCAAGCATACCTCCGTTGCTTCCCATAGACTTGACCAGGGTCACCAGCCCTGAAAAACTCCCTCGCTCTCCAAACAAGCACGCGAGCGCCATCTGTTTCCAATGAACGCGAAAATTAGAAACAGATGGCATTAATGCTCGCTCCCGAGCAACCTAGGCCAGGGAACAAAGAAGGCGGGACAATCGCCTGCCTTGGACCAATTGCATGCTGTCTTTTTAAGAAAGACGCATGCACAGACCAATTGCGGGTGTTCGCATGAGCATGTGTTCAGAGTTCAAAAGCCCTTACTAAATGCCTCACAGGGCAACGCATGCGCGCTGGCTCAGGCGAGTCCTAAAAAGGGAAAGCTAGGCTTTTGGTTTAGAGGATACATGGAGGGAGAACCGCCCTTTGCAGCTGACTTTACATATCTTTTCGTCTCACATAGAACATATGCATGACAAAACTACTTTCTAGGCACAGCACCCATCCAAGCTAGTGTCTGAGGAGGTACACACCAAAAAGTTTGCTAAATCCTTTTTCAATGTCCTGTTAAAGATACTTGGGGACTTGCAATAGCCCTGTGGGAGTCTATATAGCTATGCTGAGTCTGTCTGTATGTAAATCCTGTAAGATATTGACTATCTGGGAATAGTGGAATTCTGAAAAATGCATTTTCAAATCAGTTACTGAAAAATCAGCGGCATCTGTGGGAATGTTTGTCAGTATAACTGAATGGTCGGTTACCACCGGAAATTCAGGGATTACTAGATCATTCAGGGGGGTGATCATTTTTAATCATCCGCAGAGTAGTCATCCCCCCCCGACCCTTAGCCTTTTTTATAAGATCAATCGGCATATTATAGGGTGATGTTCTCTCATATATTACTCCTTTCTCAAGTAACGCCTGTATTGTGGGAAAGATGCCTTCCTCTGCCTCTTTGGATACTAATATACCCTGGGCTGTATCGCTCCAGGTTTCAGTGTGATTTTCACACGCTCAGCTCCCTTAATCAGTCACACGTCATGTGGTCCACTTGAACTTGTCTCCTTTACTAATATATATTGCTAACCTGTGTTAGTGGTAAACGTGTGTAATAATCTTATGCTGTTACCTGACTTCACATATACCACTGAGAGACCAAAGTGATGAACATCAAGCATACTTATGAAGCTAGTCTATGTAATACTTCTTCTGTGGTTATATATGGAGCGGTGCATTTATGGCGGGGGTCCAAGAGGATTTGTACCAGACACAATACTTTTTAAAATATTACCATGAATTTAAACCACTATCTGCGGTGCTCTAGGATGCGGACTCCCATTCATAATCCAAACTCTTAAACCATAAATATCTGTGAGGAAGGCATCAAGAAGGGCCTCCAATATGATGGGTGACTCTGTTATTATGAATTCAGAGGGCATTACATGAACAAAAGGTTTTCCATGACCCCAAATAAATGTAAATTCTAATTGTCTCACCTGCCATGGTAAATTATCATTTCAGAAAAGGGGGTGGTGATGGACAGAGCATCTGAGTTAAACAGAACACTCATACCCAGTCAAAAGATCAGGGCTTGATCCATCACCGTTTTTTAGCTCACTGCACCATCCCAGCTCAGAACCTGGCTATATGCAAATTAGTCTGACCCTGGCCCAGTGCATCATGGGAACAGGGCAGACCAAACTACCAAGCCAATTCTTTACTGGAAAGGAAACAAGCTTCCGGGGACCGGTTTCTGGCATTGCAGCCGTCTTCGGCCCGGCTTGCTTGAATCCTGATGGTGCAGTGAGCAAGGGACTCATGTCTGAGCATACCCTGCCACTCCTATAGTGGCCAAAACGATTCAGAAAGTAGTGGGAAGTAGTGGGAAGTAGTTAATCTTTAGACTTGTCTTAGACTTTAGACTTGTCTTGGGACGTTTTATTCTGACTCCCTGCGTTTTTATCTAAGATAATGTTTCCCCACTTCCAGGACTCACACCTTAGGGGTCTGTACTGAAATACCAAAAATATCGGACAGATCTTGCTGCCTTTCCTCCTCACTTATACCAGACGGTATGGCATTACCTGTGGGGACCCGTGCACTTCTCTACGATTTGCCCTTTATGATTATTTAGTACTGTATGCTTTGTTGTCTTTTTTATTCATGGAGGGATATTCACTTATACCGCACATGCTTTTTAGGTCTCGCCTGTCGATGCGCATGCGCATCGAGCAAGCGAGACTATAGGGGCTCATCGACTCTTTATCTAACTTGCAAGGAATCGTGGCGATTCCTTGCAGTGCCCGTGACTTTTAAGCTCAATGCGCATGTGCATTGAGCTTAAAAGCGCGTGCACAGCCGCCCGCATTCCTCCGACACCTTTGAAGTGAAGCTTAGCTTCACTTCAAAGGCCCGGCTTCTTCACACCCACATGCCGCTCTGCCCCGCTCCGCCCCCTCCCCTGAGTCATCCTGCCTGCCCAGACTTCTCCTCCCCCCCTACTTACATCCCGCTTTCACTTGTTTTTTGTTCCGACTCCGAGAATCTGTCCCAAAACGGCAAACTTTAAACCAATGCCACCATGACTTGATACTAGATTCTTACATTTCTCTTTAATGGGCTCTCGGTGTAGGTTTTACAAAACAAAAGTGCTCATTGCGCATCTGTTTAACTTGAAAAACACTTGGTTAAGTCTGGCTCGACGTGTAAAACACAGTTTATATTTTGTCTTGGCTTTTCAGGTTTGTGCTGTGGAAGCTGAATCAAAGTAAGAAGGCGGCATGGTTTTCCAGTTTGTTTGATAGGTGTGATTGCATTCTGGTGTGGCTGTGATTGCCTGACGCATTCTCTATAATCACGGAACCGTTATTTTGCAACAAAATACCGAATTGCAGTATCATGACCGTAGGCTTGTGTAATTACCAAATGCAGAATCACTCTTCCGCCGTTTCAGCAGCCTCGGTGGACCCTCTCCAAAGGAGCCATTACAGGGGTCATGTGTTACCCGTTGCAGCTCCCTGAAGCCGTTCTCCAAACGCTGCACTAGTCCCTGTACTTACCCAACTATTAGTTTGAGCACTTGCGTTTTTCCTGCGGACAGGTGTGGATGTATTTTCATATTAGCATATTATTGACTGTGAATCCACTTACTGACGGGGATGGCTCGTGAGTCAAACGCTGGCCTCTGCGAGGTGGTGATCTGCAGGTCAAGAGTTTGAATCCTGGCAGGGACCACTCGCCCGCCATCCTTCCCGGGTTGGAAAGTGGTCTCTTCGATTCTATTCCTCTAATCCCCATACCAGTCGCTCCACATGTGCAATCTTCCCTTTCACTAGTATTACTGCCTCCCTAACCCTCTTCCACTTCCACTTCCACTTCCATGACTTCAGTCTTCTTTCTTCCCCACTCCACATGCTCCATTCTAATTTCACTCTACACTCTCTCACCCCTCGTACCCACCAATCCCATATCCGTATTTTTTCATCCCTCAAACTTCACCCCTTTCTCCCTGGCCCTACATTTTGTACTTTCTCTCCTCGCACACTTTGGCCCCCTCTCTCTCCCTCCCTCTCATGATCTCTCTCTCCCTCTCTCTCTCCCTCTCTCTCTCGCGCTCTCCTCCCTCCCGCCTGGCCAGCCCGGGTTTGTAACGATGACGCCGCTTGGCTGGCGGATTCCCCATTGAAACGGGACCCGGACTATGGGCCACACTTACTGCATCTCCTTTTATCAGAGGATAAAACACAGCCGCCCCATACCATGCCAATCACTTTGCCAATCACTTTGAACAGTTTAAGGGGGCAGATGAGAGCACCGAGTAAGGACAGAGCAGTTGGATTAAAAAAAAGGTACGTGTTGGACCTAAATAATTTGTGCTGGTCTAGGAAGGTGGGTATTTTTTTGTCAATGTTTAGACCCTGGGAAGACAATATAGAACAAGCATTTGCAATACGATAACTCTTGCATTTACACGAGTTTAAACTATTGGCATTGTAAATGACAATGCGTTTTATTTATGTTTCAAAAACGAAAACATGAATTAAAAGGCATTGTCATTTACAATGCCAATAGCTCAAACTCGCGTAAATGCGAGACCTATTGCATTGCAAATGCTTGTTGGATTTGCTACGAAGCGTCTGGCTGTGCTCAGGGTAAATTCAGTTGACACCAGTGATTCGCTGTCCCTTTGCTTAACTGTCAGACTCACCAACTGATGCCTCACCCTTGGCCGTAGTTCATTAAAGACTTCTTCCTGATTTCTGAAATCTGGGAATTTGGGAGCTGGGCGTCTGACTTATTTAGAGTAAGGCTTGCCAGCGCCAATCTAATTAACTTCTCTTTACCATTCAAACTTCACACACTTGTTACCCAGTCCCGTCACTATTTATACACTGACTTCCTGGATCTAACCAGAATACCTGCAAGCACTCTTGAAGGAATGTTCCTTCCAGAAATGTAATTCTAGGTAATACACTAGTAACCTGCTAGATCATTCTCCGAAGTAAATGTCTCTTCCAGAAGCTAGTCTCCTGGGTAATGCACTAATACCTGTTAGATCACCCACAGAAGGAGTTTCTGTTCCAGGAGCTTGACTCCTGGGAAATTCATTAATACCTGTTAGATCACCCCCAGAACTTCCAGGAGCTTGGGTAATATTTCTAAGGGGAATTCACACTTTCTAGCTTCCGGTGTGTACCGAAAATCACTACATTTCATTTCATTGCATCACGAAAAAAAGAAAAAGAGAACCCCCCCCATGCATGCATTTGTATAGAATAATTGCCACAGAATCATGAAATTCAAAAGTTTAAGGTGCAGTCAGACCCCCCTCTCCCCCCAGCTCCCCCTTTTTGACAGCAACTTGGGTCCCCTACCTAACCATCCTTTGAATAGGCAAACTTTAGTATAACACTCAGCATCTGCTTTCCTGATATTTGTGCAATTTCTATTCATTCGAGAGCAGGCAGCTCTTCCCTCCGGCACAGTCTGGGACAGTCGAGACAACACGACTGCTGCTGGCATTATAGTACAGACTTTTATGAGCTTCGACTACCATTGCAATGGACAGTTTCTTTTAAACATGTCTTATCATAAATACACCATGATTAATGAACATCTGCTAAAGCACAATATTATTATAAAAAGTTTATATTTTCTAGAAAAACAGCTAGTCACGTGTATCTATGAAATACGATTCAGTTGCACATGTTATCATTAGTTAAGCTTCCACACCACTTCCGCACTACCAGTGTCCTTAACTTACCTTGTACGTGAAGCCTAACAATGCTATACTCCCTACATATCTGTTGCCTAGCAAAGCCTAACCTCCCACTTGTTCTGCGCCTCTATGCTGCCTTATCTACATACTTTCTCAAATGCCTATTCTTGCAAGCGAGCCTATGACCTTCCATTTCTACTGTGCCTAATTCTATTCCCCTATTCTACTAAAGCTCTTATCTGCTTCCCTCCCCCTGGGTCCGGACTCCATTGGTGCTCTTTTTATGTCTCAACTAGGCAGCACCTGCGCTGTGTCTTCAAGACCTGCTGTATTCAAGATAAGGGCATACAGCTCCGCCCACTTTCCGCTTGGCTTCCCGTGTCCTTTGTAAATCGTGGCTTTTCATTGGTCAATAAGCTTAGTAGTCCCTCCTAAGTACCGCCTTGTGTCTTATTGTAACCTCCCATGAGGACACCCCCTGTTACTTATGTTGTTACTCCCTAGGTTTTAATTACAGCCTCAGAGCACTATTTTCTTAAAGGACTTTATGCAGGACACACGCTTGGTCCTAAGTATGGCTGGCAGTGGTTACTTTACTCTCTAGCACATCTCACATTTATGTGAGACCTTCTATAAATTTTCCTTCATCAGCTCCACACAGAGTACAACCTAATCCGGAACTAATATAATAATTTTTTATCGCATTTCAAAGCTACTAATTGTTCATCTGGACATTGCTATTTGAATGTACTTGCGGTGCCGTCTTGCATATTACCATATCTTCTGCAGGGTGACCTATGGGTCCTCTTTTGGCCCCATATGGTACTGCACCCTGCAACATGGCTATGTAAAAAACATTGACATTTATAATGACAATAACTGCAACTCCAACAAATACGAGAATGATTGCATTTCCAATACAATAGGTCTTGCATTTGTTAAAGTTGGAGCTGTTGACATTGAAAATGACTGTTTTTTACTTTTGCTTTTTTATACCATTGACAATAGTGCTATGCAAATATAATAACTCCACTGCAAACAAAAGAATACATTATTTTCAACGTCAACAGCTCTAACTTTAACAAACGCGAGCCCTATTGCATTGCAAATGCTTGTTTGTTCCGCTACCAAAGACAGCTTAGGCCTGCATGTCTTCTTTAACATGTACATCTGTACACATCTTTCTCCTGGTGCTTTTATTGACATTAGTAGGCCTTTTTCATTTTCTAAATTAATTATAATAGGTGTCTACTGGTATCCTTTAGGGTTGCCCTAAAATCAGTCATCAGAGGGAAAATGTTAGCTATTTCGACCAAGGAGAACAAAAATTGAAGAAAAAAAGGGACCATTTGGGAAGGTTGTGAAAGAGCTGGAGGTGATACTAAAGAGAACTGGATTTTGAATAGTATGGTGCAACAAAAATAAAGCTTATCCTCAATTAGATGCCCTGAAATAAAGTATATGGGCTCCTGAAAAGGAACGCATGCAACACGAACAGACTGGGTGACTAATTGTATTGTATAGTAATTGTAGGTATGTATTGCTTACTATCCCTGACGAGGCATCAAAGCGCTTTTCGGCAAGTAGCCCTCAACTCCAGAACCCAATGAGGATTAGTGGTGAACTAGTATAGGGAGATATGAAATTAATTTATATAAATTAATTCATGGAACAATATAGAAACTTCCAAGGAGGCCTTTAATGACATTTGAAAAGTGGCTCCATTCAAAGAACAACGATAAACATTTACTTTCACAGATATATAATCTGCTGATACAGTACACCTCAAGAAAGAAGTCAGCATAATAGAAAAGGTGGTCGGATGAGCCCTCACAGACAAAGTACGGGATGACATGTTCCACAATGTATAGAATGGTGAGATGTGCTGCGAACAGGGAGACCATGACACTAATAGTAATGTACTGATATTTCACCCAGGCCCAATTACATAAATGGTACCCTGAACAATCGGAGAAGTGTTGCAGAGAATACAGTACCACAAGGACACTGCTTCACCTCTTCTGGAATTGCCCAAAGCAAACTCAATAGTGGCATAGAGTCTTGGGTGGTATTGATGTGCTGTGTACAAGTTCCATGCTCTCCAGCATATACCTTGCTCAACCGGCCTTATAGACAAACATTCCCACTACGGTCATGAAGGGGCAGGGATAACTCTTACATTATCTGTAGCATATCAGATCACTTCCCCCTGACAAAATCTCAGCACATTAAAGTTGGCTTTATCTTTGGGCATGGAGAAGTTAACAATGTCCCTTGAATACAGTGACAAGCATTTCAGTTAAGTGTGATCCCCTTTTATTTTCTCTCCACAGAATTTAAAGTACTGACTCACCCTCAATTCCTGAATCTTTTGCCTATATTGACCTAGGCAGATTGGATCCTAGGCTGAGTGAGGTTAATTGAATTATAAATGACGCAACAGAGACTTAGCTTTATATAGATGGAGAAAACAGTAGACCTTTCTGTCATAGAGACGTTACTAAATTGCATGATATGTGTGTTCCTTTCCTGTGTGTGTTGGGTGGGTGATGGGGAATTAGGAGAGTTACTTTTTATTGAGTGTTTTACCACTGATCTTTTGATGTAGGTCAGTGGTTGTTAACTTGACTTCTGTGAACTCCCACTTGATCACTACTACACTCTGACGACCCACACTGAATCGTTGTTGAAATCCAGGGACCCTCACTGGGTCATTATTGGAATCCCGAGACTGCGTCATAAGCAATTCTGATGACTTGAAAGGCAAAACAGTACTCAAAAACCTTCCATCATCCATACTATATTCTGTTCAGTACACTTGTATTGTTAATCTGGGAATACCAATTTTATTTTTAGCCTCCAATTTCAAATTCCTTCACATTTATAGAATTTTAAACATTTTCAATTTTACTTCTACAGCAATGCACACTTTAGCAGTCTGTTATTATTATTAGGAAGTAGGTGATATGTCCCTTTTTTTGGGGTTTTTTTTTGTTAAAGAAAATTTGTTCTTTAAATTGCCATTCACCTTATGCTTCTATCCACGACAGCATATAGCATGGGGCAATGGGTCATCTCAAGATATCCAGTGGCTTCCTTCACGTTGGGTGACCGCACAGAGCCTGTGCACATTGTTCCCATCCAACCAAAAATAGATCCTTGACAAAACTGGTTGAGAGTGCACTTTTTATTTGTTTTTATTGTTTACAACTGCTATTTATGTTGCTTGCACTTTGGCTGTCTGCACTTCGGGCGATTCATTTTACGTCTCCTTTTTAGGTTTCGACCTGGCGAAAAGCTGCGCCGCGCAGCTTCTCGGCGCAGGTCGAAATCTTTTGTTAGAGTATTGTGGCTTGGGCACCGCCTCACTCTCCCATTGGCTACCTCCAAAAATGGAGGCTAGCCATTGGAAGTGAGATCTGCCTGTCATCGTTCGAGGCGATTCGTGGGCGTTTCGCCGATGTTTTTCTCATCCTGCCTCTTTTCTGACGTCATGTGGCTGTGGGCGTGTATTTTTTTTTTTGTTCCGTGATGTTTTCGTCATTTTTAAAGTGCCTTTAGCCGGAGTGGTTAGCGAGAGCCGCTAAGCTTTTTTTCCTTAAACCTATCCCGCCCCCCCTCCCGATGTCCGTGTGCCCGTTCCGTCGTCCCCGCCCCCCCACCCGCTGTCCGTGTCTACGGCCTGTGTTTAGCGAGTTCGTGTGGGCTTTTGGAGAAATCTGAGGAGCTCGGTCCCCAGAGTAAGTAAACTAGTCACAGAGGTCTTACCATCTTTTGTTCAATGGACAGTCTCTCTGAGAAAGGTCCAGGGATGGCGAAGAGTTGGAGCTCAGAGAGAACCGCTCACAATATATTCTTTAATCACTGTGTTCATGTGTGTTACTTCATCTTGCATCCCTTAGAACATTTGACTAATATGGATGTATTTCTGTATTTTTTATTCTCCATATGACTCTTGGACATCAGTTGGTAGTAATTTAGACAGTAGGCTGCCCGGGCACAAAACCGGGCTTGCAGCGCGCCGCAGCAGGCCGTGGGGTCACCGCACAGATTGTGCTCAGACTTGGCCGGGCATGTCCGGGCTGCCTGCTCCGAGCTGCTCTCGTCAGCCGTCTGCCTCTGAGGAGAGTGACGGCAGATCCTGGACGGGCTCAGCTGTGCGCATTCTTGCACGCGCGTCTCCTGCTGACGCTAGGGCGAACCGAAAAAGCACAGGCATGCCTGAGCATATCCTCGTCAGCTCTCACTAAGTTGTTTTTAGTTTTTTCTATTTTCGAGAATAGAAAACAGAGAAACACGCTTTGTCACGGAGAGTTCAAGGCTAAGTTTTGAAGTAGTCTAAGGCGTCGCCGGTGCTTTAATGAAATCCTGCAAAACTCTCAACAAGTGGCTGGGCAGTGAAGCCGAACACGAATGTTATTTTTTTATCTGTGCTCGCGTATGCAGTCGGGACATTGTCCCTGGCTGTTTCAGCCTGCAAACAGAAGCTGCAGCTACGCTCCATTTAACTGCCTTTGCGGCTACTGTAGAGAGACGGGAGTCCTATTTGTCCACTTCAGTGCCGGATGTGTAGTCTGTAATCTGAAAATTTAAATAGCAGAACAGCAAAGCAGTGTACTCATTTAGCTGCCCGCGCGCCGCGCTTCCTCTCAGAGCTGCAATTCGGGTCCGTATTTGTTTATATTAATTAAGTTAATTGGAAAGTGATGTGCTTCACATGTGGTGAATTGCGAAACATCCAGCCTGTGAATTGGAGCCTGCTGGCTCGTTTCCCAGTGATATCCGTTCATCCCGGGGTGCTGCAACCAGACTAGTCACGGGCCAATCATTTCTTTTTCTGGTACGTTGAGCAACAAAACATCCCTGGCAAAAACAGTACAGCTTCTGGAAGCATCAAGGGAGGAATTAACCAGGAAAGTAGATGTATGCAAGTTTGGAGTATGAGTGCTCAGTGGAAAGGATTTTACTTTTTCAAAACCCAACTTCCTCTATGTATGAAGGTTTTGCTTTTAGCAGAAATGCCAGGATGATACTAAATTATAGATATTTTATATCGGCTGTGGTACTCCTTTCTTCAACCCTTAGAAGGATGAATAGCGGCGTTGGCCCTACTGGGCCACGATTCTGTGCTCCGAGTATTGCACACTGACCTCCATAGCGCGCGCTCTCAACCCACTGAGCCTCTTGCTCGAAAATCCGGTCCCATCGTTTTTTTGTTGCTACAACCTGTTCTCCAGGGATTGTGCATGAGTTTGTGAAGCGTAATGAAAAATAAACGATAATCAGTTACTTGATAGACTCAAAATAATTTTTTTTTCAAAGGCTGGGTGGAAAAATGAAATTAAATGACATGAAGTGAAATTTAACAAATGTGAACTTCTGACTGCAGTTAGTGATATTACGCGAACCTTTGGCTGATCAGCGATGCAGAGATAATATTGTGCACTGTACGTCTAGGGTCTTGCGAGACATTAAGCTATTGGCATTGTAAATGAC
Organism: Lissotriton helveticus; assembly: GCF_964261635.1. NCBI lineage: Eukaryota > Metazoa > Chordata > Amphibia > Caudata > Salamandridae > Lissotriton > Lissotriton helveticus. The sequence goes on from NC_136067.1 coordinate 1,377,145,019, forward strand.
AATGCCATTTATTTATCGGTTTTCAAACCCAACACATAAATAAAAAAAATTTCATTTACAATGCCAATAGCTCTAACTTTTACAAAGGCTAAACCGTTGCATTGTAAATGCTTGTTAAAGTTGCAGTTATGAACGTGTGCAAATGAACCTGTAAAATTGGACCTGCCTAAATTTTGAGTGCTTACAAGTAATCATTATAAAATATGGCACCACTGAAAGCCTTGTTATCTAAAAAAAATATAATTTGTAGAAAGACCACATCAGTGAATGTCTTCTTCAACTAAAAATCTTAAGTGCAAACATATGGCAAAGTTATAGCTTGTTTTTAGGTATACGCTAGGCAGCGCTTAAAGGCTATCCATCCCCTACGATTGGTAAACTTCAGCATCGCTTTCTTTCATGCCATTTGTCATGGCCTGCGGATGTCATGCCCTCTTCTTGTATTTGATCATCCCATAGCGCATGGACTAAGTACATGTCTCCTTACACGGCTCCCAGTTTGCAGAGCTATTTTTTCTTTGTTTTCAAGCACTCCATAGGAGTGCTTGTGTTTTCAGGCCGTCTCTTGTACACATACGCACACCACTAAAAGGCATACATGTGCACATAAGCAAATGCATTTCTTGAAAAGTTAGGTAGGTTGTTGCTGAAAAGGGAGAGTATTGAGTTTCTTCCAGAAGGCGAGGTGCTCATCGATATCTTATATACTGTTTGGCAGAGGGTTCATTCATAGCTTTTTGGGCAAAGACAGCAATTATTCTTCTGTCATTTTGAATTTTTCGGTATATGGAGCTGCCAGAAAAGTTTCTTAGCAGGATGTAAGGATACATGATGTGCATTACTTCTAGAAACAAGAACTCCAGTGGGGGCTTTATTCCACATTGCTTTTTGTAAGCAAGGTATTCAGTCTCCGCCATGAAAGAATATTTTCCCCTCAACATCGTAGTCTCTCCCCACATTTGTATCCACACCAGTGCTTAATTTGTAAAAGATTAAGAGCCAGGGCCCTTCTTGGAAAGCCACTACAGACTGCACTACCCATACCCTGCATGCGTTGCCAATGGCAGTACCAACACATAACACCCAACCATCACAATCCTAAAAGCGTGACTATTCAGGCTTTTTCAGGCCACACAAAGCTATAATAATTTTTTTGTTGTTTCAAACGTTATTATTTTCGACAGAGACCGCCATTACGATTAAACATGAGTAAGTTGTGATCACTCATTGTAGTAAATCTATCCTCGTGTGTAGATATTTGGGGGGCTAGCCACTAAAGGGGCAGATTCCGCGACATCAGCCTTATTGTCTCCGTTGCGCAGCCAGATCGTGAATGGATCCCAGATATTTTTAGGGCGAGATGCTGTGGGCGTAAGGTCCCAATAGTTTGTAAGCTGTTCTTGACAGTATGCCACGTCCTTTACCCAAGTTTTCACTTGGTCCTTCCCGGGGAACCCCAGTGAATAGCTAAATGGCGACTTGCCAAGACCAGCAGCATCGCCGTGAGAAGCCTATATTCTGGCTTAGTCTGTTCCACATAACCTAATTACATAACTACTGGAGAACAGTCAAGGGGCTGACCAGTAATGGCTTGAATAGTAGCCAACACCTCCTCCCAGTACTGAGAAACTACCGGGCATTCCCAAGCTACATGGAGAAAAGCAGCTGCTTCCCTCCTACATTTCCAACAGTTGGAGGTGGCTCGTAACTTCAATTTGAATAGGTGTAAGGGGGTGAGGTAGTATCTGTGTAAAAATCTAAAATGTATCAGCCGTAGCTTGTAGTTGGGAGAGAGATGTTTCATTTGTAAGCAACACTAGGACCATATCTCCTCTGTAAGTTGATCTGGGAGGTCAGTATACCACTGTTGCAGCGTCCCAGGATCAGTCCAGTGGATATATGATTGTGTGCAAGTATACAGCCTAGTGACCAATTACTTCAGGGATGGTGTAGTAAGTAAATTATCTAATGAGTGCAGGGGGGGGGATTGGAAAGCTGGCATGCTGCTTCTTGCAAGCAGCCTTAAGTTGATAAAATAACAACCTTTTCGAGGAAAGTCAGCGACTCTCCTGCTTGTGTGGTGGGTCCTTCAAGGAATGACCCACACGGGTAAAGGTCCCATACAGTGTGCTCTACTTCTGGCACCCTTGTCCCGCAGGAAGGGAAAATGGGGGTGGTGTGCTAGCGGCACAGATGGGGCATAAAGTAGTGGCACCTGAGCTTGGCGTCTCAAACCGTCCCACGCCCATATAACCGTCTCAAACGTATTAATTTCGGTAGGGGACCTGTGATAGGGGTAGTAAACTGCTGTGTGCAGCGGGATCGTGTCTGTGACGTCTCGTTCTATCGCCACATGCGGCTGGAATGGGGTTGGGTAGAAAGCTATAATAATTGCATGACAAGCTGATATTATTTTTTTCAGTTTCAGTGTATATTGACTTAAACACGGTTGTTGTGCTCATCTCAAAATTGCTCATTATTAAGTGCCAATGCAGAGTACCGGAAACCACTGGCACAAATTAAGCACTGATCCACCTGTAGGAAATGTGTTTTAGATTTGTCTCGTAGACCAGCTAACTAATTGTATTGTAAAAGGTAGAAACAACCATCTAGCCTAGTGGCAAAATTGTCAATTGTTTAGCGCCTCGTTACCCTATTGGGTGATTAGCTGCGCTTTATAAATCCTGATTGGTTGATTGATTTAGTAATCAAAAAGACTGTAAAGTCATACTTCAGTCATTCAGCATAATGTTCTGAAAAAAGTAGACTGATTGGGAATGTGGTGGGTTTCTCCTGCTTTCTCAGTTTATGGATTCATTTTATGGGTCTGGAAGCTGCCCTCCCACATAAGTAGAAAAATAAAAAGATTAGGTAAAATGGTTCTATTTTAGAGCTTCCTTGTTAACCGTACCAATGTTTTTCAGCCTACTTTCTGAACCAGACATTCAGTACTAATTCTGGCATTCAAAAATGATCACACGCTTTACTGGTCACGGTTAGGTTTGCTATGCAAATTCTCTACATTCATCATGACTTTCCAGAGTTCTCGGACCATTGCAAACGATAACAATCATTGGCATAGCCAATAGGTCTCGCCTTTGGGACCTTATAAGTATTTAGCTATGCAGCACAATACCCTTGGTGCAACAACATTAACTGTTACATGGCTTAACACTTTTAAGGTGAGTGTGAGAAAGTGTGAGTGTGAGAAAGTGTGTGTGTATGAGTGTGAAAAAGTGTGTGTTTGAAAAAGTATGTATGAATGTGAAAAAGTATGTATGTGAAAAAGTGTGTGTGTGTAAGAGTGGGAAAAAATGTGTGAGAGTGTGAAAAAGTATGCGTGCGAGAGAGAGTGTGTGTGCGAGAGAGAGTGTGAAAATATGTCCCTATAATTCTTCTAAACTGCCGTTCCTGAAAGGTTGCTTTTAACCGGCCCATCGCTGAGGTGTCTTCTAGCAATCTAGCTGAAGCGTGAGAGGAGAGAACTAAAAGAAGAAACGAGGAAATGCTTTTAAACTCTCCTTGCCAGGCCGTAGGCCTCGGATAGAAATGCAAATGTGTTAAACATAATGATTTGCAGTTTCTTCGGGAAAATATGTCCGGAGAGCGATGTGACTTTTTGATTAACTCCTGGCCGGGCACAAAAATGCGAGGAACATTTTTATTGTTGTAAAAATAAACCAGTATCTTAATTCAATGTTGGTTATGTGAGACAATGGAAACAAATTCTGCTGGCACACGAGTGGTAAATTGATTTTGTTTTAAATGTGGAAAATGCACAAAATAATTTAGGCAGTAGTTTGGGACGGAAAGATGTACGAGGCATGGAACAACTAGTCAGGTAACAAACCTGTAGTGAGGTGAATATTACGGTCCGTTTGCTTGTCGTTCAATTGTTGTATAAAAAGGGAGGGAGGGGGAGAAGATAGGCAAGCCTCAAAAGTAAAAGTGATCGGTGGATGCTTCCAGGGGAAGAAGGCTCACCATGTAATGCCGGTGTTCTAACTTCTGCTGCCTGCTTAAAAAGCCTACATTTGTTGCCGGTAAAAAAGCGTATCCTTTTCAAAATACTATGTCTGGTTCACAGACAACTGTATGAAAGGGGTCCTAAATACTGGTCCAAAAAAACTCAGATGGTATCAGTCACAAAGGGATCTTAGATCCAGAAACGAACTCCTACTGATACCTTTGAGAACAAGTACCACCAGAAATGGTGGTCGAGCTTTTTCCTTTCTGGCTCCGGCCGCATGGAACAAAATGCCGTTCCATCTCCGTAACTCCCCTGATCATGGCTGTTTTCGCAAAGGACTAAAGACCTGGCTCTTTGCAAACTAACTGCGTTTCCCTATGTCAGAGACTGCTGCAAGCGCCATGAGACTACTAGGATGTGATTTGTGCGCTATACAAATGTCCCTGACTTGACTTGACTAGATGATCTCCCCCGTAGGTTTGGTCTCCCCCTACATCAGAGGGGAGCTTAATACGCATGCCCAGATGCGAAGGGGGAGATCATTCTGATGGGGAGATCAAAACGATGGAACACGTGTCTTACCCGCATACTAGATCGAGGCTGGCGAGTGGTGTGCAATGTGAGGGAGGGAGCGGGCGAAGGGAGGCAAGCGGCAAAAGTGAAAATGATTGGTGGATGCTTCGCGGGGAAGAAGGCTCACCGTGTAATGCTGGTCCTACCCGCATACTAGATCGAGGCTGGCGAGTGGTGTGCGATGTGAGGGAGGGAGAGGGAGAAGGCAGGCAATCGGCAAAAGTGAAAGTGATCGCCGTGAAAGTGATCGGACGAAGGCAGAGGGAAAAGCACAGGAAATAAAAACAAGCAATTTAATGACCCATGACGGAGGAGACAGATGGCGGCTGCAAGTGTGAACGCAAGCGCTAGGCCAGCCAGTAGCACTTTGAAAACTCGCCTACTAAATGTCTCTCCGAGGAACGCATGCGCGCTGGCTCAGCGAGACCTAAAAAAGAAAGGTGTCAAGTCATTACATTCTGATTTGCAAACACCGAGTTAGTGAACAGCTTAGAATCGTATTAAGAAAATCAGTTTGAATGTAGTTCAGCTTGCCTGAGTTGCATGAATGCAAGAAGGGTCAATGTGGAATACCATTATTTGTGAGGGTAAGTCACTGTTCTGATTGTGCAGGCTTTCTGCTGTAAAGGTATAAATACAGTCAAATTGCCATATGTGCGGACAGAGCTATAGAGTGGCCCATACATTAAGCACATTTTAGAAGTATGAGCTAAAAATCTTTTTTTTTTGTTATGCATCTGGGAGTTATAAATTCAGTTGAAGAGGCTGACCATAATAGATTAAAAAATGGTCTGATTGAGACAATTAGTTATCTCCCCTTTGTTGTTGTAGATCATTGTGAGGGATAAGGGAACATAAACCAAGGCAGAATCAAATGCAGCAGTTAGACGTCACGGCCAATAAATTTGCAATTAAATCTTTGAATAAAATTATTAGAGCTGATCCATTCTCAGAGAGAAACTACCTCCTCCACCTTATCAAAATAATATTAACTTCCTTGCAGTAGTTCCATCTAGAGAATATAGTCCTTTAATTTGCGAGAAGAAAAGCTCTTGGCATTTTCAGCTTTTCAGTACAAAATGAAATAATAAAAGATGTTGGCTAGGCCTTTGAAAAAGCCTTAATCTTCGTTAATTTGATTCCTTACTTTGAAATTTTAAAAGGTGTTATACACATTTTCTGGCTGGAATATTTATTTTTAAGATGCTCTCGTGATCAGGTTAACCAGAAAGCAAGAATGTGCTATTTGATAGCAGCAGCTCTGGGTGCATATGTCTTGTCGGGGGTGAAGAGGACCCTCAACCCTATATATTCTATGCGGAACATGGCAGCCGTAATTAATTTAAAAACTGACTTTGATCTGAGTTCATTTAAGGTTTTCAATACATTTTTTCTTTTAAGTCTGGCATAAGCGATGACCATGTGATTTTATTGAAATTATATGTATAATTGACTCATAGGTACTTTCAGACATCCCTCTTCATCCATTGGTTTGTTATTGCGTCATTTAAAATTGTTCTTTAGCCCACAACTGCATACAGCATTGCAGTGAGTCAGCCCACTTCAACCATTGGCTAACTATACTGTGATTGACAGGCGCACGTCCAAACACTAAATATCTCCCATCATTGCTGGGGACTACTATGGCAATACATGACTTTTAATCAAAATATGTTTCTACATTTTTCTTTTAGATGGGTGAGTGCCCGACAGCTCCTCCAACAATACAGATTTGTGCAAATTATGGCATGGCTAAAGCAGCCGACTTTGAAGCTGGGGAACCAGATTTTAGTCTGGCGGGAGGCTCAAGCATCCTGTGGTTCTGGGCAAATCACTTACTCTCCCTGTGCCTAAAAAAAACGTATGTGTCCGTCTATAATGTAACTGGTGCTCATATAGAGTACTCTGATACCTTCAGGTCAAGTTCACGCAATATAAAATTGCAACAAAGAAAAACCCACACAAAAAACAAGCATTGACGACGTAAAAAGACTGTCAGCAAGCACCCGACCAATTGGCTTGGCCATTTTTATCTCTTCTTTTTTCGCTTGTAATCTATTCTTTCCTCTTGAAAGAAAATGAAGCTTGTTAAGCTTACTTTTCACTACTTGATTTACCACCGCCACCTTTTGTCCTGCTTCAACTTTGAAAAACATAACGTAATTTTGCTGCATGAATCCTTTTCTGGATTCAAATGCTTGATTTCTATCCTGCCATCGAGTGGTTGGGGTCTAGAATCGGATCTTGTCTTCTCTCTATCTCTTCTTTTTTGTGTATGGTTGTTGTCTATTATTTGGTGGTAAGTTCATCCCCTGTGTGATGTCAGACAATGCCCCGGAGGTTTATGGGCGTGGTCACCATCTTCAGATTCTTTTTTCCGTCATAAGGTCTAGAAGCATACTGGGGGACCTTCGAAGAAGTTTTGAAGAATCTGAGAAAAGAGAGCATAAATTTGACTGAAAACACTGAAAAGCACCAGAAACAGCAAAGACTGAGGAAGGGAGCCTTCTTGACCCCGATGGGGGACCCATCTGTGAGGACAATATGGCTGCAGAATGCAGAGGAGAGGGGCACCCAAGGGGCACCCACTTTAAATTCTGCTCCAACTGCTACCTCAATTTCAAACAGAGAGATCCAAACTATGTTTGCACCCTCTTCCTCCCAAACAAACACAGTGCGAATACTGCGAAGCAGAGCCCACACAAGGAGGGGAGTCAGACGCTAAAGACAGCATTGTTGACGCAAAGAAAGCAGAAGCCACAAAGAAGGTGGTGAGAGACACTGAAAAGGCCAATTCTCAGGAGGTAGCGAAAAACCCTAAACCCACGAAAAGCTGCCTCGACATCAAAACACTTGAAGACTGAAGGTCTGCACGTACTCAAAGCGCCGCCCAGTTCCTGACCAAAGGATGCAAACCTTCCAGCCAACCCTTGATGCCAGAGGGCGCAAAGGAGGGGTGAAGATGAGACACGAGGAGCCGAAAGGCAAGGAACCGGCTGCCCTGAAGAGGATATCCTCTCCGACTCATGCTAATCGATCGATCAAAGTTGAACGAAAGAGATGCCCCCTTGAAGCAGAGATGGTAGCACTCCTACAATGCAAGGAGGAGTTTGACTCCTTGAATGCATTCCGCTTTCCTACAAAACCATCTGAGTCGAGTGAGTTTGGTGACACCTATCAGACATCAAGGCACCCTCGACACTGGAGCTGCATAAAGAGGAGCAAGAAGAGCTCTTCAATTACAAAAAAGACAAACCCACCACGCGTAAGAGGCAGGGCCAATTCTCCGAGGAGGGTATCGACAGCTACCCTTCGAGGACCTCAACGCCAGTCGACCTGTCCATGTACAATGGACTAATCAAGAGTGCGGCAGACATGTATGGGGTCCAGCTCGAGAGAGAGAGGGAGGAATCATGCTTCCTTCTCCAAATGCTAATGCCATCACAAAAGGCAAACCTGTACCTTCCCATGTTTCCAAGCATACTAGACCAGGGTAGGGAAGCATTCAGTGAACCAGCCAGAGCGGTTACTCCTTGAGTGGAAAAGAAATACGAACATTCCACTCATGATCCCCAGTATCTTAAGGGAAACGTACCGACAGACTACACCATAATGGCGACAGCCAGATATATTACATAATGCCCCCACATCAATCGGGCCGCCACCAGAGAAAGAAGCAAGGTAATGAACCTGGTGGGTAGGAAGATGGAAAGGGAAGTGGCAAAGCAATGGACAGTTCTGAAGTACAACACACTCCTCAATCGATACGGCTACCAGCAACGGGAGGAGATGAAAGAGCTCATACAGAACCTTCCAGAGGAATTCAAAAAGGGGGAAAAGATCATTGCCGCTCCTGCCCCAAGTCAGCGCTGGATGTGGCAGATACTGCCAGCAGGCAACTGTGCACAGGCACCACTCTCGGGAGACATGAATGGCTGAGGGTCTCTGGGTTTAAGGTTGAGGTGCAGGGATCAGTCATCAACATGCCTTTCACAGGGAAAGCCCTTTTTGGAACTGCTGTGGACTTAGCACAAATGAAGAAAGACAATGAGACAGGCAAAGCCATGGGGGTCTTGCTATTTAGAGAGTTCTTCAGGAGGGGAGTATTCTCCAACAGGAGACCAAGAGGCAGGGTGGGGTTTTCACCAGCCCTACCGCAACAGCAAGGTTTCAGCCAAGAAACCACACACTAGCTCAGTCAACAACATTGACAATACACCCAGTGAGGCAGCTCTTCAGTAGCAAACCCACAGGGAGAGGACAACCTGCCAAAGGGGGGGACTACCAGACAAGTGACTCTATTTGCCCACAGCCCCACCACATAACACCAGTGGGAAGGGGGAGGGGAATTGGAGTATTCCTCCAGGATTGGACATCAATCACTTTAGACAATTGGATCTCACACATACTAAGACATGGTTACTGCATAGAACTCACCAAATCACAGCCACATGTTCCCTCAAAGACAAGACCTGTGAAGGAACAAGAACTCATACAATTGTGAAAAGAAGCCATGGAACTTTTCAGAAAACAAGCCATAGAGAGAGTCCCCCAAGGGAGACGGGCAGTGGCGTCTACTCAGCATATTTCCTAGTACCAAAGCAAGGCTTAACACTGACCCTGACCTCATACTAGACTTTGGGTACCTAAACAAGTTCATATAAACTGAACACTACAAAATAATAAAGCTACAAGAAGTAATCTCACTCCTAAGGAAGGGGATATTACATGGCCACCCTTGATTGATTTTAATTTATAAAGTGCGACATATGCCCGAAGGCGTCTTGGTGCTATACATCTGCTACAAATCCTCAATATCGGGTCGAATTAGATTTTTTTTTATTTCATAAAAAGCAGAGGTGAAAAGCCTCGTTTTAAGCTGTTTGTGAAAATCCTTCAAGTTAGATTGGCCGCTCAACTGCTTAGGCATAGAAATCCAAAGCTTTGAGGTATGATGAACAAAGCCTCTGCTGCCCCCGGATGCTCTGTAAATTCTAGATAATGCCACTTTCTTTGAGGCAGTAGAACATTAGACCTAAAGGACACCTACCAATGAATCAGAGGCACAAAGGATACCTCAGATTTGTCTTAGACAAGGTACACTACCAGTTCAGGGTGCTAACTTTTGGCATAAAATCCACACCAAATGTGTTCACATAATGCCTAACAACAGTGGCAGCATTCCTGAGCAGACAAGGTATAAACGCCTATCCATATCTGGATGAATGGCTCGTAAAGGCAAACAAAGAGCCGCACAAGTCCCGAATAAAGATTGTCACCAAGGCATACAAACAGTCATCACCGTGGTACAACGTTGTGGGTTCAACCTAAACCATGAGAAACGGTTACCACATCCGGAGCAGGTGAAGGTATTCCTGGGGCAACACTGGACTCAGTAATAGCACATGCATATCCAGTTCCCAGTAGGACTACAGCAATAGCAGAGCAAGCTCGCCTCTGCCAGAAAGACGACTATCTCTGAGATATCATATAAATGAAGGGAAATTTGGCATCATGCATCCCCTCGTACTGCAGGTGAGACTACATATGCTACCCATACAGGAATGGCTCTGCAACAAATGGTTACTAGCCGGGAAGATCTAGTGGTTGTCACAGCAAGGGTTCAAAACGAAATAGAATGGTTGAATCCAGCACATGTGGCTCTAGGGAGACCTTTCAGATTACCAGTCCCCATGGTGACAGTGACTATAACAGACACATCCCACAATGGCTGGGGAGCACATATGGAAAATATGAAGTCAGAGTACTCTGGGGGTCCAGGGAAAGCCGTGAAGCGCATAAACTCCCTGGAACTTAAGATGTTCTTCCTTGAGCTGAAAGCATTCCAGGCGCACTTGAGAGGACATACCGTGCTTATCCAGACGGTCAAGAGAGCAACAGAGTTCTACCTCAGCAAGCGGGGGAACAAGATTGTTACCATTGTCAAGGCTGTGAGATATGGAAATGGGCAATCCAATGGAACACAACCCTAGTAATCAAACATCTCTCAGGTAAACAGAACACCGAGGCGGACAGGGTAAGCAGTCAAGAAAACACCTTCCACAAATTAGAGTTAAAACCGTAGGTACTGGAAGGTGTCCTCAGACATTGGGGCAAACCAAGCATAGACCTACTCACAATTACAGAAATGCAAAATGCCAATTCTTCGCGTCCAGGTTTCCACACCACCAGTCAAGGGGAATACCCTCTCCATAGACTGGTCAGGGAGATTTGCATACGCCTTTCCACCTCTTCCCCTGATCCCAAAGGTCCTAGACAAGGCCATACAGCCAGGAACACCACTCATACTCACTGCCTCCTAATAGCTAGAGAGATATAGGATTCAGACCTACTAGAGATGGCCGGAGAACAAATCATACCAAATCATAATAATGCAGAACAGAAGAGTATGCCACCCAGAACCACCCACACTCAACCTAGCAGTGTGGCTCCTGACTGCCTAGAAATTGGATATCTGCAGCTGCCACCCCCTCCCCCAGGACAATGGAGTTCCTGAAGGAGTCTAGAAATCCAAACACTAGGAAGTGCTATTTGGCCAAATGAATTAGATACATTCAGTGTGCAGGAACCACGAAAAGCTAGAAACGACAGAGCACTGTAAGGTGTTATTATACCTCACCCACCTACTGGACAGCGGTCTGAACTACACATCCCTAAAGGTCCGCTTGGCCGCCACAGTCGCATACACCAGAAGAACGACAAGGAACAGCCTCTTCACACTATCAGGGTGAAAAGATTCCTGGAAGGATTAAAAAGGATGATGTCACCAAGAGCGGCACCAACACTAATGTGAACCCGAACACTGTACTCCCGCAACTGATGACAGAATCGTTTGAGCCCATGCAGAAGACTGAATTGAAGTTCTTAACCCTAAAAATAGCTTTCCTAATAGCGATCACGTCACTTTACAGAGTCAGCGAGCTACAAGCCCTCACCATCCAGGAACCATACCTCCTTATCCACAAGAACAAAGTTGTTTTAGGAACAACCCCTTCATTTCTACCAAAGGTATTATCTCAATTCCACATCACACTCAACTAGAAAGAAGGGTGGAACCCTAATGTTCTTGGCAGAAACACTCATTAGCGACATATGCATGGCTGCAACATGGTCATCCACCTACACCTTCACGGAACACTACCTTGTGGAAATCCGGATAAACTAAGAAGCACAGGTGGGACAGAGAGTGCTACAACACCAGTTTGCTAATTCAACCACATTTCTACTCCTCTTCGCCAATGGGCCAAAAACTGCTATGTAATCAAATGCACAGCATGTGAATCCCAAAAAGGATTCATGCTGTAAAAGTAAATGGTTACTTACCAGTAAGAGTAGTTTTGTAGCTTAAAAGGTTTTCTGGATTCACATGCGAACCACCTACCTCCTTGGAAAAGGGAGAAAGCAAACAGGTGAGGTGAAAAGAAACATTCCCACAAATACTGGTGTCAGGAGCAAAAGAATCTGAAGATGGCGACCACGCACAGGAACTTCCAGGGTGCCATCTGGTGTCACATACTTCCCTGGCCATAAAGGACTTGGAACTGGAACCATGATTGCCGATTTGTTTATATTCATTTTGTAGATGCAGTATCATTAGTCCTCTGCCCACAATGAATGCATGGTCAGTGAATAGTTCCAGAACCTCACATAATCATGGTTAGACCTAGGCGTCTGCACACATGCTTAGATGAGCGCTACCCTAGGGCCAAAATAAAAGTCAAGATACCAGATAAAATTGCTTTTGGCCACTTAAGGCAGAGAACACATTCCTGTCCCAACAGTTATTTTTCATGTAGCAATAGATCAGTCTGTTTGTTTTGATATCAAGACTGCTCTTTATTTGCTCCCTTTTTTTGTGTGAAAAACTGTGAGTAGGTCATACAGCAACCAACTGTCTGATTCAACTTTTGCAGCATTTACCACACAATTGGCCCGATGTAGGAAGCCTAATGACAGTCGGTAATGGCCGAAATTACCGAATTTCGGCCGTTACCGACCGGTATTAGGCTTTTCTGGCCTAATCTAAGGATTCGGTAATTTACCAAATCGGTAATTTAAGGAATCGGTAAATTACCGAACTCCTGAATACCGATTCGGCAAATTACCGAATCCTGATATGTAGGGAGCACTCAAAGGAGTGATTTTCCCATTTTAGGATTCGTTATTTACCACCAACTATAAATTGGTGGTAAATAATGAAAACCTTTGAAAAAGCATTTTTTTTTTGCTTTTCCAACAGTGCCATGTTGCAGACATACATGCCCTTAGGGCATGTATGTCTGCAACATGTGCATCCATACACAATTGAGGGGTACAACAGGGTGTCAAAGTGACACCCTGCCACCCTTCAATGTTTCCCCCAATTACCAAATCTGTATTCGCCCTTTCTGGCGAGTAGGAAAAAAACCCAACTTTTGTCCTCTGTCTGTGAAAACTGAGCAAATGTGACAAGATAACAAGATTTGAAGGCATTTTTATTGCTCACAAAGTTAATGAACAATAAAGTTGCCTTCAAATCTAGTTATCTTGTCACATTTGCTCCGCTTTCAGAGACGGAGGTCAAGTAGTGTTGGACTTGGGCCTTGTGGCAGGTTCACCCCTGAACTTTTTGCCTTCAATTATAGTGATTTCTGGTCTTTGCGCACTTTGACACTGTGGCGCAGTGTAAAGTGCGTGCGCTCCTTGAGTGCGTGTGTGAGATAGGCCTGCCCTCCCATAGGAATGCATGGGGAATGTATGTGTCCCTGGTAGTTCCTGATGCGTGGGGAGTGCAGGCTCGAGTTTGGTATGTGTGAACTCGTGGGAGTGAATGCTGCGCAACGGTATGTGTGGCTTGTATGTGTCTAGAAGGGAAGTACTACTTCTGGACATTGAGATATGTGTGCTGTGAGGGTGCTGGAGCGTGATTGGCTGGAGCTGGCTGGCATGCCAGGCTCCAGGAAGTCTGGATGGGTCTGCCCGGTGGTGAGTGTGAGATTAGCATGAGTGATGTGTGGGAGGAGTGTACCTGTGTCCTGGATGGGCTGGGTTTTCCCCACACAATGCTGGCTCCGCCCCCCTGTGGTGTGACTGATGACCCAAGCCCTGCCAGTGAATAGAATGGGTGGTTGGGCCATCAAGAGTGCTCCAGAACCAGCTGCAACTGGTTCTGCCCCCACCCTGCACCTACAGACAAAGGGTTGCTCTGTATAAAAAGAGGCTGTGACCTCTTGAAAAATGTTCTTGTTCTGCAACTTGAATCTGCCAGGGGCGTGCTGCTGCTTGGGCCCAGGGGGAAGGCTTGCCTCCCCTGGGCCCTGCCCAGCCCCTGGACTCCTGAAGAGCTTTGCTGGACTTTGGTCCCTTATAGCGCTTGGGAGCGCTGTTTATTCCCCTCTAGCGCTGTGCTTGGACTTTTGCTGGGACTTGTCTGATCTCCCTGGGCCCCTGGGGCCTCGCTGAAGTGTGCCTCGCTCGTTCCCCTCAGCAGCTTGTGCACGGCGGCCCGTCCAAGCCTCGAGCCGCGCCGCTCTCCCCTGAGCCGCGCCGCTTCGCTGGGCCGCCCGCATCCTGCCTTCCCCATCTCTTCTGAGCCGCACACATTGGTCGCCCCAGAGAAACGCTTGTACCTTGCCGGCCGCCCGTCCAAGCCTCGAGCCGCGCCGCTCTCCCCTGAGCCGCGCCGCTTCGCTGGGCCGCCTGCTCAAGCTTACTAAGGAGGTCACTCGCATTATCCCGTGCAATCAGGACGGAAGGTACTGTCTGATAGGCTATGTTCTAGGCCTACAAGTATTGTATTGTTATTTCTGAAGGTGTTACTTCTGATTCCTGACAGTGGTCCAGGTGGCCCTGTCTTGTAAATATCCCCTGTAAATTCTGCCCGTGCCTCTGGCACATTGTAAAGTGTGTGTTTTATCTAAATGTGTTTTGGTGTAATACAAAGGCTATTTTTTATATAAACCTTGTGTGGAGTTTCCTTTGTGGTGGGCCTTTGGGGGTTGTTGCTGGGGTGCGTGCGCAAATACTTAACTTACATCGCCTCCAAGTTTAGCCTTGCTGCTCGCGCCACGTTACCTAGAGGGTGAGCAGGGGTTATCTTGGCGTGTAACTCCCTTGCCCTGACTTGGGAGTGGTGGTCTCTGACTGACTTTGGCGAAAGCTCTGGCCAGCCAGGGATCCCATTTCCAACAAGTAGGTTGCAGTTAGGTCAAGGACATTTTTTTAAGGTACTAGTCCTACAGGACTAGTACTATTTTTGGGATTTTTCGAGCCCTGAACTAATTTGTACCATGCTATCTTCAAAAAAACAAAAAAGAAAAATATACCCATTCATGGGGGTGAACATATACATTTGGAAAGGAGGAATACATGCTCACAACTTTCTTCTTACTCATTCCCAGAGGATGTGTAGGAATGTGCCTTCACTGCCACAGCCCTTCCTACAGTTGCTATTCTCCGCCCTCGCCATTCTCAGCGGGCAGGGTCCGGTCGGTCATATAGATGCGGTGCAATATTTTAAGTTGCACTAGTCACAGTCTGGCTGATATGGCCACTTCACGCGGGGAAGCAATCGCCTCCACCCAGTCTTCATCATCCAATATAATTCCGTACCTCTCCCATTTCTCCCGTAGTTGCTGTAGGGGTTCAGCTGAGTTGTTGACCACATTTTTATAGTTCAGGGAAATGGCTTTCGTAGGCAAGTAGCCATCTAAAATCCTATCCTCCAGGGGTGAGGATTCAGAAGGGGTTTCGCCCCTGTGGAGGCATGAATGTAGTGCGTGTCGAACCTCTAGGTATCTAAAGTGTTCTGTTGTGGCCAGCTCGTGCTCCGGCTGTAGGGTGGGAAATGGTTAAGACTGCCTAATCTTGATTCCACTCATGCCTTTTTTATTCTGCCTCACTACTCTACCTCTATATACTTAATGTTTCTTCAGCTCATCTTGAAGGCTTTTTCACCTCTTTTGCTTCCTTTGTTGCAGTATTCCTACTTTTCTTTCTGCCTTTTCTATCAATTTTGGATCGAAGCCTTCCAGACAGCACAGCTATCTGTTTTGCTGATGGCATCTTGTGGACTTTAAGAAAGCTTTCCCGGGAATTCATTCTGCCCATTGCTCACAATTGGCATTCGGTTTTGTAACTCATATTGCTTGCGTTCTGTTTGCTGGCTTTATTTATTTTAGTCTGTCCAGTATAAGTTTGACCCTTTTGTGGTATTCTTCCACCAGTACTCGCTTTTTGTAAACAGGCCTTTAAAACATGTTCTTATCTTGTCACATTTGCTGTGTGTTCAAAGACGATGGTCAAATGTCAGGCTGTGTTTTCTAAGTGAGTTTGGTGTTCACCGTTATTTCTCTGACTTCAAAGTGAGAAGATTTAAGTGACAATCATGCGGGCAACAAACAAATATTTTGATACGATCAAAACAAATAAATGCACTAGGAGATGACATTTCCACACATCGTTTGTGCGCTGTATAATTTTGTCGATAAAACTGTGCGTCTGTGCAAATGTAATGGTGATTTCAATCGAAAATGTGTTGTCTGTAATGGCATTGCGCTACAACACCAAGCATAATCCACTTTACTCCTTTCCACTCTCTAGCACCTCATGCCACTGCATTCCACTCTGCACTACTGTGCCCAATTCCACTCTGCCATTCCACACTGAGTTGCTACACTGTACTCTACAGCGCTCCATTCCATGCCACTTCACTCTACACCTCTCTGCACTACTTTACTCTTTGCCTGTGCACTCTACCCCCCTCTACTATTGCACCACTGCACTCTCTGCCACTGCAATCTACAGCACTCCAGTCTAGGCCACTTCACTCTGCTCTGAAACAATCTACTGTACTCCACTCTACGCCACTTCACTCTACGCCACTGCAATATGCCCTGCCCCACTCTACGCTGCTGCATTCTGCGCCCACTGCACTCTATTTTGAAACAGTGTGCTCTACACCCTGCCACTCCAAGCCACTGTACGGCACAGCACTCCTGTCTAGGCCACTTCACTCTGCTCTGAAACAATCTACTGTACTCCAGTCTTTGTATTTCCTCTCTAGGTCACTTCACTCTATGCCACTCCGCTCTACACCACTGAAATATGTCCTGCTCCACTCCACTCTGCTGTTTACTGTACTCTATTTTTAAACAGTCTGCTCTACACCACTACACTCTATGCCATGCCACTGTATGGCACTGCACTCTGTGGCCTGCAGTCTACCCAGTGGCACTCAATGCCTGTCTATTCAATGCCACTGCATTCTACGCAAATGCACTGTACACCAGTTTACTCAAAACCAATGCACTGTACGCCACTGCACTCTATCCCACTTTACTCTGTAGCAGTCTACTCTATGCCACTGTACTATAAACTGTTGCATACTCCACCAATGCACTCTACACCACTTTACTGAGAAGCAATGCACTATACCCGACTACTCTGCACCACTTCACTCTACGCCTCTATACTCTACAACACTCAACTCTATGCTATTGCACGCTATACCATTGTGCTCTACGTAACTGCACTTTACACCAATGCACTCTATGCCAATTCACTCTGCTCTGCACCACTCCATGCCATTCTACTGCACTCTGCGCCACTCTACTCTGCATCACTCTATTCCACTGCAGTCTACTCTGAAATAATCGTCTCTACACACAATTTATGCCATCCTGCGCCACTCCACTCTACGCCAGTACACTCTGCCACTGCAATCTATACTGCTCCACTCCACTGTACTCTAACCACTCTTTGCCGCTGCACTCTACGCCACTTTACTCAAAACCAATTCACTCTACGCCAATCTATGCTGCACCACTGTACTTTACACCACTTCACTCTGATCCACTCTACAACATTCCACTCCACGACACTCCACTCTATGATGCTCCACTCCATTAAACTGTACTCCACTCTGATACGTCACTGTACAACACTCTACTCCACTTTGCCATTCTACCACACTACACACTACTCCACTCTGACGCTCTACTCGACTCCCTTTTCGCCACTCTATGCCACTTTACTCCACACAAATCTATGACGTTCTACTCCAACCTGCCCCACTCCACTCTGACACCCCCATTCCACTGTACTACACTACTCCACTGTGTGGGACTCTACTCTACGACAATCTACTCCACTCCATTCTACTTCTCCACTCCATCCAACACAGTACACAATGCCCTGTACACCGCTCAACGATACTCAATGCCAACTCACTCTTATGCTCAACTCCACTCTGACACTCCACTCTTCCATTCAACTCTACGACACTCTACTCCACCCTATGCCCTTCCATTCTGTAACACTCTACTCCCTTCACTAAACTCCGCAGGATGCCACGCCACTCGATGCCATGCCACTCGATGCCACGCCACTCTATGCCACGCCACTCGATGCCACGCCATTAAATGCCACTCCATTCAATGCCACTCCACGCTACTCTACTCTACGCCACTTCATGGTACTGCACTTCACTCAACTCTGCACCACTCTATGACTCTACACACTTCCATAACTCAACTCCAGTCAGCACCACTATACTTTTCAACACTCCATGCCACTGACTTTAAGCCGTGCTGAGCAGCAGCCCGTTGGTGTACAACATAGCTAAAACATTGGTAAAGCCAATAGCTCTTGCATAGGTGAGACCTAGTAGCTTTGCCAATGCTTGTCTCTCTTGCTCTGGGTCAGAATCTAATGATATGTATATCCAGTGCCCCAAAAAACGCAGTACAAATAAGGCATCTGGCTTTAGGTTTCATAGTGATAGTAGTTGGCTGAGCTTTTCATGATCCTTAGGTTAATAACATGAGTACTATTCAAATGTTGATTCTAATAGTCGCCGCTCTTGCACTGTTCCGAAATAGAAGAATTTTCTTAGTGAGCTTTATATAAATATATTTTGTGATGAATTTGCGCTAAGGTAGCTTTGCAATGAGATTTCTGTAGTAGCACAGATAGTCCTGAAGAGTCATGCTAAATTAGTCTTTTCAACCCTCAAATTCCCCACTTTATTTATTTGGGAATTTTCATAAAGTGCTACTGAACACCATATGGCTGCATTAGAGCACACTTGTAGTAGATTACATAAAGGGTGGTTTCTCTTCTTGCTTTCCACACAGTGTCCAGCCAAAGTGATATCTTTATTTTCAGTGCGTGGAGCAACCAATTTGAGCTTTTAAAAAGATATTACAAATGGCGAGATAAATCATTCACTCTAGTGTCCCATCACTCACAATGAAAAACAAATGTTGTTGTTCGATTTCGACGGGATTGCTTTTCCATGTTTTAGTTGGGGAATTGGCTATATCTGGAAGAGACCCGTTAGTGATAGATTCCTTACCTTAGAATATTCCCCAGGCGGCAGACTGGATCCGGAAAGTTTTCTGCTTAGCAGTACCCCTGCGTGCCGGTAAGTGGCGTTGTGCGGCTCTGCGTCTGTCACTGGTGTCGCGATTGCCGAGATGCCATCACGGAGACTACTTGGGCACCACCCATGCGTGCTGACGTCAGTTCTTTCTTTTTCTGCGCCGAAAGCGCAGATCCGGATAAAGCACGTACCTCGGTCATTTTTTGACTACTTTTTTTAGACTTTAGTCTCCTTCTCTGCTTTCCTGGTGCACTGCCTTGACAGTCCGGTCCGGAGATGCGGCTTCTTTGGCCATTCTGTGCTCCGTGACTTTTTGGTGTAATCCTGTTCGCAGACCCACTACCGGGGTTGGTATTGCTGGGGTATCTATTCTAAGGTAAGGAATCTATCACCAGGGTGTCTCTTTCCGATGCACAAGTTACTACTTGTGTAATGATATATCTGTAAGAGACATTAGTTGGTGATAGATTTCTTGCTGCCCCACCCATCCTCCCCGTTCTGCGAACTGATTATTAGGGTTAAGGTCCTCCCCTTTTTAAGGCCCTAGTTTTATGCACCAATGGTCAGTATCTTGCATGGCTCTGCGTTTCGGCGCGGAAAGTCGTGTACAGAACTGACAGCGCACATGCGTATTCTCCGTGACGTCATCTCGGCGCTCGCGACGCCATTGACGGACGCGGAGCCGCACGACGCAACCTACCGGCGCGCAGGGGTACTGCTAAGCAGAAAACTTTCCGGATCATGTTTTACGCCTGGGGAATATTCTATGGTAAGGAATCTATCACTAACTAATGTCTCTTACAGATATATCGGTACACAAGTAGTAACTTGTGTTTTAAATATTAAGTTTGGTTTGCCCTTTTTCATCATTACCTTATTTAATTTAGATGAACGTGCACCTTAAAGAGTAGGTCGGCCGCCATTTGGGAAACCGGAAGCCAGCCTGCCACCTCTGTTTCCTGACATGAAGTTCCATCTCGACCTCCTGTCCCCCACCGGCCACCATGTAGCAATGTGATATAGTTCACGAGCGCTTCAGCAGTAGCAGCACCTATAGCCGAGATCTTGACTGCAACATCATAGAGGAGAGGCCCGGCTGGCACTAAACTTGACAACTTTTGGTGCCTTGTTCGGGAAGTTAATTAAACAAGCATTTGCATAGCCAATTGCATAGCCAATCCGAGATTTTACTGTATGGCTCTTTTCCAGAGGATTTCAGTGAACGTTTTTGGCCCACGGACCTACCCCCACCAAAAGCCACATCTGGCCCGGTGAAAAATTTGGGAGTTTGGTTCGGCAAGAACCTTAAGTTTGAGGACCATTTAAATAAGCTCACTGGCGTCTGTTTTTCCACCTTAAAAACTTTGCGCAGGTTTTTTCCTCTCCTTCCAAAAGAAGCAAAAGAGACTGTCATTCGTGCCTTAATTTTGTCTAGGTTAGACTATGCGAATGGGTTGTTCTGTGGATTGCCGGCATATCTGATCCACCGCCTTCAGGTTATTCAGAATGCCGCTGCCAGACTCCTGTTTAATGTCCCCAGGCGTTCCAGTGCTCGCCCGCTTCTTCACGCTCTTCATTGGCTTCCAGTTGCACATAGGATCCTGTTCAAAATTCTTGTGCTTGCCTACCGAGCTATCCATCTAACTGGCCCGGTCTATCTGAGAAAAAGGTTTTGCCTATATGTCCCTAGCCGCTCGCTGCGATCGGCCAACCTGTGCCAAATGTCCATTCCTAAATTTAAATACTGTAGACTTGGCGGACAATCAATCTCAGTCAGAGCGGCTAAATCTTGGAATACCCTACCCCTCCATCTGAAAACTGCATCTACTCT
Source organism: Lissotriton helveticus (assembly GCF_964261635.1). NCBI lineage: Eukaryota > Metazoa > Chordata > Amphibia > Caudata > Salamandridae > Lissotriton > Lissotriton helveticus. The sequence continues at coordinate 1,377,165,776 of NC_136067.1, forward strand.
CAGTGCGTTTAAGAAGGGTCTAAAAACCCACCTCTTTAACACTATAGTTTAACTCTTCCCCATTGAGTGTTTGCAGTTATCTGCCTTCTGTCATTTCTGCTGTGCCTTCATCGCGCCAGGATACTATTTTTTTAGTAATTGAGCGCGCTATAAAAGCATTTAATAATAGATCACGCCTTTGGGACCTTGTAAGTGTTTAGCCAGAGCAATTGCCTTTTCCAATGTCTTTAAGTCATGTTGTAGAGCATTGTGGCTGCTGTGTAGCATGTTGAAAAGTTATAATAAAGTGTTACAAACATTTGTTACATTATAAATATATAACCAAGAAGACAATATGTACAACTGAACAACCCTATTAAAAAAGAAATAACCCAAAAAAGTCTTCTCGTTTTTTTTCTTCTTGGTCATGCTGGCAACTCCTTCCTGCATGTTGTAATGCTTGTTTGTTATTGGTTTTTAGGTCTCGCCTAGCGTTGCAGCGCATGCTCGCTGGTGAGCGATATTGTAAATGAGGACTTTCAGAAAGGGGCTTGAAGCCCACCCCTCATTTCCATTGGCTGGCATCACCGTTTATGCTAAACAGTGGCCTGTCATTGGAAATGAGGGGTTTTAGCCGCTGCCCTTTCGCCTTTTGGTCCGACCCATCCAGACTGTATTGACTGCTTCACGGCTGTCGTGAAGCAATTTTTTGTCTTTACGAGGCTGTTACATAAACAAGCCATGAGATCCAGTCCTGATGGGCCGTCCCAAAAGGAGACAGGGTGCTGCTTGTTTATTGTTGCATCGCGCTTTCACTTAAAGTGAAAGCGCAATGCAAAAATAAACAGCGGGAATGGCGAGCGCTTGTTTTCAGAGTCGACTAGTATTACGGGGAAACAGGCTGGTTAAAAGTGAAAAGAATGAAGGGCTAGACAGGCCATTTGTGAAATTTGGTCTCTGAAGTGTCTGTTGTGTTCGTGGTTTAAAGAAGAGTTGTCTGTTTTCCGAGACGAGAAGCTGAAGTTACTGTTTGAAACCCATCTTTAAAAGTGGGCATTGGTGTTTGATACATTATTTTATGTATGACGCACTGTTTATTTTATCACTTTTTATACACACAAATCTGCTGTACGGTACATGATACATGTCCATAAAGAAATGCACCATTTTCGTCTTGCTCGCAGTGAGCAGGTGGCAGATGGCAGAAAAAAGGCATAATTTTAGTGGTAGCCCTTATATTTTCCATGCATGGGAAAGCCGAGATTTCGTTGGTATTCTGTACCATGGTGATGAGCAGTTTTTAACAACACAGTAATTGTATTTCCTTTGAACTCCTTTTCTGTGAAGCAACAGAAGCAAACGAAGTTTAAACTGCTTTGTGCTAAACCTGAAATCCTCCACCGAATGCACTGTATTATATTTAATTTGGCGTTTCCCACGCATCACTTTTAATCAATCAACTAGAAACTTTGTGCTGCGTGCTGCGATTGGTTAAACTTTTGAATCCTAATTGAAACCCCCACAGCCCATAAGTACTGCGTGGCCAGGCTAATTATTTAGCAGAATATTTAATTAGTTTTACATTCAAATTACAAAATTCAAACATACATGTCGTCCAAAAAGAAAACGCTGTCGTGAAACAGCCAAGTCAAATGCAAAAAAAAACCATTTGTGTGCACAATAGGTCCAGAAATTACAGACATGAATACTGCATCATCAACAAATTACATGACACCAAAATGCAACTTAGAATACAATACATACATATCACATGGATTAAAAATTGGAAAATATTCAACATATAAAGCACAAGCCAGTCCTATAAACTGAAACACCAGTGGACAGGCGGAATTGAAGGTGGAACAACTGCCTGCCTGTCTCACAGAACCTGTGACTTAGGTATTATATCTGGTTGCACGCAAGGGCCCACACAAGTGGGATTATTTTAATCCCTAGCTGCACCCCTCTCTTTTAGCACAGGCTGGGGGTCAACGCGTTTCGAACCAGGATAAATTACGGTTCTCCTCAGGACGGGGACTGGATACTATTTTCACTGCACCGCGAACTAGGGGGGTTGCAGGAAAGAAATGAAACTGTGGAACAGTAATTCTGGATCACGTTGTAAAAAGATCCAACGGCAAAGCGCCCGCAGCGCGGTGCGCCCAGGAGAGATGACAAGGTTCACATTCCTTGTATAGCTGCACACTGTATGTTAGAAGAACCGGCTGGAGAGGGAGTGAATCACGGAGCCTAGCACAGGTTCAGGGTGGCGTGAAGATTTCTGCTGCACGAGCCGGTGTGCGCGAGGGATTAAATCCAGGCGGCAGCCGGACGCATTCAATGTTCCACACCGGCTCGTGCGGCAGAAATCTTCACGCCACCCTGAACCTGTGCTAGGCTCCGTGATTCACTCCCTCTCCAGCCGGTTCTTCTAACATACAGTGTGCAGCTATACAAGGAATGTGAACCTTGTCATCTCTCCTGGGCGCACCGCGCTGCAGGCGCTTTGCCGTTGGATCTTTTTACAACGTGATCCAGAATTACTGTTCCACAGTTTCATTTCTTTCCTGCAACCCCCCTAGTTCGCGGTGCAGTGAAAATTGTATCCAGTCCCCGTCCTGAGGAGAACCGTCATTTATCCTGGTTCGAAACGCGTTGACCCCCAGCCTGTGCTAAAAGAGAGGGGTGCAGCTAGGGATTAAAATAATCCCACTTGTGTGGGCCCTTGCGTGCAACCAGATATAATACCTAAGTCACAGGTTCTGTGAGACAGGCAGGCAGTTGTTCCACCTTCAATTCCGCCTGTCCACTGGTGTTTCAGTTTATAGGACTGGCTTGTGCTTTATATGTTGAATATTTTCCAATTTTTAATCCATGTGATATGTATGTATTGTATTCTAAATTGCATTTTGGTGTCATGTAATTTGTTGATGATGCAGTATTCATGTCTGTAATTTCTGGACCTATTGTGCACACAAATGTTTGTTTTTGCATTTGACTTGGCTGTTTCACGACAGCGTTTTCTTTTTGGACGACATGTATGTTTGAATTTTGTAATTTGAATGTAAAACTAATTAAATATTCTGCTAAATAATTAGCCTGGCCACGCAGTACTTATGGGCTGTGGGGGTTTCAATTAGGATTCAAAAGTTTCCTGGCAAGCCATTTTGTTCTGTTTTTTCAAGTATTGAGGTCCAGGCTGGCCAGTTGTTAGGACCCAAACCTTGTGTTCGCGATTGGTTAAACTGCATTGGAGCTATGGGTTAAACTACCTTTGTGTCTGTTGGCACAATTTGTATACAGTGTAAACTGGAAATCCTCAGATGTTGATGCTAGGCGATGTTGACGGGATTCTCTACTGTGCTTTTTGTGCTTTGTTTTAAGTGTGAATACTCACAGGCAAGTCGGTATTGTCTGTCTTGTGCAACTGCTTACTACGCCTGCTTGAAACGGGACTCCGCTAACAGCACGATAGTCATCCCAGCAGCATGACAAATAGGCACACGCGCTCTAATTGTGCTGCCTGGAAGACAGTGATGTCATTGCATCTCCTTCTGAGGAGCAGGGAGCAGCACAGGTGCCTCCGTGCGCGCCAGGCGCGCCGTTCACAGAATCTGCCAGACGATTTCTTCTTGGAAAGCACTCGAAAAGCAAAATATGAAATGCTTCTCGATTGAGGGCTGTTTTAACACAAGGCTTTGAGATCCCAGCCATTCGTCACTTAGATTAAATAAATCCTTTAAAGGGCAGTCGCAGACTCGCAGTCCAGTTTTGTTTTTGTCACCAGTTTGTTACTCTGTGTAGAAATATCGGTCTTAACGGAAAGCTATATAATTATCGCAAAGAACCATATAATAGCCTACGTGATGTTTTTACACTTTATTCCGCTGTCCATTCAAAAAAGAAAAAGCAGGTCTTTTTCATAAAAACAGTATTTCCAAACACACTTTGCACTTATATTCCTCAGAGAAACAACTTCAGCAATGGTGGCTGCTTACATTTCTCCGAGATGACATGTTTATTTATTTTTAATAAATATATATCCGGGCAGGAGATAATAATTACTGCCTACGCCTTAGATCGAACCCTGTTCACTAGCTCCAAAGCCGGCAGCCTTGGATGTTTAGCCACCTCCTCGGTTAAAGACAATATCCAAGTGTGCTCCCTTCATTACACAGATGTGTACAAAAGCGCTTTCACTTAAAATTAAAAGAGCCTCTGATCCTGAGTCTCTCTTCCAGAGCCCCACCCTCACAACCTCCACACACCACGCATTAGATGAGGTACATTTTAGTTGCTTTCTGCCATCCTGTGATTTGGAAAGGATTGCTTTGGGTATTTTTAACTAAGAGTCGTGTGCACACTTTTTTTTTATTTATTTTTTTAACTGCTGGCTTTTTTTTCCTTGTTCACGCATGGCCACTCCTCTGGAGCGGCTCGTGTGGCTTGATTTAAAACCAGCCGATGAGTACTTTCAACACACTAACCTAAAAGTTTCACCCCTGCTCTTAAGTGAAAACTACAGCATTTGCGTTTTTTTTAAAAAGATTGCCAGCAGAGAAGAAACACAAACTTCACACTCGACTGTTCGTGGTGATTCCCACGTGCTGGAGAAATTAAATATCAATAAAGTTATGGTTGCATTACGGTTAAACCTACACAAACAAACAGCATATGGCGACACACACCTGCAGGCAACACGCGTCACCCTTAGTCCACTAATTACACAACCCAGAGGCTTTAGACACACGTTCTATCCCAGGAGACACACAGTTTAGGTACCGGGCATCACAATGGAGAGCTTTCTAGTCGGATGACAATGCTTTTACAGACATTAATTAGACCGCACAGCTATCTCTCAGGTCAGGCAGGTTTTACTTTCACCACTCCAGCTCATCCGAGGCACCTGTCCCAGTTCTGGGCTGTTCCTTAACCATCTATTGCATTCTCGGTTCTGTAGTCTCGTTTGCTTCAATTGTATTCATTTGATTATGAAGGGTAAAATACCCTGATTAGTAGAGGAAAAGCCCAGCTGTGATATCGTGTCTTGGATGACATGGAACCATATGGACACCTTGTTGGTACAACCATTGGGTTTTAGAGAGGTGGGTTATAGCTCATGTTTCACAAAGGCCCAAACGACAGCCTACATCATCCCACATAAGACACAGAACTTGGCTTTAGACAGCAGTGCTGTCTCACAAGTTACTCAAATGTTACATGTGTTTGCTTTAGACAGAGCTATCTTTCGGGTGAAACTGAACATAAATGCTTTGGCAATAGATAGCATATCTAACAGGGATCAGGTACACTTACTGGGACGCGACGTGACTCACCGTACAGGTCGGTTGGTTCGCATCAGCACTGGTTCCGTTCACATTGTTATTGTTAGTGTTCATGGGGCTTCCAGCTGTCCCGGGCTTGGACGCCGGAGAATTAAGAGAGGCTGGCAAAGTGAAGAGTCAGGAAGGAATGAATGTCGATAATTCGCTTATCATTACTACGCATGATTTTAGTGCAATGTTTTTACTTAGCATAAACCATTACTTAGCAAGTTTTAACTGCGCATGCATTTATAATGCAAATGGTTATAAATGTACTATGGTTTATGCTAATTAAAAACATTGCACTAAAATCATGCTTACATTACACTACCTTACACTACTTAAACACCACTACACTACCCTAAACTCTAATACACTACCGCCTACACGACCTTCCCCTTTCCTGGACCCTACACTCGAACACTACACGACCCCCCAACACTACCCTAAACACTAAAACACTACCCTACACTACACCACTACCCTAAACCCTAAAACACTACCCCCTGCACGACCCTCACCCTTCCCCCAGTCCGTTCCCTACACTACAACACTACCCTGCATGACACCCCAACACTACCCTAAACCCTAAAACACTACCCTACACAAACACAACAACACTACTCTAAACCCTAATACAACCCTCCCCTGACACCCAGTCCTCTCCCTACACCCAAACACTACGCTGCACGACACCCCAACACTACCCTAAACCTCAAACACTGTCCTACACTACACAAACACCACAACACTACCCTGTACCCTAAAACACTACCCCCAGCCCGTCCCTGCCCCTACCCCCCAGTCTGGTCCCTACACTGAAACACTACCCATCATGACCCCCAACACTTCCCTAATCCACTACCCTACACTACACAAATACCACATCACTACTCCCCAACACCAGCCTTCACGACCCCCAACACTACCCTAAACTCAAATACACTACTCTACACTACTCAAACACAATCCTACAACCTAAAAGATTACCCCTGCACAACCCAAAAAAAGACACTTACCTCTCTCTCTCCTCCGTGGTCAGATCCTCACGTCATTGTTTGGAAACGGAAGCACCTTCCAAACAACGATGTGGATAGCGCATACCATTACAACACATGCGTTGTAATAACGCTTGCGATGTAACAACTTGCATACTAATGGTACACGTTGTAACGCTTGCGAAATAATGGTATGCGCACTAGCAGCCACGCACTAAAGGTCATTTACCGTCAGGGAGCTCGTCAACGGACGGAGGCCGGGCGTGCAGCAGGTAAATCGTGTGTCAGAGTGGCACCTCACAAACGAAATGCTGTTCAGGTCTCCTGCTCAGTGCCCTAATTGTCTGAGTGGTGGCGCCGCCCAAAAAGACAGGGTTCCTCGTCCTTTAAAAATTTTAAATGTAAGGCGGCAGCACCCTAGGGGCAGAGTTACGGTGCACAGGTGGGAGTGCTGCATGGGGCCACAGCACCGATGCCCGTGACGCATTGTACAGCCCGGGTGGCCCTTGTAGGCATATGTCCGCTCACTAGCACTGCTCCCGATCACGGGGGTCTTCCAGTTGGCTCGGGCCCGTGACCGGTTTACGGGTAGGGGGAGGCAAACCACATAAGAGTAGGGAAGCCCGTCTGCAGACGGAAAACGGTATGTCCAGCAGGTAAGTAGTGTGCTAGAGATGAGGTACCAGCAGCCCCTTTTAACATGAAGGGTGAAACCCAGTGTCCTCGGTGGGCTGCGTTGTTTCCTGCAGGTTGGGTGATCTCTCCAGCGTGGCTGAGCAGCAATACTGATATGTTTACGTTGCCGCACCCAGCAGTTACTGGTTTGCCTATGACTACTGTCGGAAACGAGGGATCCGGCGGGTCCAGCACACTCTGGGCATTGGGAAGCCACGTCCTCTGTCTCGTTCCCTCCGATTGTGGCCGAACCTGTCCTTATAATAGTGGATGTGTACAATTGTTTATGTTATTGTTACTTGGGATGCATGAGATGTGACGTCTCTGCTAGACATTACACCTTATCGTTACTTAGCTGACCCGACGTGTAGGTAGAGTTGACTTGCACACCTCTCCGCTGTTTCTTGTTGCTTTGTTTTTGCACTCCCGGAAGCTGTGTCTCTGCATGTCCTCTAATATTACTCCGCATTGACCCTACCAAGGTTCACCACCTTTCTGTTGCCATTAATTCCTGGCAGAGCACTTCAAACTAACTTTAAACAAGCATTTTCAATGCAATAGGCCTCGCATTTGCGAGTCTTTCAGCTACTGCCATTGTAAATGACAAAGCTGTTATCTATGTGTTGAATTTAAAAACAGATAAATAAAAAGGCATTGTCATTTACAATGCCAATAGCTTAAAATTTCGCAAATGCGAGACTTATTGCATTGCAAATGCTTGTTTTGTTATGGGGTGGGGGGGCCATAAACAATGGGATGGTGGAAGTTGAGAAATAGTATCTGAATTACCACACAAGCAGCTGACAGATTTGAGGGAGAATCAACAGATTCCAGATACCAAGGGCAAACTGAGGTGGTGGTGTGCTGATGCTGAGGTGGTAATGTGCTGATGCGAAGGTGATTCTTAGGTGGAGCTGAGTGATGCTGTAGTGCTGAGTCATGCTGAGGCGGTGGTGCTGCATTGGTGCCCAGGTGGTACTGAGTAATGCTGGGTTGGTGCTGTGCTGATGCTGAAGTGCTGCTGCGTTTGTGCTGAATTGCTGCTGAGGTGGGGCTGTGCTTGTGGTGGTGTTGCGCTGGTGCTAAGGTGGTGCTGCGCTGATGCTGAGGTGGTGTGCACTGGTGCTGAGGTGGTGTCCGCTGAGGCGGTGGTGCGGACCTGGTGCAAGGTGGTTTTTGAAAGCGCATCTAAATGGCTTCCCAGTTATGAATTTGACCTGCGTGGAATTATACTACCACAAACTAAAGTCGAATGTGCAGTAGAACATAACAGTAAAGGAGTGAAAATGACCCTGCAAATTCTAGTAATGTCCCAAACCCAGTGGATAGTAAAAAAATGCTGTAGCCCGTTTTTTCATGAAGGGCAAAAGAAAATATAGTTGTGAAAAAGGGATTTTTTTACAGCAATTACTGGCTCCACTAGAAACAGATAGTTAAATGTCAGACTTATTACTTAATCATGACCCTTCAGAAACATATGTATGTGCCATAACCCTGGATCAAGAATGCCATAATTTGCATTATCTCGATCTGCGCAGAAACTCTTTACTTGAAAGCAGCATAGCCGTGTATACTGTTTCAGAGTGTGTACTACTTTGAGTAAAATAAGAAGCAGACCAGCAGCGAAAGAAGTATGCAGCCTGGTGAAGAGGAAGGCAGTTCATGTGAAGATCACGGATTGTTCGGGAACCCAGAAGAAAACTGGTGTGTGCTTGAGGTGCAGGCCTGATACACATGGCACAAGTGATCAGATCGTGGGGTGCCTAGAGAAGCCACCCACTGTAGCATCACTGCTGTGTATAGTCAGTTTAAAAAGTATCCATGCGAGTGTCAAGCTGTGGCTTTTCCAGGGATAAACATGAAATTACTATAATTAAGCACCCTATCTCCAAAAGAATGCAAAAAACTATTACTGTTTTATAAAAACAAGAGCAGTCCCATCAGAAGTAAACACTAATAAAAAAATCTGTCCATCACATTACGCTACAACAAATGGTCATAGTATTGACAGCTGAGCCAGTGAGTGCAAGGTTTATTTTGCTTTTACTGAAGAATGGGTCAGCAGTAGGTATTTACCAGCAAAGGTACTTTCCAGGAAAAGGGTCATGTTTACATTGTCCCAGTATGTGTATGCCAGGGGGATGCTTGATATGCCTGAGTCATTCTAAAGACAGAACAAAACAAAGTGGGATTCTCTATAAAACACAGTTTCTGCAATAAAATGACTAAACCTTGACAAGACAATAACTGCTACTCCTTTCCCAGTTTGCGTCCTGGAGCTTATTACTTCCACGACAGTGGCTTTAATTGGCTAGTCGTTGAATGGGGCATCCGGTACAATGTAAAAGACACATGTTAGAGGAGCACACATACATCTTGGACTCCAGCAATTTTGTTGTAAGAATGCAGAACCAGCAGCAACGGACCATGGGAATTTTTTTCTTTGAAAAGTTCAGGAGCTGACAGCAAACAAAAAGTTCAAATGAAAACTGTGTTGTGGGCATCGCCTATCTAGGTATGACAGGTGTCACTTGCCTACGTTGAAAATGACACCACCAAGTGTGTAAACAATTAGCAGTTTAGCGTAGGAGAACATAAGTAACTATTTATAAGACAGAGCTCATGCAAAGCGCTACAATGCCTTTGGGTCGAGTGAGCGCTATATTAAACTTACAAAAAAAGAAAGATCTGGCAGAATGCGTTGTGCATCACTCGAAGCAAATTAAAATAACATATGCGCAGGAAGTCTGGGTTGGTGTGGAAAAGAGAAGCTGACCGGTCTCAGCGTATGTGAAGGCTAGCAGATCGTCCAGTATCTGGATTTAGGTGTTTATGGACTGCCGCTCCTGCAAGTTCGTAAGGCGCTTGAGCATCAATTCGAGATGTGCCTGCCCCATGTCTGAGGTGAGGTCTGGAGCTCTTTTACCTCAGCGGTGCCCGAGTGAGCAGGGACCTAGATCCGCGGTGAATGTAGGAGGAAAACCACTTTCACTTTTACTTCACCATGAACGAATGGCAACAGCAGTGTCTTGTCCTGCTCCTCCTCATGTAATAGCAAATGTATAGCAACAGATGGCACACCTCTTCCCTAGGCAGTTACGGCTGCGCAGGCATGGGTGATGACGGGAGGGAAGAAAGACCAAGGAACAAAAAAACTGCCAATACTGAGATTCAGTTACCAGTAAGACTTCTTCCAATAAACTTTATGAATTAAACATAACAGTCAGCATGTTCAAATTGCATCAATAAATGGTTTATTCCACTTTGTTTGCATTCATTATTTTTGCAAAAAAAGCATCAATTTTTGTGCACAGAAATATATACATAACACTTATGGCAAACTACACACAATAAAAATGTTTTATTCGAACTTCCCACTATGTACATCCCAACACCACATTCCTCATTATAAATTTGGCCAAAACAGACAAACCACATTCATGCTCACACGTCATTCATCAAAAAGCCACCTAGAATTTAGAAAGATAATGGTCCCAATGTCAATAACACAAAGCAAATTTGCAAACAATTTTTTCAATGCAATAGTTCTTAAATTGTATCTATTACACAACCATCATGGTCACAGTGAAATCAGACTCATCACCAATTTCAAAAAACAAAATGTTTATGACATGCAGCCTGGTCGATGCGTTTCGAACCCCGTGGTTAATGGGGTTCTCCTCAGGACCTCAAGACTCTTGACTCTTCAGGGAACCAAACCCTCCTTCATATGTCTGGTGTGTTAAGAAAATTATTGCATTGAAAAAATTGTTTGCAAATTTGCTTTGTGTTATTGACATTGGGATCATTATCTTTCTAAATTCTGGGTGGCTTTTTGATGAATGACGTGTGAGCATGAATGTGGGTTGTCTGTTTTGGCCAAATTTATAATGAGGAATGTTGTGTTGGGATGTACATAGTGGGAAGTTCGAATACAAATTTTTTATTGTTTGTAGTTTGCCATAAGTGTTATGTATATATTTCTGTGCTCAAAAATTGATGCTTTTTTTGCAAAAATAATGAATGCAAACAAAGTGGAATAAACCATTTATTGATGCAATTTGAAAATGCTGACTGTTATGTTTAATTCATAAAGTTTATTGGAAGAAGTCTTACTGGTAACTGAATCTCAGTATTGGCAGTTTTTTTTGTTCCTTGGTTAAGTTTGGCTCAGCCTTACTGAGTTCGAGTCAAGGCCCTTTGGTGTTTTCTTGGGAGGGAAGAAAGAAGCAGCAAAAGTACTGAGGGAGGGCGACAGTAACTAAGACAACGTGGACAAAGTGGAGGGAGGTGGGAGGAAAGGGAATAGGACAACGGGAGGGGCGGGAGCAAATTGAAACACGTAAGGTAGAAATCAAACGGAAAAAAAAAGAAAACACACCCTAATACAAACCGTTCGGTCTCATCAGTGGGCCTTGCTTTTTCAGTCAACAGCAACGCACACGCAGGCTATTTAAGTGCTGCGGGGCTGTCCTCGCACACTCACTATTAAATAAAAAAAAAATGATTGTGTCTGTGAACAAATTGAAACCCGGAAGGTAGAAATCAAGCGAAGACAAAGAAAACACGCCCTAAAACAAACAGTTCAGTCTCATCATTGTGCCTCTCTTTTTCAGTCTACAGCAATGCGCACAAAGGCCATTACCAGGGCTGTGGGGGATGTCCGATAGCAGGAGAAAGCCTGGAGCGGCTGCCCTCATACACTCACTATTAAATAACAAGCAGATCAAGAGGAGTGGTGGGGGCGGGCACTGGGGGAGTGGTGCAGGGGAGGCAAGGAGGCATTGCAGCTGCCGCCCTGCTGCTCGCTCCTGCCAGTAAAACGCTGTGGGAGTGAACCTTTTGAAAAGTGGCGGGACATGCACCCACCTTTAGCCATTTGCAGGCTTTGATTCCAAAATGACACACACAAAAGCCAACCCAATGCGCGGGGGAGTCAGACCCACACAGAGAAGTTTAAAGTAATAACAAGAAGCCTTGCAGCACATTCGCGCTGCACTAGGCTCGACCTAAACATAATAATGCCTAAAAAAAAGTTTTTTTCAAGACTCAAAAGATTAGTTCAAGCATAAAGTTCATATTCAAAAGAATGATAAATTCTGAAATTATAATGTAAAATACATTTTAAATGGTTCTGCTAGGTACACCCTATTTATCTACGTACAAATTTGTGCACTAGTGCAAACATGTTTGTAACTTTTTGATGTAGGTTATTTTCTGGCTAATTAATTTTTTTAAAGAAAATACGTCCTGGTGGTAGATATTAATTGTCTTTTTTTTCCATCCGCTCTATTTTTGCAGGTCAGAAGACGTGCCTACATTTACATGGCATATTTCCCTACATCTATGTGCCATATGACGGACATGGACAGGATCCGGATCGCTATCTTCATCTAGTGGCATTTAGTATCGACAGAGCACTTAACGTGGCACTGGGCAACCTGTCTTCTTCAGTTCAGCATGTGTTCAAAATCTCCTTAGTGTCTGGAATGTAAGTATCTGACAAATGTTTACTCTTTATCTTAAACACCTTCTTCTTCTAAATATGTTCTAATTTCTCTCTCTCTCTCTCTCTCTCTCTCTCTCTCTCTCTCTCTATCTATCTGCTGTTTAATGAATCCTGACAACATTTTTAAAACTAATTTGTGAAGCGGGGACCAAGAATAAAGGGGAGGTCCCAAAACTCACTTTCTCCATGCAGTTTCCCGTAGGAATTTCAGACACGAGTACAGCCTGAACCACTGAACAGAATTGCACCACATTTTAAAGTTAGATTTTTGTCCAGAAAGATCTCTGTTTGTAATTTGGTGTAAATACCGTTTTAAAGATGTTTACATTTTTTTTTTAAAGTGGATCCGACTAATTTTAACACGAGGTCTGTTTGGCTGTCCCCACTTCAGCCAGGAAGTGGTGCCAGCTGTCTTGGGACTCAAATCGTTCGAGTCCCAAGAAATGGCAAAATAAATAAAATAAGGGGGCAGGGTAGTAATACAATGACCCCCTAGGCCTGGTGGTGGGGTCTCACAGAAACTCCATTAAATTTTACTTTGCATCCTTGGCAAAGGTAAACAGAAAACGCAGTTTCCCGTGCTTGATTTATGATCCCCCCTATCCCCGGGTGGGGGGAATATATAGATTAGTGGGGAGGGGACGTGCGTGGCTCCCCTGGGCTAATTTCGGCCCTGGGGACCCCATCCCTCGGGGCCCGGCCTCATTCAGAAATGGAAGAGGGGCTCAGGCTCCCCTCCTGGGCCAACTTAAACCCTGGGTACCCCATCTCTCCAGATCAGGCCGTAGGTGAACTGGGGGAGGGGAGCACAAAGCTTTTTTAGCTGCTCCGTGCAGGTGGGAGCAATGCCGACTCCCACTGGTTACGAGGAGCCGGCTGGGGCCTTGGCGTTCCCTCCCCCGGCTGCCCCCCAAAAAAACATGGTGGGTGCCCTGGTTGGGCACCCACGAGGGCACCCACTCTTTGTTAGCTGGGCTCAGAGGGATTGGGTTCCCAGGGCAGATATCAGCCCGGAGGAGGGGGGCCCCCTCGCCCTTCAGTAATTGTCTGGGCCTCATACTATGAGGTCTCCTAGACTGTCATCGGTCCGGGGAGGGTGGCTGCTTGCCTGCCCTCTCTTATTAAATTTGGTTGGGGAATGAGGTCCCCAGGGCCTAAATTGGCCCGGGCAGGAGGGGTGCATGCATGCCTCCCTCCCCCATAAATATAATGGTGGGCCCCAGGGGGTGGGGTCCCTGGGGCCAGGCACGGCCCGGGGAGGGGAGCCATGCACCCCCTCCTCTAAAAAAGAAAAAACTGTGCAATGGGGGGCGTAAGGTATTGTTGCCTCAGGTCACAAGTATATACATGTGTGTATTTCAAATGAGCAGATTCAGAGTTTCACTGGTGTTGTAGGGTGCCATACACAGGAGCTGCTCTCCACCTAAACGTGGGAACTACCCAGAGTTCTCTGCTTCTTTTGTTAACATAATTCATCTAGCACTCTAAGCCTGAAAGGGTATTTTGTGTGTCTGTCTGTCTGTCTCTTCCTCAAGCATTGGACTGGCTCCATACATTTTCAACTATGAGCTAGAAACATTCATGGATGATATCCTTCCCCAGAGTGCTAGAAAACTGTACGTACAGTTTAGACATAGTACTCTACCTGTACGTGCGGCCACTAACAAATGGGCTGGGCAGAAAGAGGAGGGTTGCCCTGTATGCATTACACCAAAAGAAACAGAAATGCACGTTCTATTTTTCTGTCCTGGTTATCAAAAAGCAAGGCGCTATTGGCTTGTACAGCTCTGTTGGAATCTGGGCTTTGATCATTGTAGGGAGGCTTTTTGGGTCTTAAAATACTACACATCTAAACCTATTGTGTTTGCTGTTTCAAGATATTTAAACACAATGTGGCGTAGGAGGTGGGCTTTTATTCAGAAGGGTAAAAAATCATAAAATGTGTATCGGCAATATATTTATAAATGTGATTATCATGTGTTCAGTCTGTTAGATACTGGTTTTAGTATTATATTATCTTGTATATAGAATTGTAAATAGTATTAATTTTTCCCTTTTGTCTTTTTAAACTATTTATTTTACTATTGTTGCTATTTTTTTTTTAGTTGCTTGCCGACTGTACCACATTTATTGAGATAATCTTTTTTCACAGTGCTAAATTATTGCCTCCTCTCCCTCTCCCCTAGTCGTATGGTAAAATCACTGTACCTGATGTAAATTAGAAAATGTATTACTTATGGAGTGTCCTTTTTACTCATGGTATTCAGAACTTAATTATGTACGTTATTCTGGGTCTGTGCTTACTTTTTATGGTCCTAGTGACTGAAATAAAAGTTTTTGAAACGAAACATTTTCAAGCAGTACCCCTGAGTGCTGGTAGAGGGCGGTGTCTGCACCTGCCGGAAGTGTTATGTGAGGTGCCTATATAGGCTCTACCCCAGTATGCTGATGTCTGTTCTTTACTTTCAACGCCAACTGGCGCTGATCTGTGAAAAATTACCATTCTGGCACTTGACAGTTTTTTCCTCTAGTTTTTGTCAATACCTTTTCGAGAATGTATTTTCCTGATGTGATAGGATGTCCCCTAAGAATCCTACGTCTTTCAAGCCATAGGGTGCCTGTCGCAGACAGATGCTTGTGACTGACCCACACTTTGTCTGTCTGTGGTGCTTGGAGAGTGACCAAGACTTTAAGACCTACGCTGACTGTGGCGCCAAGCACCAAAAGCGCAATGGGAGCATTCCACAAGCTTCTCACTGCCCAGTGACCCTGCGACATTCACGATCCTGGTCGCGCCGAAGGTCCTGGTATCGCTTGCGGAGCCACTCAAGGGTTGTCTCCATCAAAATAGTCGGGTAACTCCCACTGCAGTAGGTAGTCAAAGTGGTCTTTGACTTCACAACACCTGTCCAAATCCTTCAATGAGGTTGCCGGAGCCTCGGGACCCCAGGCAAAACTCCTTGGCAGAAACTGCACCAGGGTCCGCTACACTGACTTTCCTGGAGTCGAAGCTACCCCAGCTGAACTGAAAGAGGCCATGCTCCTCATATTTGGGTGACATGATTCCTCTGTAGTGTCTTTGGGGCCCAGGGGTTTGAGAGGGCCCCCACTGGATTCCCACGAGCTGGTTCGCCCTCGGTGCCGGTCAGGCCCCTAAGGATCCGGTGTTGGATTTGGACTAGCACCACCAGCGATACCGCAACCTTTCTCGGTGCCTGGTCCAGTACGGACGCTCCAGATGTCGCTGACACCGCAAGGCGGCATTGTCCCTATAGTCATTCCCAACATGCTGTGGTCCCGACTTGAACCATGCCCTCCGAGTTGGAGCCAGTGCCCTTTTCTTTAGTCAGGCCTGGGGAGGGGGTCTTCTGAAGATCCTTAGCTTCCCCTAGATGACACAGAGGACAACTGATATGAGGGATTGGTGCATGCTAGTGGATTAGACACCTCTTCGGACACTGGCTTGGTCTCTCCCCCTCCCATGGCTACGGAGGAGGGTGTCTGTCATTATGGTGGTGCAAAGGGTGTCTGAGTTCTTGAACCTACAGTTGCCCGCAGTGACAGTCAAGACGAATGTCTTGAAAGACCTGCTAAAGCTGGGAGGTGCTCCCTTCGAACCCTTACCCCCTTTTAATGAAGCCCTTACTGATCTCCTATCTGAGGGCATGGTTGAAGCCCTGCACATATGCTCCTGTGCGCAGGACAATTACCTGCCGCCATCTCCCTGCTCCAGAGAACTCAAGTTTCCTCACTCAATACCTCACCTCCGAGATCTTGGTGGTCCAAGCCTCCACTTCCCAAGTCAACCCTGGCACGTTTCATACCACCCCACCGGATAGGGAAACCAAGAGGTTGGATTTATTTATTTATTTGAAAGTTTTATATAGCGCGAACCAGACACTTGCGGGATCACAGCGCTTTACAGGGTAGGTGTCAAAGTTACATAAAAGCAAAGAAAATAACATGGGTTCAATGCTGGTCAATGATAGTATAAACTTCCTAACATATCCACATGGGAATAAGGTACATAACAAAACATTCAATGTATATCAAGCAAAATATAGATCCAGTATCCAAGACCTGGTCGTACATTAGATAATAAAAGGATCTATGTAGAAGATACGTTTGGTAGCAATAAAACAGTAGTCCATGGTCAAGTGAACTTAAAATGCCTCTTGGGGACGATACACCCATAATATCTGGGACTCTGTCTCGGAGAAGGTTCGAGCCATGCTGTTGCAAGCAATTGCAGATGGTAGAGACACAATGAAGTTCACCATCAGATGTGGACTAGATTCGACCGACTCGCTGGGCAAATTGATTTCATTGTCGTTGACCCTTAGATGCCACTCCTGGCTGATAACTGCTGGCTTTTTGCAGGATTTCCAAGCTTCACTCATGGGCATGCCCCTTCGATGGCTCTCACCTTTTTGGTGAGAAGGCAGACTTCGCACTGGAGCGCTTAAAGGATAACCGAGCTATGGCCAGGCTTTTGGGCCTATCCATGGCCCATCACCAACCCTAGTCCACTTTCTGCTGCTTTCTTGTCTATGGAAGGGGCTCACAGCCGTGTCCATTCCCATCTAGCCTCCATGGCCAACAGGCTTCCCAGCCTTTTTCTTTGCTGAGGATGGGGTTCCCACAGGCTACGTGGGGCCAGTAGCCATAGGTTGACCCAGTCCACCTATGCAACTTCAAATAATAGATCAATCTGATTGGCCGCAGGTTTTTTTCCCTCATTGGCCGCCCTGCTCTGTAGGAGCGAGAAGCTCCTGTAAGTGGCACTGTAGCACATGCTCTACTTGGTTGTCCGCAACATAAAGAAAAATGTTGCCGCCGCTATGAAACTATAAGGGGGCTTGGTCTCAGTGTCCTGAAAATAATGAGGCCTGGGTAGGTGTACCCTGACCCCATAATCCCGCTTGACTATTTTGAGAGCCAGCGCAACCCACCCCGCAAGGTTCCTGAGGGTTCTAAACTAGTTTAAAAAAAAATAAAAAAATTTGGGGGGTGTCCCTTAGAGCCGGCAAATTCCTCCAGCCAACTCAATGTCGCCCACGGTGGAGAGTTGGGCGGTCAGGCCCTGTGGCCAACTCCATGCTAGGAAGTTGGCATCCCTAAGACGGTGTATGGAATGGGGTTGGCTGCAGAGCCTGGCAGGAGGTTGGACACAGAACATGGCTGCAGTTCAACCACATTGCTTATGGCCAAAGGTTATGCGCGGCGGGGTGCGTTGGCCTCCCGCAGTGGTGTGGCAGTGGTAATAACATATTACATTATGTTTAAAAAAAAAAACCTTGAAAGTCACTGAAAAAAACAAAAGTTACTGACATTATAGTTGGAGATAGTAAAAATATCTTCCTTTACGCGAAAAAAGAAAAACCACAGAAATTCACTGATAAAAATGAAAGGTTAAAGCCCTGTTATAGTTACTTGAAAATGTAAGTTGAAACGTAACATTTTAAACAAAAAAAGACTGAAATTTACTGATCATAATTAAAGGAAGTAGCTCTAACTAACATACTCGCTATGCACTGCTGATGACCTAATATATGATTTTAATTATTACATCACTCATGAAGTGTTCTATTATATCATTGATAGCATCACTCATCACATCTGAAATCACATTAATAAATATTAATTGAAAAAATTAATATTTGGGATCACAGGTATGATAATGTAAAATTAAAAAAATATTTATTTAAATAAAAAAGAATATGATCTGGTCATAGACAAAATCCTGCAGCCAATCGCCAATGTGCCGGCTATAGGTCATGAGCAGCAGGGGATGGCGGCCTGTAGGTGGATAGAGTGCAGCGCCAAGCCACCTCTGTGCCTGGCTGAAGGTTGTGGGAGTGATGGAGGAAGTGCGTGGTTAATGAGTTAGGGATTTGGTGCAGGGCTTGATAGGAAGCCTAGCTCTGCTACCAATCCTCTGCTGTGCACTTCCGAAAATGGAGACGGGTCTCCCTTAAGCCATCTGCCATTGTGGAGGCCGTAGGCCAGATTAAGTGAGAGTTAGCGGTCTGCAGTGGGTTCGGTGCTAGCCCAAATCAATGCTGCATATGGCTGAAGGCCATGCACAGTGACGGGTTGAACACGTGGGTATGTTGGGCTAGGGCCTCTCCAGGCCATGCGGCCAACCTCCTGCTGCCCATGGGCTGAAAGCCGTGTGTAGAGGGGGGTTGGGCGCAGCTTTCCCAAGTGAACTGGGCATATGCTTAACTTTGAATATCAACAAACAAAAAACACAGACATTTACTGAAAAAGTTCTTATAATTGGGCATTGTAATAAGATCTTAGCTTAGGTTAAAAAACATAACCAAAGAAGTTCACTGAAAACACCAATGGTTAAAGTGATAATATAGCTAGGTGTTGAGATGAGATAAGAGCTATTGTTGAAAAACTGAAAATAACACTAAAATTCGCCAGTTATGGTTTAGTGAACCACCTAGATGTATCACCTCATCTTGTACTGCTTATGACGTCATATAATAATAATGGAATGTTACTACTATTCACATTACCCCATAAGCCATTACATTAATTACTAAGTTGTTGGTAAAGGGCTTATAGTCCTATACAAGCATATAGTTAGAATGTGTACCCATGTGGGTGCATAGAATGGAAATTACATAAGCGCTGGAGCAAAGTGTAGTTGTACATGTTGAAAGTTATGTGGTGCACTGTTTACACACCAGTATAGTTTAGGGTGCAAGTAGTTAAACAAGGTAAAATCTGAACATACCTTATTGAGGTTGCAGAGGTAGGTTGTGGTTTAAAGCCTAAGCCTGTTCTAAAAAATCTTTAAGCAGAGTCTAACTTCTGATGACATGTGATTATCCACCGTTAGATATTCGAGCACTTGCTCATGTTAAATAGTTGTAATACACAGCTATAGACAAATTCTGTGTAACAAGAATGTTTATAAGTTGTGGATATTTATTTCCAGGATGTTGCTAAAGATTCTGATGCATTGCAGATTGTTGAAGAATGTATTATTTAGGTGTAAACCACTTGGAGGTGGTTTAACTCACAGTTTGGATGTAAGCATAGCCCTAATTGTTGAATGTTGTTGTGCTCATCTGAGGAATGTGTGTAGTGTGTTTTACCAAACTACTGGGGGGTTGTCCATAGTGCATGGCAGAAGGTGTCTTTATCAGTAGGAAATGTATACCTGCTAACCTCTCGACTTAAAATTGTGGGCAATGTGAAGCATTTGTACGCTAATCACCTTACCAGCATCACCCTCTCAAACCTTTTTTTTGGTAGGGTAGTCATGATGTAAACAAGCACTGGCAAAGACAATAGGTCGCGCCTATGCAACAGCTATTGGCTTTGCCAATGTGTTTTAGCCATGTGGTACACCAGTGTGGCTGCTTCTTATGCACAGCTAAAAGTTAGTGGCTTAGAGGAGAGAGACGTGGAGTAGAGTGGCGTAGAGTGTTGTAGAGTGGAGTGGTGGAGACTGGAGAGGCGCACAGTGGAGTAGAGTTTTATGGATTAGAGTGGATTGGCGTTGCATAGAGTGCAGTAGAGTGTCATTGAGTCGCGTGTCGTAAAGTACTGTGGAGTGTCATAGAGTGGAGTTGCTTAGAGAAGAGTGGAGTGCGGTAGAGTGGAGTAAAGTGTTGTAGAGTGGCATAGAGGGTCGTGGAGTGTCGTAGGATAGAGTGAAGTAGAGTGTCAGAGAAAGAAGTGTAGTTGAGTGGAGTGTCGTAGAGTGACCTACAGTCAAGTGGACTAGGGTATCTTAAAGTGGAGTGTCGTAGCGTAGAAGAAAGTATAGTCTCATAGTGTTGTGATATAAATGGTGTGGTAGCCAACACATTTTTTATTGAAATTACCATTACATTTGTACAGACAGTTTTAGTGATAAACTATACAGCGCACAAACAATAATGTGTGGAAATGTCATCACCTAGTATATTGATTTGTTTAGATCGCATTAAAATATTTGTTTGCACCACACAGATTACAGTAAAATGTGCTTCATTAATGTTTTCCTAATTACGATGTATTCAGAAATATTTACACAGTTCATTTACAAACATTTAAGTTTTGTTGTGTGCTAGAAAACAATAATCTCATACAGCTTTCCTCCGGCACACCATCCGTACCCACCTTGATTGTCACATAATATCTCTATCTTTGTAGTCAGAAAAAAAATGTAAACACTAAGGGCCAGATGTACAAAGCTTTTTTAAGGTCTCAAATGGCTGTATTCGCATAATTGGGCCGTTTGTGACTGCAAAAAACATTTTTAAATGTACAAATGCCCAATTTGTGATTTTATTACAGTCGCAAACCCAGTCTGCGATTTGGTATTAATAAGGGGCGTGTTTAGGGCGCCCCGTCCTATTACCAACTCGCATTGGCATGTGTGAATGTTTTGCGAGCAAAATGTGGTTGCAAAACATTTGCATTTTACTGCTAACTCAAAGTTGGTGGTAACCCATTCGCAAATAAGAAGGGGTCCCCACTGACCACAGCCTACTCTTAAAAAATGAAAAGAAAACTTTTCATTTTACCTTTTGAAACGCATCCAGTATTACTTTAAGCAAAACAGGTTGCGTTTCCCCACAAAAATTACTTTATTTAAAAGCAATCACAGACATGGTGGCCTGCTGACTCCGGCAGGCCACAATCCTTGTGATTTTTGCGATTCCTAGTGGGTCACAAACCGATACCTACCTCCTAAATGTTAAAGAGGTAGGTCTATTTGTGACCCACTGGGAATCACTAACTGTGTTAAACTCACATTTGCACATAGCTGTTTGTGACTAACAAATAGTGAATCTCTAAAATTTGCTATTTGGTAATCACAAACCCTAGGATACGTACATCTGGCCCTAAGCTCCCTCGGATGACAGAACCCGACATTTTACTTCTGTCTTTGAATGCACAGCAAATGTGACAAGATAAGATCAAAAGCTAAAGGTCTATTTAAATAAAGCGGGCACTTGTGGAAGAATACAGTTAACAGGGTATCCTTCACAGGAGGGACATAGACATATCGGACAGCCTAAAATAAATAATGTCAGTAAATAGATAGAAAGCAACTGTGAGTATCTGATCGTCTTCTAACCGCAGATTCCTAACGTTTGAATTATCCCCAGGCATCTGACTGTATCCGGAAATTTGTTTTGAGTTTTACCCCTGCGCGCCGGTAGGTGATGTGCGTGGTGCCTTTATAGGGGCACCCCAATGTGCTGACGTCATGTCTTTCCTTTCTGCAGCAGTCAGTGCAGAGCTGGGAAGAACTTCCGCTCATAATTTTTTGACTACTTAATTTTGACGTTTTGAGGTTTTTCCTTTCCTGTGTGGCAGGTTATGTCATGCAAGAAGGCTAGCTTCAAGCCCTGCAGTACCTGTCACTGCTCGATGTCAATGACAGACCAGCACCTTGTGTGACTTCGGTGCCTCAGGTGCGACCACAACCTGAAGGCTGGCTCCGAATTGCTGCGCTATGCACCCAAAAGCCTTGAGGGAGCTATCCCTCAAGCTCCTTGCAGTTCGATAAGCGATGCTGCAACAATCGAGTTCCCAGTCGAGACGAAGGTCCCAGGAGCAGTTGTGGGGTCTGAGGACTTCGTTGCACTCAAAGTCATCGGGTCATTAAGGAAAATAATCACCACAAGAAAAAGTAGTAGTCGAAGAATGCTTTGTCTTCTCTTTGTCTGTCGGGCAACGAGACGAGGAAGCATCCTTCAAGGCCTGTCTTCACGATAGAGCTAGCGCCTTGGCGAACTCTGCATCTCCTCGAGATTCCGGGAGCTTGAGCAACCCCCGCCTAGTTGAGAGAGTTCAATGAGGCTGTGTCTGAGAAAGTGCCATCTTTCTTGCATGGTATGCCCCCACTTTTGCTGAATTGCTGATGTACTTTGACTGAGTGTGCCCTGGGTTCCTGCCAACCAGGTACCCAGGGCCTGTGTTCCTTCCCTAAAACTATGTTGAAACGTAAACCCAATTGGCATTTCTGGCCCCAGGTCAGCCCCTGGTAAATGGTACCCTAGGTACACAGGGCACTGTGACCAGAGAAGACCCCTAAGGGCTGCAACACTTATTGTGCCACCCTTGAGGGCCCTGTACCCTGACACACACACACACACTGCCTTTGCAGGCTGAGTGTCTTGGTGCAGAACTAAACAAAGAGTCGACATGGCACACATGCCTGTGTGCCATGCCAACAAACACACTGCCCTGGCATACATCAGTCACCTCTCTAGATGGCTGCACTATGCCAGTGGTGTGGGCACAGGTGCATGAGCCCTGTACCCCTACAGTACCCAGGGCCATTCCTGGGCACTGTAAGTGCAGTGATGCCATTAAGAGTATATGTTGCTGGGAGGTTGTCATTACGAACTCCACAGCACCCATAATGGCTACACTGAAGACTGACAAGTTTGATATCAAACTTCTCAGCACATTAAATCCCACACTGGCATCAGTGTGGGTTTAATGTAGAATGCACTACGGAGGGCATCTTAGAGATGCCTCCTGAAACCTAACCAACTACCAGTGTCCTGACCAGACATGTTGCTGGACCCCTGGGTAGAGAGCCATCCGCTCTCCTGGGCCTGCAACAATGCACATCCTGGGACGAGGTGCTAGGTCTCCTCCCCCAGGATGGGCAGGGGGAGCTTCAAAGGCATGCCGCCTTTATGAGCTGCTCCTGGCAACTTGCTGTACTCAGCAACTGGCCCCCACCGGTTCTGACCCTCAATCTGGCAGGAAGACAGGCAGGAAACCAAAGAAAGGGAAGGGGGTGTGCCAGCCTCTGCCAACCCCACCCCTCAGGTGGGAGAGGCGAGGTGAAGCACAAATCCGGGCTCCCGCCATCTTGAGGATGGGGAGCCCTGCTCAGAGATAGGTTCCTTCCCCCCTCCCACAGGAGAGGAGCAGGATAGGGGGTGTACTCACCCCAGGACAGGAACCCATTGGTCCCTGCCCTTACCCTACCTGTAACGCCCCTAAATTTAGTATTTTGGGGCACCCTGAACCTTCCTTCAGCAGATCCCGATTTGAAATCAAGAAAGAAGAACAAGAAGGACGACCTACCGTTCAGTTGCTAACAAGAGGACGATACCAACTGCCTTGGCCCCAGCCCTACTGACCTGTTGATCTTCTTACCTGCTCCTGCTAAACCCCGGCGTCTCCTGCGGACAGCAACCTCTAAAACCCAGGAGGACCTGCCTGCCTTGCTCACCTAAAAGACTGGGACTCCCATGAGCAGTGGTTCTGCTCAAAAAGCAACAGCGCTGGTGCCAGCCAGGAACCGCGAATCCAGCCCACTCTGCAGCCGCCGAGCCCGGCCTGTGCCTGAGTGGACAAAGACCCTGAGGACATCTTCCCGGCGATAGTGACCTGAAATCCAGTGCCCAAGGACCCTCCTCGACGACCCAGACGACGCCTGCAGCCTCACAACCAGGGACCCCTCCAACCGCGACCAGCGGAGGGTAAGATTTACCGACATCAAAAGACACTCCTGCACCCGGCGCCCCACGGCCCCCTGTGCCTAAATCCTGGGTGCCTACCTATCCTCCAAGATCCCAACTTACCTCTCGGAGTGGTGGTCGCACCTGAAGAATCTCCGTCCCGAGCCTGCAGCCTTTGTTCCCCTTCCAGCTTTTCCATTGAATAACATTGATCGCCCGACTGCTCAAAAGCACCCTGCACCAAGCCGCCTGAGTGCCCCTGGGTGTGCAACCTCTGTCCTAATCTACTTCCCCATTTGCCCTGAGCAAGTGACCAGGAGCCCAGCTCTCACAGCTGCGTGATCTGCTTGCCAGCAGCCACCAACCAAAGGCCCCCTGCCTCCCATAGAATAACAATGGGCCTACTCTCTCTGCACCCGCCTGCCCCAGTGCCGCTGAGGGTGTAACAACTGTACCTACCTAACCCTGGGAACCCCCTGAGTCTATGCCCAGACCTTAACTCTGCCAGTCGAGTACTTACCCAAAAGCCGATAACTCACTTTTCTTCCATAGGGTAACATTGACAGGTTTCACGTCGAAATTCTTCTAAGTGTAGTTTTGAAACTTTCCAAACTTACAAATATTCCTTAAAAATCGTCTCTATGACATAAACTCATTCTTTCAATTGTTTACAGGAGATGCACCAGGGCTGGATCCAGGATCCAACACTGAGTAAGAAAAAGTAACGTTAAGACTACTTACCTGCTACGTGATTTTCCTCCCATAGGATAACATTGGTGATTCTATGTGAAAACGTTTCTGTGTCAACTTTTAAAATACAATAATATTCCTTAAAAATCACAAGTGTAACTAAAACGCTTTTACTCAACTATTTACAGGAGATGTCCCAGGACTGAATCTGGGATCCAGTCTTGTGGTTAGAAAAGTAATCCTTAAAGTAATTAATTGCATTTAACTAGAAATTCCCATTGAGCTCAATGTAACATCGTGTTTGAAATTGTGTTGCCTATTGCAACAACTGTAGCTATTGTATTCAAAAGTCTATTGCCTATTTGAAAAGTACTTAACGAAAGTAACTCATTCTGAGAAAGTATATTTTGATACCTTGTTGGTTCTAAAATAAAACTACTATACTTTTTTATACAATTGGCCTAGAGTTCAGTTCTTCAGTGTGTGAGACCATTTGCTGACTGATTGTGTACAACAAATGATTTACACTGTCCTCTGATACTGCCTTACTGCTTGACCAAGCTACCACTTTAGAGAGTAAGGTTATTTCTAACTTTATCCTCTGCCAAACCTTTGGGGACTGTGGACTCTATACACACACTGTACCTTACTTTGGTCCAGTATATATAGATTACAAAGCATTTAATTGTTTAATAAAACAAAAATATATTAAATGTTTCTCTGTCAGCACTTATAATTGTTGTAGGGACGGGAGTAGGTGGGACATGTGGATTTTACAGGACATGTAGATCTCAGTGGCATTCTGTCCCTTGGCCAAGTAGATTATTTTAAAAATTCCACACCCCTGTTTTGTCAATGATTTCAGCTCCGAAGCGGTTTTCAGCTTCGAGCCTGAAGGTTTGGGCTCAGTGCCAGACTGGTCGATTCGATTCCGAGCTGGAATGCTTAGTGACATGTTTCGGAGCTGGGCTTGAGGGTGGGGCGTCATAAACATCTTGTCAGTGACGACCGTGGCCCGAAGGCGGGATGGGACCGAAGCCTTTTGTTTTGGGTGAGTTGGAGTTTGGGTCAAGGGGCGTTTGGTACTCACGGGACGTTGACCTTGTGGCAAGTCTTTTTCCATCTCAGAGTCGATTTGAGAATGGAGGCAAGTTCTTGTTCTTCCTCAGCCCCTTGTGTGTCAAATCCATGCTTGGATCCTTCGCCAAATATGTCCGGCGTGTTTTCGATGTTTTGACTCTGCATTTCGCGACGTCGAACCTGACGATCACTGAGCGTTTTCTTCGATCAGAACGATCTGCACACGTCGCAGTCCTGTTCGTTGTGCTCTGGAGACAAGCACAAGTTGCACACATCGTGCAAGTCAGTGCGCGGATACTTGGCGTGGCACCGAGTGCAGAATTTGTATGGAGTCAGTCCGCCCATTGACTGCCAAGCGGACCGATGCTGTTAGGCCGGATGGCCTTCTCAAAGATCTTTGATCAAAATATAGGTTGTCCTTAACAGATACGAGACGCGGAGAAGTGGGATACACGTTTAAAACAATATTAACAGAGGTAGAGTGGATTGCGCATCAAGGGGAACCCGAAGAAACAGTTTAGAAACGAAGCGCAGCAATACACGTCCGGACCCAATGGCGGAAAATAAACAATCTAACAATAGAGTCAATGCCCATGCGCACTATCGCTGAAAGGAGGGGTCACTTACCTCGTGACTGGAAAGACTTCTTCGAAGAAAAACAACTTGCATCCGGACCCAACACTAGATGACAGGATTATGCATAGCATGTGAACTACAGCTCACATGCCTCAAACAGGGCCATTTTCAATAAGCACCTGTTCACTGCTAAGGAGCTGTCAAGACAAATTGAGTCTGTTAAAAATGTATCACATCGCTTGCGTACGGATCTCTCCCATGTCACATATAATTACACTAAGCCAAACAGTAACATCCCACATGCACTGTATCAGCACATGACCACAGTTGACTCCCAAACATAAAGCCAGGTCATGTTACGTCTGCTCGATTCCACAAGCAGAAGTCGCAGACAGACTTTACGTATCCCAATAGAAAGTCCCCAAAAAAAGAAAAATGCCTTCTTCACTTCTATGCAGAATGACGGCCAAAATCCAACCCAACAAGGTGGAACCTCACAGGGTAGTAAAAGTATTTGAAAAGTACTTAACTAAAGTAACTCATTCTGAGAAAGTATATTTTGATACCTTGTTGGTTCTAAAATAAAACAACTATACATTTTTTATACAAACAATTGGCCTAGAATTCAGTTCTTCAGTATGGGAGACCATTTGCTGACTGAGTGTGTACAAGAAATGCTTTAAACTGTCCTCTGATACTGCCTTACTGCTCGACCAAGCTACCACTTTAGAGAGTAAGGTTATATCTAACGTTAGCCTTTGCCAAACCTCTGGGGACTGTGGACTCTGTGCACACTGTACCTTACTTTGGTCCAGTATATACAGAGCCACTTTCTTACACTGTGTACCACCTATTTGTGCCCTTGCGTCCTGAAGGTTTGGGAGGGGCTCTTACTGGATACACGGCAGCAGCTCCGGCGCCTATCAATCCCCAGAGATCCACAAATGGATCTAGATCGGCACCATCCACCATCATCGACCTTCCACGGCCCTGGACCCGAGGCCAATGCTTCCTATGCCACCAGTAACATCCCCATTTACTTCCACAACTCTGGCACAAACCCGAAGAGGCGTCGCTTGACGCAGACTAAAGCGCTGCCTCCCAGGTCAGAGCCTGAGCCCTCTGCCTACGGGCTAGGACTCTGGAAGAATGGGAGGTATAGCTGGACCCTGAAGAATACCAGCCTTATGAATCCTGGGACTGATGTGATGATCTGGGTGAAGCCAA
This sequence comes from Lissotriton helveticus, assembly GCF_964261635.1. NCBI lineage: Eukaryota > Metazoa > Chordata > Amphibia > Caudata > Salamandridae > Lissotriton > Lissotriton helveticus. The sequence continues at coordinate 1,377,193,275 of NC_136067.1, forward strand.
CAGAGTGGACACTTCTCCAGATATTGGCATGCTTTCTACCCCTACCGTGGCTAGGGAGGAGGGATCCTTATTCGCTATAGTGGTGCAGAGGGCAGCTGAGGTCCTTCACCATAGTTTACCCTTGGTGGCAGTCAAGACTAATATCTTGACGAAAGTGCTTCAGCTGGGAGTGCCCCTCTCTGACTTACTTCTTCCATTCAATTAAGCACTTACTGATGTCCTGGTTGGGACATTGTCAAAGCTCAACACAGGGACTCCTGTGAACGTCACAATTGTCCATCGCCCCGCTCCAGGGGACCCTAAATTCCTCACAGAACACCCCACCCTGGACAACTTGGTGGTCCCAGCTTCCACTACACATATAAATCCTTGTACAATCCCAACTGCTCTGCTCCATATGGAATTCAAGAGGCTGGAGTGCAGTTACGCCTCAGTCTCAAAAATTGACCGTATCGGAGGTTATCCCATAGGTTCCTCGAATTATGAGAATCTTATTTCAGAAGCGTGTTGCGTTCTGTAGGCTTTCTGTATAAAGTGGTGTATATCCTGGAATCCTCTACCTTCCCACATAGATCCAAAAAAATGATTGTCTCATTATCATAAGCCATAGTAAACTTGATGTCTGTTGATCTGGCATGCAACCAAAAAGAGAAATCAATCAGGCCTAGTGTGTCACCCGTCCAGATCATAAGAATGTCATATATATATATTGTTTCCATAACGTGATGTTGTTAAGGAAAGGATTGTCACGACTATTGATGTATTCATCTTCATAGTTGTCCATGAAAAGGTTAGCTATGCTCGGGACAAAGCCTGCCCCCATAGCTACACCCTTGCATTGAATGTAATACTAATTTTAGAATAGGAAATAATTCTTACTCATAGCAATCCAAGAGCATGACCAAAAAATCAGTAGGGACCCAGCAGGATTCGCCTTCACCTGCGCCACTGGCACTGCAAAACATCGGACAGGTGTGTTTTGCAGATTGCCTGAGGGGGCTACTCCCTCCCATAGAGAGTGGGCCGATGCCAGAAATAGGTTGTAGTTTTGTATTCTCGCTACTTTTTGGTTCCCAAGAAGACGATCCTCGACCTGTACTCGCTCAACTTCTTCCTCAAGTAGGAGAAGTCCAAAATGCTAACTCTTGCTCAGGTCCGATCTGCCCTTGAACCAGGAGACTGGATGGTAGCGCTGGCTTTGCAGGATGCATATTTCCATATTCCTGTCCTGCCTGCCCACAGGCGTTACCTGCGGTTCACGGTGGGCCACAAGCACTTCCAGTTCACTGTGCTCCCCTTTGACCTCCCCAGTTACCCTCGGCTGTTCACCAAGGTGATGGCGGTGGTTCCAGCTCATCTGCGGAGATCACATTGCCTGTCTTCCCCTATCTCGATGACTGGCTGTTAAAGACTGGCTCGCCCCGGGCTGTCGTCTCCCACCTCCAAACTACAGCAGACCTGCAGTCGCTGGGGTTCACTATCAACATTCCGAAGTCACACCTGACTCCCTTTCCGATGCTCCCTTTCATAGTAGCTGCTCTGGACACAGTGCGGTATGAGGTCTGTCCTCCCAAGCAACGAGTCTAGAATATTCAGGCTGATACTGATGTTTAAACCTCTATCCTGGATTTCGGTGAGACAGACTCTGAGCCTGCTGGGCCTCATAGCCTCCTATATCCTGCTGGTGACACAATTCCATTGGCATATACAGGCTCTGCAGTGGAACCTGAAGTTTCAGTGGGCGCAGCATCATCGGAATCTCTCTGACATGATCCAGATCTTGGAGGGAACTGCAAAAGATCTGCAGTGGTGGGTCACCAACTGTGATTAAGTCCGCTGCAGACCCCTCTCCAACCAAATATTACAGTTGTGACAGATGCATCACTCCTGGAAAAGGGCGGCCATCTGGGAGAGGTGGAGATCAGAGGACTCTGCTCTCCGGCGAAATCTGGGCTCCACATCAACCTGTTATATGCATGCAACGTCATCAGTTCTGCGTGCTTGAGTTTCCAAGGCTGTTCTCGCTCTGAGATTCTTTTCGTCTTGTTTGAAGCTCTGGCCTCATTTACACCTTTTTGCCAAAACCACTTCTTCCCAGCATTCTCAAGAAGCCAATACCACTTCTTCCCAGCATTCTCAAGAAGATCAGGAAAGACCAGGCCCAAGTCATCCTTGTGGCTCTGGACTGGGCTCGAAGAGTTTTGTATCCTGAGCTGTTGAGCATGGCCATCGGTCCTCTGCTCAGGCTGCCAGTTTGAGAGGGTCTTGGGTCGCAGCAACAGGAGAGGGTTCTCCATCTGAACCTGTCAACACTTCACCTTCTTACGTGGGCATTGAGTGGCATCATTTGAAAGAATTCGACCTTCCGCCTGAAGTCTGCAATGTTATTCTGGCAGCCAGGCGTCTCTCCACCAAAACAGTATACACCTGCAGTTGGGGCAGGTTTGTGGCATGGTGTGCAGAAAAGTAGGCTGTCCCCCTGACACACCTTTCTGCTCCCCTTTCTCAGGTTCTTCTCTATATTCTTTCCCTTGCCCAACAGGTCTTTGCTCTGGGCACCTTTATGGGCTATTTTTCTGCCTTAATGGGCACCTTAATGGACTCCTTTTTTGCAGTTGCCCGACCTGCCATCCCCTATTGTACATAGGTTCTTAAAAGGTTTGCAACATATGTTTCCTCCTTCTCTCTTCATCATGCCTCAGTTTGATCTCAATCAAGTCCTCACGTTCGTGATGTGCGCTCAGTTTGCGCCCTTGCACAACTGCCCTCTCAGGCTCCTTACCGTCATAATTGCCTTCCTGGTGGCAATAACATCTGCCCAGAGGTCAGTGATCCTCAGGCTTTGCCATCCAACCCTCCCTACTTAAACGTCTGCCCATTCAAGCTGGTTCTACGAACTAGATTTTCCTTTCTGCCAAAAGCAGTCCCTCGTTTTCATGTAGGCCAGTTCATCAACCCACCTACATTTTATGCTCTGCCACACCCCTCTAAAGAAGACGAGAGACTTAACCGATTGGACTAAAAAGAGCGTTGACGTTCTACATTGACCACATAAGAGAGTTCCGAGTGGATGACCAATTGTTCGTGTGATATGTCGGAGCGAAGAAGGGAAAGGCCATGCAGAAGTGAACCATCTCCCAATGGGTGGGCTCAGCATCAAAATCTGCTATGCATTGGCCAAGAATCAAACCTTTCCACCAAGGCCAAGGTTGCAACCCCCGAGTTAGCACACGGCGTACCGGTCCTGGACATCTACCAGGCAATGTGTGGGCTTCTCTGTGTACGTTCACAAAACATTACTGCCTGGACAGTCTGGTTCGTTGGGACGGGCACTGTGCCCATTCGGTCTTACAGGACTTTTTGGTGTGAAATTCTTGGGCAGACCCACCTCTGAGAAGTTTTGCTTGTGCATCTATTCTAAGGTAAGGAATATGCAGCTAGAAGTCTCTATCAGATTAACAAATTACTTATGTTTGGTAACGCCTTATCTGGTAGAGACTCTGTCTAGCCGCAGATTCCTTACTGTCCTACCCATCCTCCCCACTCTGTGAATGGCTATCTAGAGACGGGACTTTCCCCTTTCAGGACCATAGTTATCCACACCAGTGGGCAGTGTTCTTCGTGGCTCTGCTCTCTTGGTGTGGAAAGTCTCGAAAATAAATTGCTAGCGCGCTGGGGTATCACCTATATAGGCACAGCGCACATCGCTTCCAGCGCTGCCAATGCCACGCAGAACCAAACAATGCCACCTACTGGCACATAAGGGTACTACTCATGAAAAATTTCCAGTTCTAGTCTGACGCCTGGGGATAATTCTAAGGAAAGGAATCTGTGGCTAGATAGTCTCTACTAAATAAGGCATAACCAAAGGTAAGTAACTTGTTTATTTCAAACTGTGATAAGATCTTGTATTACACTTAAATCATTTGTCTGCATGTTATTTTTAACCAAGTTACTTTTACTTCATACTTTTCACAGTCTAATTCTATTATTTCTTTCTTTCAGGCCTTTCTACGGTTATCACGATAAAGAAAGGCAGTTTATGAAGATCTATCTTTATAATCCTGCGATGGTTAAAAGGTACAGGAGAATACTATACTACATGTAATGTACTAAACACTGCATATCCCCTGGAAGTCAGTACAGGTAAACAATTGTAGTCGAGCATTCAACCCCTCCCATTGGTATTGTTAGCTTAAATTTTACTCCTTGGACACGGTATTGCGGGTAAGGGGGAAGAACAAGAAATGCATTGGAACTCCTGTAGTTCACTAGCAAGGACACTTTTACATACAGTGATAGCTGAAACCCAGCCACAGTTGGAAGTAACACTACTGGCAAGTGTTGTTCCTTTGCACATGTAACGTGTTTTATTAATCAGAAATTATTTCTTCAAATAGGAGTGGGTGACTTAAGTAAGGTATATATTTTCAAAGTTCTTTGTGTAGTCTCAAAAGAGACTGCACAGCTTCATCAGCTGTCATGGCGTCTCTTGTATCATGTACATCACACTAGAGGTTCTTACCTTTGAGTTGCCCTGTTGCAACTTCTGTACAACAATTCTCAAGATCTTCATGCAGAAGTCCATATCTTTCTTAATTCTTTTGAACACTGATCGTTTGAGGTTCTTGAAAAATCTGCTGTATAAACCCCCTGCTTTTCAGAGCAGTACGACTTCTCATTACTTGATATCCTAGAAGAGACTGTTCATGCCCTGCCGCTGCTACAGGTTAAACGTGGTGTTTGAGAATTAGGGTCCTGACTCTTTTGTTATCAGAGCGCTTTTCAATTTGCTATGGACCTATTAAGTCCTGTGTTACAGTTGCAGCCAGAACCTATTTCTGACTTGGTTTTTGTGATTAGTGAATATTTTTGTATGGCGTATGTTTTTTTTTTTTGCCTTGTCTTTCCAACATTTGGCAATGAGGATGGGATTAATGATGAAGATGAAAAGACAAAAACAAGATTAAGCCATACATATCCAATTTCATCTAGGGCTATGGAGGATTACATTTTGAAATAAGCCAGGTATGTGTTACACTGGGACACTGCATTTGTAACTGCATGACAACTTGCTTGTATCCAAGAAAGGTCCAAGGGATGACCATATGTACTTGCAGACATGCAAGTATACTGGGTGAACCCCGGTGGCTGGTCTGCAAACAACCAATATTATCATGTTTTAACCATTGGCTTCCTGTGTTGTATTGGTTGTTTTTGTTTTCCCATCCTGGGTATGTATTAAAAACACTGAATGCATCAAGTTATTTAGACCACAGTGTTGTGGTTTAGAAACTGGCTGTGAGAATGTTAGTATTGTTTTAACGAGCTGTAAGTAGTAGGATGGTATCATGTGAATCATCGAAAAAGGATGAGAAGCTTCTTTTGCTTTTCCTACAGCCTCCTCACTTGCCATATTGTGTGTAGAGTAGTGCGTGCCCTGTGTTCATTCAACTTATACTGTGGTGATTGAGCAAGAGCAGTCAGAGCTCATACTTTTGAAAGTGTGGATGCCATCATGACTCAAGTCTTGGAGACTGTCAGTGCTGACAGACCTGTCGGTGTGGTTTGATCAGCTCATTCATCCATGAGGGTGACATGTTCCAGACTTAATGTGCTGTATGAGAAATGGGTATAGATAGGGCCATGTTGGAATGCCGAAACGTGCCGGCCCGTAGCCAACAAACTGCTATCTAATGTTAATGGGTAAAATCCTGTGGTTCTGTTAATATGAAACAACTTTCATTTGTAAGGGATGATTTTTGGGCCAAAAAATAGGAGTTTTAAAAAGAAGAGGGGAGTATTTGTGGTTACATACATTGCTTGTTGGAAGCCATGGGGGCATGGCACCTTTGCTATCTTGTGAGGCCGGAGTTGCTCTTCATCCTCTCTAACATGGCGGGTGAACTAGACTCATGGGAACCCGCCGAAGAGGAGCAACCTCTTCTTTCCATTCACATGGGCCTGGTGGATGCTATTGACGCATCCCTGGAGAGGGCCGTGTCCTCATCCCTTGAACCTTTAAGCTGCTGTATTATCGAGCTCATGGTGTGATGCAGGGTGGTCACTTCTACTGGAAATAAACTTAGACCAAGTTTTAAAATGGCCTGCGTGCTTAGTTTTTAAATACATGCACACTTCCTATATATATATAGATGAAGACATTTTGCTCTGATGAAGAACCTGTGGGTGAATGAAAACAAGAAGGTCTGTGGTTGTCTAAAAACGGAGTGCCCCTGGCCATCCCTGCCAAATAAAGTGGCTTGCACCCCAGATATTGATGCCAGAATGGCCACGTTCATCAGCAAGTTTATCAAAGATCTTAAAAAGGGTCTGGACTGCTCTTGGCGGTTCTGCTAGATCAGGTCTTAGATATGCTGGGGCCACTTACCAAGATATTGGACTAGGCAGAGGGTGCCAAAGAGACAGGCCATCTAATAGATCCCACGATCCTCTTGGGACAAGCACAAAGAGCCCTGTGTTTCCTTGGTAATGCAAACTGCGCATTATCTACTGAGCGTAGATGCTCACTGCTAATTAAGATTGAGCCTCGACTTGGCGAACTGGCCTCTTCCGCGGCTGGGTCAGTGGCAAACGGAGGTCTCTTTGCAGATCGATTTATTAAAGAGTTGTCTCGCTTTGAATAAGGCACAGAATCGATTGAAAAAGTATTCAGTCCGCAAATGTTTGGGGGGGCCGGAAGAGGTAGGGGGCGCTCTTCCAGCCGTCCTTCCAACACCAAGCCCCCACAAGTCTCAGACCTGGAGATCCATGCAGTGGCAGAATCAACCGAAGTTCGGAGGGTTCTACCCATTGAGAGGCCAGGACAGAGGTTGCAGGGGGAAAGGCAACCCCCGTGGAGTCAACAACGCACCTGGTGATCCCACCGGTAAGGATTACCCCTTTTTTCCTACCAGAGGTGGGGGGAGTACTGCAGTGGTTCAGACACAATTGGGCAGCAATTACAGGGGATGCCTGGGTGTTACAGACGGTGATGGGCTTCCACATAGAACTCCATGGAACTCCGCACCAAATTTCCTGCCTCACTCCTCTTGTTTTTTTCCCGAGAGAAGGCGCAGGTGGTAAACAGAGAGCTACAAGACCTCCTGCGAAAAAGGGCCATTGGGAACGCAACCCATTCACTCCGAAGGTTTCTTGAGCAAAATCTTCCTTGTCGAGAAGAAAGACAAGGGGTTTAGGCCGGTAATCAACCTCCAGGACTTCAACCAGTGGGTGGTGTATCGCCACTTCAAAATGAAAGGTATTCACCTTCTCAAGGACGTGCTCCTACGAAATGACTGGTTGGTTCGGCTTGACCTGAAGGACGCCTACCTTATGGTCCCTATTTTTCCACCCCACTGACGATTCCTGCTGTTCAATAGGGGCAAACTCATCTAAGAGTTCACTTGTCTACCGTTCGGTCTGTCATCAGCCCCTTTGATGCTTCACCAAGCTGATTGGGCTGGCCATGGAGTGGCTCCGGACTCTGGGTGTGCGTCTCATAGTATACCTGGATGACCTTCTTCTGATGAACCAGGAGGAGAGCTCCTTGATTGCTCAACTCAGACTGACTGAGAAGCTTCTTTAGAATCTGGGGTTCATTCTGAACGACCAGAAATCGGTTTGCGTGCCGGTGCAAAAGTTGACCTTTTTGGGTTTTGAGGTCGACACGGTACGGCAATGCCTCAGATTGCCCCAGCAGAAGATATGTTTGATTTGCAGGGAACACTGAAGAGCACCCTGCAGAGGGAGATATTTTTGTTATGCCACCTAGCGCGAATCGTCGGTCTCCTGTCATCGTCAATACAAGCGATCTTTCCGGGACCATTGCATTACCGGGCCCTACAGCATCTAAAGACGCAGAATCTGCATCGCAAACTCTCCTACACACAGGAGATCGCCCTATCTCAAGAAGCCTGGGAGGAACTCCATTGGTGGCGCGAGCATATGCAGGCCTGGAATGGAAGAGCCATTTTCAGTTCAGCCCCAGACCTGGTGAAAGTCAGATGCCAGTCATCATGATTGGGGCGCCTGCTGTGGAGACGTTACTACAGGTGGGCACTGGCCTGAGCACGAGCAGTCTCTGCACATCAACTGCTTAGAGCTTCTAGCCAGATCTTTTGCAATTCGAAGCCTGGTGGCCAACAATGTCTCTTGTGCCACATCCTCTTGAAGATGGACAATATCTCCGCTGTGAGATATATCAACAGGCTTGGTGCGACACGTTCCAAACTCCTGGCGTACTTGGCCAAGGACTTCTGGAACTTTTGCCTGAGTCATGGACTGACGGTTACGGCGGAATACCTGCCAGGGTCTCTCAATCAGACGGCAGACTGGCACTCCAGACACCTTCAGGATTACAGTGCCTGGAAACTGGATCCGGCGATCTTTCAGAACTTGATGACCCAGTGGGGTCCTTGTTAAGTGGATCTCTTCACGTCATGCCTCCACTACCAGATTCCCTGATTTTTCAGCTGGTGCCCTGACCCTCTGGCGGAGGCAACAGATGCCTTCCTGCAAGATTGGAGCCTGTTTCGAGGGTATGCATTTCCACCGTTTGCCATGATACCCAGGCTCACGGTGCTGGTTCGGAGGCAGTAGGCGGAGGTCATACTAGGGACACCGCGTTGGAAATCTCAAGTCTGGTATCCAGTTCTTCTGTAACTTTCTATGTATTTTCCAATCCTACTTGCCCAGACACCTCTTTTGCTGACGGACGTGGGAGGCAACATGCACCCTCTGGTCCGAGAGGGCAGCCTTCACCTGATGGGTTGGAGGATTACAGGGGACGTTGGGAAGTCCCGGGCCTTTCGTAGAGGGCTTCTTCCCTTATCAAGAAGGCATGGGTAGAATCTACCCTAAAGCGATTTATTTTATTTATGCAATTTGTTAAGCGCGCAAATATCCTTCGGTGGCTTGGCGCTGTGGACGGCTGAGTGAGAAAGACTAGGGGAGGGAAGGTTTATTGATTGAATCGCCAACTTTTTAAATGTTTACGGAAGGAAAACCGAGTAGGGGTGGTTTTGATATGAAGGGGGAGTGTGTTCCAAAGTTTGGCGGTGGCGAGAGTGAATCTTCTGTCACCCCAGGAGGCCATTTTAGTTCTGGGGACAGTGAGCAAATGAGCTGCTGAGGAGCGTAAGGATCTGGTTGGCCTGTAGGTACAAAGACTTCTCTTGAGGAATTCAGGTCCTGTGTTGTGGATTGCTTTGTAGGCAATGGAGAGGCCCTTGAACCTTGTTCCACTCTTAATAGGCAGCCAGTGAAGTTGTCGGAGTACCTTGGAGATAGGTTTGAACTTAGGGGTGCCTGAGAGAATTCTCGCCGCTGCGTTTTGCACCATCTGCAGTTTATGTAGGACTCTTTCCTGGGGGTTAATAAGTAGACAGTTACAGTAGTCTAGCTTGGACATAACGAGTGTGCTGAGGAGAGTCCTACCTGCGTTAGGAGGAAGGAAAGGTAGGAGTTTTTTTATCATTCGGTTGGTGAAGAAGGATGAGGGGATGACAGAGTTGACGTGATGAATAAAAGATGGTTTGTCGTCAAACATGACTCCTAAGTTTCTGACTTTAGTTACTCGGTACGGGGTGGGCCTAACTCTACATGCCACCAGGAAGGAGACCAGCTGGGGAGAGATTACCGAAGATCAGCACCTCCATCTTTTTGGAGTTTAGTTTGAGCCAGTTGTTTGCCATCCAGGAGCTGATAGCAAGCATTCCCTCTTGAAAATTAGCTGAGACTATCCCGCCATTGTTGTGGATCTCCAGCACAATCTGAGTATCATCGGCATAGGAAGTTAGTCACAGGTTGTGGGACTTAATGATCTTGGCCATGTCCGACACGTAAATATTGAACAGGGTCGGATTTAGCGAGGATCCCTGAGGGACCCCGCATGGCAGTGAGAACAGAGGGTAGTTGACGTTGCCAAGCTTTACCAGTTGAGTGCGGTTGGATAAGAGGATGTTAGGAGTGCCTTGGCTTTATCTTTGATCCCTATGGCTGTGACATGGTCGATTAAGGTAGAGTGATCAACCGTGTCAAAAGCTGACGAAAGATCCAGCAGCACTCAGAAGGGGGTGAGTTAGGCCTTTTGTTCCTTCAACATCAAAAGCACAAGGAGGAGGGATGAAGGGAAGGCACCCTTGAGTCACAGATCTGGCCTTGTCAGCCGCCTGTTCCAAGCTATCTTTTAATTACTTGTTTCTAGAATCTTATTCTATGTGCATTTTTTCGTACGGTCCCCCGGACTCGCAACAACCTCTGGATTACAAGGTAGTCAAGCAACCTTATTTCTCTATAATGTGATAATTTTGAACCGTAATCCTGCCAATCACAAACGTAAGGTGCGTCAGCATGTTCTAACTTTGACAAGTGTGAGATTGGCTTTGTTCATGCTGAGCGATCTTTTCTTCCTTGTCTTGCTTTGGTGACCTTGTCGGCTCTCTAAATGGGGTGTAATTTTAAGGCTGCTAGAACCCTTTATGTTGAGGTCAGTTTATTTAAATTGGGGAAGCGGCACCTGAGGCGTCATGCCATTCACATGTGTACATCAGCACTGGGGTTTCAGATTTGCTCTCCAGTTAGGGCCTTGCCCCCTGGCTGTGCTTGCTCTCAGGGCTGTACTTGCTCCCCTGCCCCCTGGCTGTGCTTGCTCCATCCTGCCCCCTGGCTGTGCTTGCTCCCCTGCCCCCTTGGCTGTGCTTGCTCCCCTACCCCCTGGCTGTGCTTGCTCTCCTACCCCCTGGCTGTGCTTGCTCTCCTGCACCCTCGCTGTGCTTGCTCTCCTGCACCCTGGCTGTGCTTGCTCTCCTGCCCCCTGGCTGTGCTTGCTCCCCTGCCCCCTGGCTGGGCTTGCTCCCCTGCCCCCTGGTTGTGCTTGCTCCCCTGCCCCCTGGTTGTGCTTGCTCCCCTGCCCCCTGGTTGTGCTTGCTCCCCTGCCCCCTGGTTGTGCTTGCTCCCCTGCCCCCTGGTTGTGCTTGCTCTCCTGCCCCCTGGCTGTGCTTGCTCTCCTGCCCCCTGGCTGTGCTTGCTCTCCTGCCCCCTGGCTGTGCTTGCTCTCCTGCCCCCTGGCTGTGCTTGCTCTCCTGCCCCCTGGCTGTGCTTGCTCTCCTGCCCCCTGGCTGTGCTTGCTCTCCTGCCCCCTGGCTGTGCTTGCTCTCCTGCCCCCTGGCTGTGCTTGCTCTCCTGCCCCCTGGCTGTGCTTGCTCTCCTGCCCCCTGGCTGTGCTTGCTCTCCTGCCCCCTGGCTGTGCTTGCTCTCCTGCCCCCTGGTTGTGCTTGCTCTCCTGCCCCCTGGCTGTGCTTGCTCTCCTGCCCCCTCGTTCGTTGTGCTTGCTCTCCTGCCCCCTCGTTCGTTGTGCTTGCTCTCCTGCCCCCTCGTTGCTTGTGCTTGCTCTCCTGCCCCTGCCCCCTCGTTGCTTGTGCTTGCTCTCCTGCCCCTGCCCCCTCGTTCGTTGTGCTTGTTCTCCTGCCCCTGCACCCTGTGTGTGGGTGCTAATGCAATAGGTCTCGCATATGCAAACGATTAAGCTATTGGCAAAGTAAATGACAATGTCATTTATTTATGATAAAAAAAAAAAATGTCATGAGCAATGCCAATAGCTCTACTTTTAATAATGCCGAGACCATTGCATTGTAAATGCTTGTTAATGTTGAGGTCTTGATTTTTAGCGGTATACAATATGGAAACTAACTTGTATAAATGTAAGGGGCACAAGAAGCAGTTGTGGGGATCCCGGATCTGGTAATCTGTTTCTAACTGGTTGGAAGGTATGACTGGACAGTGAAGAAATTAAGGTGGAAGGAAATAGAGGTAGCTAACTGGGAGGTAATCTGGATTTTTAGGCCGCTTAAGACCACATAGGGCTGCTTGAAATTTTAGATTGATAATGTTTACAGTTATGCTGTTAGCATATGAATATTTTACTGCGACTATGCATCTATACTTTATAGCAATGTATACAGATTTTCTGCTACTCTATGATCATATCTATGATCATATCACTGTTATTATGCACCTGCATTTTATATATGACTGTTTGATATGTTAGTTTGTAAACTCTGTTGACTATGCTTACAGTTATGCTGCCACTTTACGAACATATTACTGCGATTATGCATTTGTACTTTATCTTGCTAAAAATGTTTACAGATATGCTGCTTCCCTATAAAATACCAATGTTTTTATGCGTCTGCACTTTATAACTTGAGTATTTATCGATATGGGCAGAACCTATTGTTTGTTTTGACATGTTTAGGATATGGCTTGTTTTGTACCTTACTGGAGTAAGCATCTGCACATTTTGCCATCGGCAATGAAATCGTATGGCTTTGGGCTCTAGACTAAGCATATGCACTTTAATATCTAAAATAAGAAACTGTAATGTCTGATACGTGAATTGATAATTGCTAACTAATTATCTGTATATCTTGTGCTCATGCTCTGGGGACATGGTTCTTAAATTTGAGAAGGGATATGTATTTGGTTATTTTTGTGAACTCTGTAATGTGTTATGTCTGCTGTGTATAATGATGGTTTAGCAGGGTAAAATCAATTTAAACCAGCATTGGCATAGCCAATAGGTCACACTTTTGGGACCTTATAAGTATTTAGTTATGCAGCACAATATCCTTGGTGCAACAATATCAACTGTTGCATGGCTAAACACTTATAAGGTCCCAAAAGCGAGACCTATTGGCTATGCTAATGCTTGTTTTGAAAAGCTACAATTACTTGCATGTGTGAATTTAAAGATGCACACCAAGACAAAAACCGAGCATTGGCATATACAATAGGTCTCACTTTTGGGACATTATAAATATTTAGTTATGCGGCACAATATCCTTGGTGCAACAATATCAACCGTTGCATGGCTAAACACTTATAAGGTCCCAAACGCGAGACCTATTGGCTATGCCATGTGACCCATCAAACAAAACCATAATTTGCCACTGTCAACGGTAGACTGTTTTGTTAATGCCCAAACTGACATTAAAATCAGAAGTTACCTGATGAATGTAAATATTAAATGAGGATGATAAGTCGGTAATCCTTAGGAAAAATCTATAAATATTCATGATGGAAGGAAAGAAAAAGAAGTTGAGAGAGATGGTTGAAGTGTGCAACTAGAGGGAGGAAACAATTCTGGTTAAGAGGATAGCCTTTATTGGGAGGTCCAACTTTGTTACTGCAGCCATTAAATGGGCAGTAATAAAGCACAGAAGGATTTTAGGATTTGGTCATTTCAGATTCAAAGACAAATCACTGAATGCCTGTCATCAGAATGAGGTCGAACTTGTGTCAATTGGAAGCAGATGAGCCCTGACCTCGTTGACTTTGAAGTGGAAGTAACATGGTTACATGTGGATTGGGCTCTACTATTTTAGAGAGGATTTATAAGACAGCTGCAAAGGTGCTGCCAGTTTCTGGAAGGCATAGTGCCGACGCTATACGCTGCTCCTGACCTTTTGAGCATACTTTCATTTGTATTTATCCTAAAAATATCCACCTACGAATTACCTGATGAATATGGGAGCGCGTAGTCGCATTACACTCTATAGTGATACTAATGACCTCAGTGACGTTTGTCATGCTCCTCTCTGACTGGAATGTTAAAACGAGGAGTGGCAGTCTTGTTGGAAATACCGCTTAGGTCGTGATGCTTTCACTATTTGTAGATTTTAATGATGGGAGTATCGGGCCAGAAGAAGGGTGGCTCGAAAGCTACCAAAACATTAATATTCTTGTGAAGTGCGCGTATCCAGTAGTGTTGATCAATATTGGGTTTTTTCTGCATCTTTAGTGGCTGGTACATGATGGATTAAAGTCTCCTCCATCCTACTACCTCACCCCATTCGATTGTGACTTGCTGATGCAACTTATTCTGTTTTTGAGGGGGTGCACCAGGGGTGGGGGTGGGGAGCTAATATTTGTGTGCGCATTGTTTTCATACGCCTCTCCCTTCTGGAACATTAACTGCTTGCTCTTAACATTTAACGAGCTTTCAATCAGAATGTTGAAAAGGTTGGCACTTTTGTATAGTTTGAGCTTGGAATTTAATTGATGTTGGTTTCCGTGGAACCGCTTGTGCTGGCTCGGGATGGCCGTGAGCTTTTTACTGGGCTCACCGGTCACATCCGGACGGCCCATAAAGGACCTGTGTAGTCAAACATGCGACAGATATTTCCACACAATAATGTGTTCATGCCAATTGTAAAAGTTGGCAGTACGTAAAGTAATTACTATTGTCTGCACCCTCACAAAAGCTGCGTCATCGTAGGGTTTGCCGGTTTGTCTCGGGGTGCCCGCAGGAGCGGGTAGAGCTCTGAGGTGCTGGTACTGTTCGGAGAGTTTAATAAGCTCCAGCTGTTCTAGCTGCTGTTTGGCGCATCTGTGCCCGGAGTGTCGTAAATAGCGGGCCCAGCTGGACCTGATGACTAGACTGCGGCTCAAACATGGCGCCTCTAGTCTTTATGTGGCAAGGAGGAAGTGACTCTGAACATGGCCCCTGAATACTAGTAAAAACAGCTGACAACCACAAAGAAAGTTAAAACAAACTTTTAAACTTCACGCAAGTTTTAAGATATACATTCACGCAGATGTTATATTAGCAGCAGAGTAAAGTGCAAGAATACTCCATGTGTTGTGATCTCATGCTTGATAATGGTTGCCCATCCTTCTGCTCCACTCGTTCCTGATCAGCACCTGTTTCAAGCACGGGAAGCTAGAAGGATAAGTAAGGGAGCAAACCAAGAAGACCGAGAATAGGAGAGATGAAGGGGCAGAGAAATGAAAATAGCGAGGAAAGATATCAGTACAAAATTCAATCAAAACAAGGAAACACTCTGGGCAGTGAACCTAAGCGTGACTGGAATAGAGGAAGCTAAAGCCGAGAAAACAAGCATTGGCCGCGCACGAGGACAGAGCCCGGGAGTTGTGTGTGTGTGCACTAAAAGAAACACGAGTGGCGCACATGAAAGAAGGAGAGGCATAGCTGTGCAGGTCGCGCATGCTTGTGCGCGTGGCCTGCAAAAGCCTGTGGGTAGCGCTTTTTAACCCGGTTACTAAATGTCTCGCCAGACAGCCCCTGCGAGACCTAAAAAAGGGGAGCTGCTGGAGGCTGCAAGAAGAGGAGGTGGAAGGGAGGGGTGAATGTTAGTTACAGGGTCAGAAGGAGGTGACTCAAAGAGTAATGAGTATGCTTGTGGCTAGTCCTGTAGGCCTGTGGTTATGGAGGTGTCAAAAGGGGGTGGGTAGGCATTGGGTGGGGGAGGGGCACAAGTGGTTTTATCCAGTGGCAGCTCCCACCTGGAATAGGTAGTAACTGCAGGTGAAATAAGCATTCGCAAACCAAATAAGTCTCGCCTTTGGAAGCTATTGGCTTAGCCTTTGGTTTTAGCAATGTTACCTCGTATACATTGCATGTCCAATGTAATTAAAGACTTTTATTTGTTGACATTTGTAAAGTCTCTTTGCTTGAGTGCAATTTTGTATTATAATTGGAATTGACTCTTCTAGTCAGTGGGCTCTAATAGTGCTCAAATTACATGCTTATCCAATCCTTGACCTCTCTCCAGTTCACACAGAGTGATAGTCACATATGTACCGTTTATAATTGCCAATTCTAATTATTTACAACAGAATCATTATTGATAATCATTTATATGAAGCTACTAACAAGCACTCGCAAAGCCAGTAGATCTGGCTTGTGTTAGGAATTTGTTTGTTGTGTGATATGACTGGATGCAGTAGCCGAAAACTCACAAAGAGGCCCCTAAATGCTGGTCCAACAGCCTGCTGTATAAAGCACAGGATCGTACTTCTCATCTTTTCTGCTATGCCCCTAATTACTTAGGCCACACCCACTTTATGGACATCCCATCCCTTTTATCTCACTTAAAGCATGGAGTCAAATCTAAAATGTGTGAAGATGAAAGGAGGAGCTTCTGTGTACCACCCACCCTGCAGCGCTTCTGGGAGGACAGGAGCCCAGCTGGTGTTGAGCGTCAGAGGGTGGGAATAGTGCAGAACCCCTGACCTTCTGCACTGTGACACTCTAGACTGTGATTGTAGGTCTCGATGCTCTTGGAACTACTGTACCACTTTGGAAGTGGTGCTACAGTATGTGTTCCCCAGCCAAGTTGATCCAAAAGTTGTGCAGGTCATTTGCTCATCACGAAAAGCTGAGCATTTAACTTGGATTTCCTCATACGTGAAAGGAACATGATCTTTAGAAAGGCTTTGTGTGTGGCATCTGGGCTAGTAATCCGGGTTGGATTGGGATTGAATATCAGCCTGCGCACGCAAAATAAAAGTGGCCCGCGATTTGCATATTATTAATAGAAAGGGAGTGGCCCCACTATCCAAGAGATGGGGTGCCAAGTAGAGGAATGTATAACAAGCATTTGCAGGGCATTAGGTCTCGCATTTTCTCGAGTTTAAGCTATTGGAATTGTAAATGGCAATGCCTATTATTTTTGTTTTTTAAAACATAAATAAAAGACATTGTCAATTACAATGCCAATAGCTTAGCCTGCATACATGGCAACATTTATTGTGTAATGTAACTGTTAGCATGTATGGTGATGAAGTAACGTGATCAGCCAAGCCCCCTTTCGTACCACTTGTAAAAATTAGCGAGTGCTAAAAGAAATGTAACCGGGGTGTGGAGCTGGGCACCACCCTTGGAGGCCTATGAACCCCCCTGCCACAGAAATTGGATTTTTTATTCCATACTCCTAGTGCTGAAAGCAAAACGGTCTGCTGCCCAGCGACCAACGATTCTGCTGAGCACAAACAACAAAAGATGTGCCCATAAGAAGCGCAAGTTGTAAAACCATGCCTTCAGAGTTCAACTGGGAAGTGTATGGAGAACACAGAATGGTTCAAACCCTCCTTGAAACCAGTTCCCACAGGTTTTTTTCAATGAATATATATTTTTTTATTGTTGCACGATTGTATAGCGCGAACTTGAATGAAAGGTATTGGTTTGCTTTACATGAACGCCAGTCACACTACACAAACACACATGCATTTTTCGTAAGCATGGGGAGATTAAGTGATTTGCTGACAACACAGTATGTTGAGGCAACGCAGAGACTCAAACCTGGTTCCGCAGCTGGAAAGTAGGCAGCTTTGGCTGTTACGCCACACTCTTTGGTGGACAAAGCACCTCCATAATCAGTCCAGGAAATGCAGGTTAAAAGGACATCACAGTTCTTTACTAAAGCCTTTACAATATGCAGCGGCATATATCCATCACGAGGAACTTATATTGCGTTAGTTGCTTCTCTAATACAGTAGAGCAAAATCTAATAAAAACCAGGGTAGTCACGGCTATGGGCCAAATCTATCTGCTGGAGATGCAAGGTCTTTCAGTGATCACGGTATGTTTTTATAACCAGGGTCGTCACTAGTTGTTGATTACAGCTCCCGATCACTTCCGACCTTGTGTAGTGGTGGTCATTAAGCCAGAACAACGGCCTGTGGCGGGGCGTTCTGCAACCTACACAGGGAACCCGGCCTCCTACCCGCTAGACAGGAAACCAGACCCCATCCCACCTTTCTACACGGCGCCCCATCCGTCTTTAATTTGATCGCGTCTGAGCACACAGTAGGAAGACTGTAGAAAAACGCAAAGATGAAGGAGTGGAGAAATCCCGAGCCTCTGCCCGAGCGAATGCACAATCGCTGCTCCCGTTCCATGGCGCTTACGGCAAACACAAGACCGTTCGTAACATAGTCACAGCACAGTGCCCAGAAATGTCTAGCAACCGCTGGAAACCTGGACACCTAGGAATCCTGCTGCCTCCTCTCCCGCACCACCCAATCCTATTCCTGCAAGGGTTGGGGGAAATCCACGGAACTCCGGGCCAAGCAAACACCCCCTCCCAGGAGTGCCCGAGCCAGGAGGGGGGAAAGGCACAACAGCCGATGCTTGAATGTACGCCTCTTGTGCATGTCAAACCACATGCTAAAACTGAGAGGGCGGCCAAACCCAGACGTAACTGGACCCTCCACCGATATATCCCGGACTGCTCCCCCTATCCCTGTCCCGAACGAGGACCCGCACAGCCTTGTTCAGCTCACCCAGGAGACCGGAGCAACCCACCTGACGAGCATCAACAAGAGGCAGAAGGACGGCCCCCAAAGGGGCGAACTCGCAGCCACAACCACGAAACGCCGCCTCCAAACACAAGGCGCCTTCCTCGCTGAGCTGGACAGCACAGTCTCCCTCAATGTATACAAAAGCACCGTGCAAGCCTCGCCTCACGTGCTTTTATTTATTTATTTTTTTTAAATTTTTTTTGCAGAGTTTTATATAGCGCGAACTAGACCCGAACCGAATCAGGTATCAGAGCGCTTTACATAGCACCAGTTACGTTACATGAGGACACACTTTCATTTTTTTAGGCACGGGGAGATTAAGTGATTTGCCCAGAATCACAGGAGGTTTTTGGCGTCGTTACTGAGACTCGAACCCAGATCCCCAGGTCCGAGGTCGAGCGCCTTAGCCGTTAGGCCAACCCCTCTCCCCTAGAACAGCCCTGCCTGCCGCGTCACCTGACCTCAGGGAAGGGCTCTGGCTGCGTGTTTGCACTCTATAAACCTCAACAAGCTTTCGTAGAAGTAAAAACAAGCTGTCGCCACGCAATGGAATTGTAAAGTGAAAGCGCGCCATGTGCGTTGCGCCTGCCTGCAGCCCTTTATTCTTTTGGGACGGCCCATCCGTAATGAATCCTTTACTTCACGGCTTGTTTAGATAACACGACTCCTTTAGAAAAGAAATTGCTTCACGACAGCCGTGAAGCAAATGATCCAGTCCGGATTGGCCATCCCAAAAGGGAAAAGGGCGGTAACAAGGAAGCCTCATTTTCAATGGGAGGCCACAGTTTACTATAAACGATGACACCATCCAATTAAAATGAGGGACGAGGCTTCAAGCCCCCTTCTGAAATGTCCTCTCTCACAATATGTCTCGCAGAGCGATCAGCGCATGCGCGCTGCAACGCTAGGCGAGAGCTAAAAAAGGGTTTCTCTTGGACTACAATTCACAGGAGTTCAATCACCACTTTCAACCAAATATCATGCATACAAATTTCATACATCTAATATTATGAGAACCCATCAACTAATTATGAACAAAAAACGAAGCTCAGTAACTGTATAGAAAATCTTCTTACTTTTATTAAAAAACAATCAATAATATAAGACACACTTCAACATATGCAAATTCTATCAAAATCAATTCATACATATAAAAAGTCAATATACATGAGAGACAAAGACAAAATCATCAGATATACGTTAATTCGACTGAATCTGTAGCGTTGGAGTCTATCACTCTTAGAAATTGGACTCAAACGTTCCTCGAATTTAACAAATAAAAGGGTGTTGATGTGTTTCGGTAAATGATTTTGCTCCACCCTCTTCAGGACTTTTCAAAATAACTGTCTCTCCTAAAGTTCGCACAGTATCATGTGCCTGTGTTGAAACAAAATATATATATACATGTATCAACATTCTTAAAAGTATAAGTATAGGACTAATAAAAACATTTTAAACATTTTAAAACTTCATCATTTCATCTAAACCACAAATACAGTGACCTGACATTGGTGCTGAGATAACGAACAAACATATAAGAAGGGTACAAATACAGTTATTCCTGTTTTGTACATAAAGGGGTGACAACATCAGCCGCGATCAGTTTATAATTGTTTTAGTGTAACCTATTATCTTAACCAATCAATCCATTCATTCAGCTCGACAATAATCATCATCATTCACTCTTCATGCTCCATAGAAATTGAATATTATCCCTCATGTCCCAACAGGGACTGAGAGTGTTGGGCCGTAAGGGCCCGAACTGCCCCCATTCAAACTTATTTTTATGTCTGGGGATGAATTTCAATAAATTTACACAAGCTAATATTTTGATTTTCATATTTCATATCTGTTCAATTATATCTCAATTTATTTTTTCAAGAGTTTAAATGAATTTAAATGCAAAAATATATTTATATATGTGTACCTCACGATTACACTGTTTCTTGGCAAAGGAAAAAGTACTCGATTGTAAGCATGGTGCCAGTGTTAAAATCTTCTAATCAATATAATGCCCATTGTCTTAATATGGCATGGCTATGGTGACCCACCTGAGGTATAAAAAATCCTCTTGTATCGCAAGGCGTAGGTCATCAAAGATTTGGCAATCCTATGCTGGTATATTGATGAACTTTCGACAATGTGAGAAAAACCAGTATACAGTCGTCTTGTAAGGAATATACCAATCAGAACCATAGTTATCAGATCCTGCCAGCATATTGATTAATTTAGGTTAATTGTGCGAGCAAAGCTCTCATCGAAATATATAAAGCTGCATACCTAATAATGTACGTTCCGTTTGTGGGAGGCAATTCAGTCCCTCATCCGCTATAACCAGGTTATTTTATCGGCCTCGGTTGAGCATGTAATTTCACGGTATGTCTTCCCCAGCCGATCCTAAGGGAACACATATGAGATTTTTGAAAGATCATATTCACCCTTCGTGGGTGATATCTCACTACAGAAAATGTGTAATTGTCTATCTATGGTCGTAACCCCGGGTAGACTCCCACTGCGTCTTTCGAGCACAAAGACGGGATAGTTACAGTTACCTATATTACTTAGGCGCTATCCCTCCTGATTCTTACCTTTGGATAAATGGACCCGTTGCTTAGGGGAGCATCCAATGCTGTTCCGCAATTATAAAACAACAGCCGCGTACTTTACACGGTCTTAAATTCTAAAAACTATTCATGACACGCCTGATGCATATTCAGACGTCATTATTGTACGTCTTACGTTGTTATGACCAACGTGTCATGTGGGCAATCAATTCTCATTCCTGGTTTGTAGCTAGGTTCTTTGGTTCCCAAACAAAATGAAAAAAAATACTACTATACCCATAAATTTAGAGTGCCGAGAGTTTCGTTGTGAATGTATTTTGTTTATTTAATTGTTAACATATTTAGATTATACTAATCCTGACTTTTAGAAAAGAATATTCTGAATGAGTTAATTTGATCGGTATAAAATGTTGTTCGTAGGATCATCATTCCGATTTATTGACTTGTGTGGTGGATGCAAAACTAAAACCTTTTTCGAAGACCTGCAATTCCATTTTATTTAGAGGTCTATTGGAAAGATTAATGGTGGGAAATTTGCTCACCACCAGTATCTCTGGTTTCTGGTTAGGTCTCGCTGGCGTTGCAGGGCGAAGCCCTGCCGCCAACGAGACTTATAGCTGCCTTGCTCCCTGCCAAGGGAGTCAGAGCAGTGACCGAGCAGATACAGACCTGGGCACGAGCCGACCCAGGTCTGTGAACGCGCTTGAAAGTGGAGCAGCTTGTGCACGTTTGTTGCACGTCAGGCGTCCCAAGCGCCGCCAGACCAATTATCCCAGCATGAGACTTCACTTCCTCAGGCGCTGCAAGACCAATTATCTCAGCATGAGTCTCCACTTCCTCAGGCGCCAGCAACAATTATCACAGCATGAGACCCACTTATCCCAGCATGTCAACAGGCGCCTCAGGCTGCTGGAGCACTCCACTATAATTAATGCACAGTTGAGTGCTCCAGCAGTGTGGGGCGCCTCTCGGCATGCTGTGATAATTGAGCAGGCATATTACTGGCGCCACCACCACGCCTTCATTAGTCATAAAGGCTGCATAATTAGGGCGGCATGCTCTATTTAAACGTGCAGCACTGAACATTTTAGAAGGCGAATCAGCGGACATTCATTGGAGGCACGACCTATTTGAAGACGCTTGTTTAAAATGTTTGCATGCTATTTGGGTGGTACCTTTGATTACTGGATTGCATCGCTCCCCTGCTCCATTTCCTGCTGAGTGGCACACAGAGGTATTTACATGCTTCCCTCCAATCCTGTTTAAAAGCTTCTCAACCTAGAAAGCTGTTTAATGCGCTGCATTATCACTTATAAGCCTCCTCGGAAACTTTTCTCTTATATGTTCTGTTTCCAAAAATTCCACCAGCATATCTGACCTGCTTTATGTACAATGTCTAACTCCACCCATTTGCTAAAATAGTCAATCAGCACAATGATGTACCTATTATGATGCACCAAAGTCTGTACAGGGCCCACAAAATCCACCGGCAACGCTTCACACACCTGCTGCACATGACGCCTGATAGTCTTGAAGGAAATGAAGGTATATGATACTTAAGCACTTGTGTAAAGCCTTACGTTGCATATGTGAATTTATTCTCCTTAGAGGTAACAATAAATCATTAATTCCTCACACACAAATATAGGACATTCCGTGTAACGATCCTTCCAACAATCTATTAACCTGGAGCATTTTTACGAGACGACTCCTGAGAAAAAGCTGCCCGAACAAATGAACAGCTTTGGACTTTCATTGAGAGACTCCACTTTCCGCGTTGGTGTTTTTTAGTCCAGCTTGTTACGTGAGCGCCATCATATGGATATTATCTTCAGCGTGGCAGCGGTCGGTGAACCGAAGGGATGAGCTCAACCTGTATGCTTTTTAAGCCAAGCCCACCCCGCCAGTACCCACTTTAATTTATGGTAATAAGTTCCTGGTTGTGACGTCACGCAGCACGGGATGCGCAGTGCAGCGATTGGGATTTAGGCGTGGAAAGTGGGCGGGACTTCGGGTTGTCACCGTAGACGTCAGCGGCTTTTGCGGAAGTGTATGATGATGGCGATGGAGTTAGGCAGACAGCAGCAGGAAGGTGCATTTGGCTCGTTACCTGTCAACCCACTTTCCCGGTTCACGTGCCCCGTCTGCCTGGAGGTCTTCGAGAACCCCGTGAGAGTCAAGTGCGGACATGTGTGAGTGTGACACCCGCGGACCAAAGCTCAAAAAGGACATAATGTGTCAGGGAAGCAAAGTGGAAAGCTGGCAGGGCCAGTGAGTGGGTCAGCGAGTCACTAATAGGAAAATTATAGGCCGCTGGAGGATGAGGGTGGTGGGAGGAGGCCCCACATTGAACATATGCGCGAGCTGCGGTTGTTCAGTCAAAAGTAAAGTAGCTCTGAGTCTTCACTGAGTAGAATATAGTCAGATGGACTGCAACGCTGCAGGAGAATGGAGTTGGTTGAAAGAGGGGAACGGTCACGACTTTAGGTTGCAAGCAGCAGTGTCGTAGGCAGGGTTTCTGAGCCAGTGATTACGTTGCCAGCCTAATACATTTCTGGAAAAGGGGAAATCAGACAAATGTGGCGAGTAGTGTGGTTGTTGGAAAACTAATTGGGGATTCCGTAAATTGGTTACAGCAGAAAGGAGTCTGAGTCTTGAAGGGCATCTACGTGAGCAACAGAGCCGATTAAATTGGCAATAAGAACAAGCATTTGCAATACAATAGGGCTCGCATTTGTAAGAGTTAGAGCTATTGGGGTTGTAACTGATAATGTCTTATATCTGTGTTTTGGTTTGGATTGTAGTGGATGTATGAATACAAACACAGTACGAAGGGGAAAAAAGATTCTGTTTTAAAATCGATAGTTTCACTGTTTGGAAGCAAAAATATAATACCCAAGGTTTTGTGTAGGAAAGAAAATGAATTCATATTTAAACTTTGTACAAGGTCAACCAGGAACCTGAGAAGAATGAATAAGAGATGTACGTGGCACAAAATGGCACCTTTGTTGCTGTTTTCAATGCTAATGTCATTTCTCAAGGTCACCAAGAAAATCAATGTTTATCCTTTTTAGCATAGTTAATTGCGGCAGCAGGAAGAAAGCACTGTTGTTGAAGCCCTGCTATATTTAAAGATCCCTTACATAATACAATCTGGCTATGCCATGCTGAGCAGCTTCATCGCTGCTCTGAAGCAGTGTCAGCTGCCCTGTAGGAGAGTGGGGAGAGGCATCCTCTGGTGCGTTTGAGGACTCCTCCTTAAGCTGTGGTAATCCTCTGATTAATACAAAGCAACGGAAAGCGTGCAGCCGCTATTGTTAAAGCGTGCGGAGCAGAAAAAAAAACAAATTGCATGCAATAAACATTTGTTACAAATCGGCAAGTTTCAGCAGAGGTGCACATGGGGCAAGGTGAATATTTTGAAAAGAAAAGCACGCGGCCACCATTGCCTGCTTAGTCCGACAAAAAGAAAGGTGTGCGGCCACTGTTGTTAAAGCGTGTAGCGCTGTCAAAATATAAACACGTTTATAAACCAAAAGGTGAAAGTCGGGCGAGCAGCGAATTAAAACAAGCCCGCGAACGGTGCGAGTGGAGCGAGCGCGCCACTGCGACACACGTGACGGCCTATTGACGTCTATTACGCGCACCAAGCGCGTAATAGACACCAATAGGCCATGGGCGGAGCAATGCGCCTGCCTGTGGCCTGTTGCGTGCAGTCTTTCATTAAAAGACGCACGCAAAGGCTAATAGTTGCCCACAGAAGAAAAAGCACACGCATGAGCGTGAGTTTGTGAGCGCATGAGCAGCTCACAAACCCCGTTTTTCGATTACAAAATGCGCTCGGGCTGCGAAGCACTGCTACGCAGTGCAACGCAGGGTGCGAGCCCTAAAAAGAGGATAGGACCCGGTCTTTTAGAGAGGGCATGTGCTGTCTGTTGCGAGTAGTATTGTTAGCTTAAAGTAGGCTTAAGCTTAAGGCCACCTATTGCTTGGCTTTGTCACTCGTATTTTGTCAGTTGCTTCTTATTCATTAGCATGTGTGGGCTTTCCTTTCTTTTGTGATTGCTCTTCCTCTGGAGCATGGACACATTACAATTAGCTTTTTCAGGTGCACCTTTTTAGGTCCCACCTAAACAGTGCTTGCACATGCTGTATTCAGGATATGGTCTTTAAGCTCCACCTACGTTCCACCCATGTAGTTTATTGGCTCCTTTCGGTGTCTTTTACAATTGTTTGTTTCATTGGTTTATTCCTTTTTATTGTCCCTTCTTCTACCTCATTAGTACCTCCTTCTCTTCAGTTGTGACCTCCCAAAAGGACAGCCTCTTTCACATGTGACTTTACTTTATAATATTTTGTTTATAATTTCTCAGTACTATTTTTTTAATGACCTGTTAACCCCTTCACTGCTGGCCCGATTCCCCTGCTGTGCTGGGGAGGGGGAGCGCGCACAGCGCCTCAGTGCTCATGACGAGCTCGTCATGAGCCACGGTTCTCGTGTGCTCATGACGAGTTGAGCGCGTCACGGCCACGTCTGTTTCAATAGAACGCTCAGCACAGCAGGGGAATTATCCCCGCGTGTGAGCGTTCTAACGTCCGTGACGAGCTCAGCTCGTCATGAGCACACGAGAACCGTGGCTCATGACGAGCTGAGCCCGTAATGAGCGTGGGAGGGGCTAAACTAAGCTGGAGTTGTAGGCACAATAGCCCCTTCCGACCGCACTTCCTTGATATGCTCTCTCTTTCGATATGCTCTCTCTTTCGATATGCTCTCTCTTTGTGCTGCAGCTGACTTTTCCAACTCCCTCCTGCTCCTGCTCTTATTATTTTCTTATGAAAATGTAATTGCTAAAAAAAGTAAATAAATAGAAAAAAAAATGCAGCCGCCGACTTTCTTTTCTATTTATTTACTTTTTTAGCAATTGCGGCATGCAGCGCTTTAGCTTTAAATATATAAAGCGAAAGCACGGCGTGGTGCAAGTGGTAATAAAGGAGCTATAAACCTTATGCCGAAATAGCCCACCCCACACCCCTCTGTAACTACGACCATTGCATTGGACCGCTTATATGTCCTACATGCATAAACTTACCGCCTACAGACATCACTACTTCCATACCCACAGTGTCTGCAGCTTTAATAAACGTTCGTTCCCTACCCAAACACAAAATGGAAATCGCCGAGTTCATTGACTCTCATGACCTCGACCTATTATTTATCACCGAAACCTGGGGAAATGAATCCTCTGGACCTGATTTCAGAGATGCCATGCCTAACAACTACTGTGTAAGCAAGCTAAACAGACCCCTAAGGAAAGGCGGAGGAATAGCAATCATACATAAAGAGCACCTAAAAGTAACAACATCAGAAACTAGTCTCCTTGAGTGTGAAGCCCTCCTCTTTGCCATACGCACCTCCAGCAAATCTACCTTTAGAGGTTTGTTAATTTACCGCCCCCCAGGATCCAGATCTAAATTTCTTTCAAATGTAGATAAAATCATTGAGATGTCTATTGGAGCCCAACACTTCACCGTACTAGGTGACTTCAATTTTCATCTCGAATCTCATGATGACCTTGATACAGGAACATTATTAGGTGACATGGAGTCAGTAGACCTCCTACAAATTGTCAAATCACCTACCCACTCAGCAGGGCATACCTTAGACGGCCTATTTACCAACAACAGAGATATTATAATCAATAATGTTCTTCCTCTATCTTGGACAGACCATTCGGCAGTTTGTTTTTCAGTCCCCATTACTCCTTGTCCACCCTCCCAGACTACTTCTGGACCAACAAAATTCAGAGACTGGAAAAACATTAACATCGACCAGCTCACTGAGATCATACGGGACAGCCCTCCGCTAAACAAGCAAGACCCTGTAGCTGCGTCAGCCACCTACTTGAATATCCTGAACGCAGCCTGTAACAAACTAGCCCCCACAAAAACATTTAACAGGAACAGAAAGCATCATTCAGCCCCTTGGTTCTCGGAATCACTCAGATTGCAGCGCCAATACTGCAGGAACTTAGAGAGACAATGGCGTCGACACTATAATAACGCAGACAAGACCAGCTATAAAAACGCCCTTTCCATTTATAAAAAACTGATCACTTCCGAGAAAACAACTTACTATACCAACCAAATCACCCAGGCTAAAAATTCATCAGGAAAACTGTTCCAGGTAGTAACATACCTGTCCAATCCTCCCCCACCCCCCTCAGAGGGATCGCAGGACCTCTCAGATGCACTGGCTAAATTTTTTGAAGACAAGGTCAGAGCCATTTTTTCCACTTTTGCACCTGACCCTTCTCTATCCCCTATCGAGCACCCTACGACAAATAACTCTCCTAATTTCCCAGCCTTCAAAATCATTACGAAAGATACGGTGCAACCCCTTATCGCCAGAACCAAATCTGGATCCCCACTTGATCCATGCCCTCCTGCGGTTCTCAACCGTATCCCAGAAGCTGTTGCCCCGTCACTCACTACGATCTGCAACGCAATGTTCACATCCGGCACCTACCCTTCAGTATGGAAGGAAGCCATTATCAAGCCACTACTCAAAAAACCCAGTCTAGACCCGTCTCTTCCATCCAGCTACAGGCCCATTGCATGCCTTCCTTTTCCGGCCAAAATCTTTGAAAAGATCATGAACCAGCAACTGGCAACATACATCCACAACAACAACTTACTGGATGATACCCAGTTCGGGTTCCGTCAGGGACATGGCACAGAGACAGCTCTCCTGAAGGCAGCGGACGAGATTCGATCCACTATGGACAATGGAGGAGCTGCAGTCCTCATACTCTTAGACCTGTCCGCAGCCTTCGACACGGTCGATCATGCCACTCTGATCGACCGTGTCGCGGCCATAGGAGTAAGGGACAAGGCTAAGGAGCTTCTGGCCTCATTCTTGTCAAATCGCCTACAAACGGTGAAGCTGGGACAATACACTTCTCAGACCTTCTCCCTGCCTTGCGGGGTACCACAGGGATCCTCGCTAAGCCCGACACTGTTCAATATATATGTGTCTGACTTAGCGAGGGTCATCAAGTCCCATGGTATCTCTCTCACGACATACGCAGACGACACACAGCTGGTGTTGTCCGTATTCGATGATGGCCAAACAGTAGCGTCAAACTTCCAATCTGGCATGGAAGCAATAAGCTCCTGGATGTCATCAAACTGCCTCAAACTAAATTCTGATAAAACAGAAGTGATGACATTCGGGAGACTACAACCAACTTGGTCTCCTCAATGGTGGCCCCAACAACTGGGACAACCTCCAGTACCAGTGATCAAGGTACGAAACTTGGGGGTCATCTTCGACAACAAACTGTCCTTCCAGCAGCACGCAAACTCAGTGGTCTCATCTGCCTTCCACACCTTAAAAAAAATCAAAAAACTCATTCCGTACCTACCAGCTTCCGCAGGCAAAACTTTAGTCAGTACGCTAGTCTTCTCCAAGACCGACTATTGTAATGCCTTACTCCTAAATGCACAACAAAAGGTCCTTAATAAAATACAGACTGTACAGAATGCAGCAGCTAGGACCCTGCTACGCATTCCTAAATTTGCATCTGTCTCTCCCTACATCCAACAGCTGCATTGGTTGCCGGTAAGGAGCCGCATCAAATTTAAGGCCTTGTGCATAGCGTACAAAGCCATTCATAACCAAGGCCCCCGATTTCTAAAACAAGCCTTTCAGCCACCTGAACAGCAAAGAACATTGCGTTCATCTTCTGCCCATCTGCTAACAGTCCCTCGCACAAGAAGGGCTAATTGGGGAGACAAACGTTTCACCGTTGCCACAGCCAGACTGTGGAACACTCTCCCTCTCCATCTTAAGTGTGCACCTACCCTGCTTAAGTTCAGAAAAAATCTGAAAACATGGCTATTCCGTGCCTAGTTTCCTTTCCTACGGAGAGTTCTGTTGACACAGCGCCGAGACACCCTCGGGTATTTGCGCGCTCTAAAAATCGCCCCAAATAAATAAATAAATAAATAATAAATATAAAAAACCACCCGTTCGCGTTTACAAAATTGTTGGCTTTCCCTTTAAAGTGGCAGCCCCTTGCCATTCCTTTCTATTTATTTAGTTTTGTACTGATAATGGCACATAGAAACGGGCTTTACCTTTTTTATATAATTTAAATACTTTATTACCATTCGTGACACAACACAATTTAGGTTCATAGGTTTAAAGCTAAAGCGTGGCGTGCTTCTATTGCCACAAAAGTAAATAAATAGAAAAAAAGTGGGGCCACCGCATTTATTTCTATTTATTTACTTTTGTAGCAATCACGATGCACCGTACTTTAGCTTCAAACGTGAAAAGTTAAAAGCGGCGCGCCATGGTTGGTAATAAAGTACATAAATAAAGATAAGCAGCTACCTTTACATCATTGTTGATTTTTCACTTTCAACATGGCGGCCACCCGCCTTTACTTTCTATTTATTTAAATTTCTACCATTAATGGCACGGCACTCTTTAGCTTTCAACATATAAAGTTAATGCACCACATACCACAAAGTCTGCAAAAACATACATTAAAATGCTCGCACTCGTTACTGTCCATATTATAAACAGATAAATTAAAGCTGAACATAAGTTTCCATTTGTTTTTCTTAGAAGTGAAATTTTTGTGAGCTAGAGTTCTCAAAATGCACCATTCTTGATTTATTAATTTAGTTTTATTTCACAAACAAAACAAAAAAAGACCAATGATGCATTTTTAAAATGCAAACTGACAAATCTTTCTTCCAATAAAACCAAAAACTTGTGCTAAGCAGCAATCTTTCTCTTTATAATTCCATTAAAGGTATGTGGATAATTGAGGCCCCTTCAAAGCTCCACAGGGATGTCTAATAGCAGCCTTTGGTACTGCACCTATTCCTTAATAAGTACAATTTAATTTACTATTACTTGTACTACTGCTGGAATATTTTTAAACAATCAAAACAAAATTAGCATTTGAAACACCAATTGCTCACATTTTTTGACCTATTGCATTGCAAATGCTTGTTAGGGTCGAGCCTAGGAGAGCTTGCGTCTCCCTTGTGAGATACTTGTATAGCCAAAAAGAGCTTGAACCCCACCCGTTGCTCACCATTTGTCTGCTTCCGCATCACTCGTCTTTAGGTCGAGCGACCTATCTCAATGCGCATGCGCATTGAGCGGGAGCTCGATATATAGGGCTTTAAACAGACTTTAACTAACTGGTGACTTGATGCTGTGCCCGTGCACTGTTAGGTCAATGCGCAAGCGCATTGACCTAAAATGCGCGTGCACAGCATCAAATCGTCAGCCATCTGTTGCCCAGCTTGGTGCCGCTCCACCCCCTGCGGCATCAAAGGCTTTCACGGCCGGCCAGCCGTGCTTTCAGTTTGCCGCTCCACCCCCTGCGGCATCAAAGGCTTTCACGGCCGGCCTCCGGCCGTGTAAGATAATTATTTTGTTTAGCGCTTTAACTTTCAAATATGCCCTATAATTTTGGTTTCAGAGGATTAAACTTACCTTGTCACTTATAAAAAGTGTGTGCTTTCTCTGAGACTCTGGTTATTGTTTATTTTTTAAACTTTACCATACGTTTTAAAATTTTTCTTTTGGCTACCTTGTTGACAACGCTGCTGGTTTATAACGGACTATATCCGCAGAACTTCCTCAGTACTCTTGCTGTTCAGAAATCCAAGGAAAGTAATTCGGTTAGTCAGTGCTTCATCGACCCACATTTTTAACTCTTTTGATCTACTTACTTGGGGCCTTGCTGTTAGAGTAGCATTGGTTTGGAGCACAAACAGGCATGCGTGTTTCTTGTACCTCGGCCGACAGATAAGTGGAGAGCACTGCAATCGGTGGCTTAATAATTTATTCTTCAGCTTTGACCGAGAATGCCTTCCACTTCCCTACCCATTCCCTGTACACAACAGGGTTGTAACAATTACTGTTCCTCCTAAAATGTATTCTGAACTGAAGAAGACTCCACTGAATTAAAGTTCAGGACTGAAAAGTCTTTTCTATCATATCCATGCTCCTTTTGCCTAATCTTATCATGGATTAGTTTAATGAGAACATTATTTTTATAACCAAGCTTATCTAAACATACAGTGATGTATTTTTGTCACAAATTGATCCATTTTAATCGTTTCACCTTTTTTGAGTTGCACTGCATCACTTTTAGCCTAGTGTGTCCTTGATCCTTGGGTATCACTGCACCTAATACAGTTTGAAAGCACTCCTCAACTAAAATCTGAATTTAATGCATAGTTTGGTGGAACTTTTCTCTCATTTCTTATCTTCCTTTGATATAGAAGTCCTGCCATTACTCTTCGAAAAATATTTTGAATATCTGAGTAGTATTCACACATGATATTGTTTCATGTAGAATACCCAGCTGTGTATAACGGCCAACTCTGTGACAAAACTTTAATTATTTAAAATCATTACAGTTAAGAAACACTTTGTGGTGAATAACATTAAAAAAATGAGCCGTTGATACAAAAGTTTAAAAACTATGATATTACACAATTATATTGAGGCAGGGAATCCCAAAATTAAGTTGACATGATTTTCCAACGACATACATTTTCTGAAAAAGGATGTGTGCTGGGGGGTACAAAAACGTCATTATTGAAAAAGGGCACGGTTCCATTAAAACACTTTGGGGAAAAAAAGGCTTCCAAAGCAACTTAGTCAACCCCACTCCCTCCATCCCCCCGTCACTGGCACTGCCACCGCACCCACCACCGCATCCACCACCACCACATCCACCGCATCCACCACCACCACATCCACCGCATCCACCACCGCATCCACCACCACATCCACCACCACATCCACCACCACATCCACCACCACACCCACCACCACATCCACCATCACCTCCACCATCACCTCCACATCCACCATGACATCCACCACCACCACATCCACCACATGCACCACCACCGCATCCACCACCGCATCCACCACCGCATCCACCACCGCATCCACCACCGCATCCACCACCGCATCCACCACCACATCCACCACATCCTCCACCAAATCCTCCACCACCACATCCTCCACCACCACCACCACATACACCACATCCACCACATCCACCACCACATCCAACACATCCACCACCACTTCCACCGCGTCCACCACCACCGCATCCACCACCACATCCACCACCACATCCACCACCACATCCACCATCACCTCCACATCCACCATGACATCCACCGCCACATCCACCACCACATGCACCACCACCGCAATCACCACCACATCCACCACCACATCCACCACCACATCCACCACACCCACCACCACCACATCCACCACCACATCCACCACCGCATGCACCACCACCACCGCATCCACCACCACCACATCCACCACCACATCCACCACCACATCCACCACTGCATCCACCACCACATCCACCACCACATCCACCACCATCACATCCACCACCACATCCACCACCACTTTCACCACATCCACCACCACCACATCCACCACCACCACATCCACCACCTCCACCACCTCTACCACATCCACCTCCACCACATCCACCACCACCTCCACCACATCCACCACATCCACCACCTCCACCACATCCACCACATCCACCACCACCTCCACCACATCCACCACCACCACATCCACCACCACATCCATCACCACCACCACCACCACATCCACCACCACCACCATATCCCCCTGATCCACCATCACATCTATATGTGTGTGTGTGTGTGTGGCTGTGTGTGTGTGTGTAGGTGCAAATGCAATGTTCTTGGATTTTCGTCACAATAAAATACACTGAACATAATCTTCACAAAATTTATTTACAAACGTTTAAGCTATTCCCATTATAAATTACAATAAATTTTATTTAAGTATTAATTATTTACAAAATTAAAAGCCATTGTTATTTGTAATATCAATACATGTAAGTCATGTAAATACAACACACATTACAAATGCTATAGGTGTCACATTTGCGAAAGTTAAAACTATTGACATTGAAACTGACAAACCTATTAATTTTGCTATTTTCAAAACCAACACATAAATAAAAAAAGTGTCATTTACAATACCAATCGCTCAAACTTTCCTAATGCGAGACCTATTGCATTTCCAATGCTTGTTTTAGAAAAAGGTTTTAGTTCTGCACCCACCACACAAGTGATACCTCTGCCCGTTGATAAAAGGGGGGTAATGGATTCACATCTGCCTCAAGAATGACAAACACAAACAAAAGGAAAGCCTACGAAGCTTAACGAAGCCGAAGCAAGCAAATGAGATTGACAATAAAGCCAACAAATGGTAACCCCTGTGTAGGTTAACAACACATTTTGCAACCAACAGTGCATGTGCTGCCTAGTAGGTGCGGTCTAAAAAGCACTGCTGCAAAGTGAGCAAGTGTGATGAGCTGTCTACAGGCGGTGAAGAGGAGGTAGCCCTTCACTACACCCCTGGTTTGATGGATGGTCTGCACAGTTTTAAATTATCACTTCATTTTTTACGTAACTAAGTTGAAAATACATCACAGGAGTTTTTTTTATACCCAGTGTAAAGCGCAATGATTAAACCGTATGTCTTTTATTTTTTCTGCAGAGTATGTGAGCTTCTGCAAGGAGGAGCCGTTATGAACAAATGTTACCAACCCCATGAAGCCCATGTCCCGTACCTCCTGCAACTCTTTATCGACTACAACCTGTACGGCATGAATCTACTCAACCTGGCAGCAGTGAAGTTCAGGAAGACGCGGCGAAAAGGTTAGTGATGCATTATGTGGTTACTCGTGGGGCGTTTGGAAAATGTCTGAATTAAAGCCGCACTTTATAAAAAAAAAGTCTAGCTAAATTTTAAAACGGATATTTCGGGGAAAAATAGAGATGAAATGTCTTTTACCTGACCCCAGGATAAATATCAGCAAGAAGCACAGAACTCGTGCGAGTGCAGTGTTGAAAACATCATGCACACGGCGCTGTTCAGTTTCAGATCAGGTCGCTCAGACATGGGAAGCATGGCATAAGAAACCGTTGAACCCCTTTGCTGCGGCGGCAATTCTGCCGCAGCGCTAGGGGGGAGGGGGGCCGCACGGCACTCCCATGCTCATGACGGAACCGCTCCATCATGAGCCTCAGGCGCGCTGTGCTTGTGACGAAACGGTTCCGTCACGGTCCCGCCCGCTCAATAGAACGCGCCGCGCAGGCGCGCTGAGCAGGCAGTGACGGAAACGCTCCGTCACCAGCACAGCGCGAACGAGGCTGGTGACGGAGCGGTTCCGTCACCAGCATGGAAGGGGTTAATAAACAATGTGATTGAAATGTACCTTCCAGTCGTCCGCATAACTCTGCCGCCCCAGAGGTGTAGTTCAAGGTAAGCACTAGTAAGGTGCTGCGTCTTTGTTCTATTCAAAAGTATGTCCCTAGCATGTGGAACCATAACTGTAAGATGGAGAGGAGTTGGCCTAACTGCTAGGGCGGTCGACCTCGAATCTGGGGAACTGGGTTCGAGTCTCGGCAATGACGCTTAACATCCTGTGATTCTGGACAAATCACTTCATCTCCCCGTGCCTAACAAAAATGAATGTGTCCTCATGTAATGCAACTGGTGCTATGTAAAGCGCTCTAATACCCAATTCGGGTCAAGTTCGCGCTATATAAAACTCTGTTAAAAAACACAAAAAAAATAAGTAACACAAACATGCTGTAAAGTCAAGATGCATCCTAAATAGGGTGGACGGACAGGCCGTATATAGGCCTTAAAATCCGTCCCGCTTTATCCTGGCGTTTGAAGTGGGTGGAGCTTGAAGCTTTACAGCTGGTGCACTCGCCGCACTCTGGAAACTCTGAGCGCTGTGGACAGATTAATTTTCACGAGGTCTCTAGAGTAAAAGGGTGTTTATTTCCGCTTGCATGTGTGGCCTGAGCGGTAGGTTTGTATGTGCAGTAGATATTTCTTTATGGTGTGCCAGAACATGGTGGTATTCTCACAGCAATATAAGCCGTCGGAGAATCTTGGTTAATCCTGTTCTTTGGCAGAATTCGCAAGCCTTTCTTTCACTTTTCATCCTTTCCTGGTCATTAATACAAGAACAGGCATTTTAGTTGGAGTTATTGCGTGCTTTCTGTGTAACTTTCTTGGTAGACTTGGGTAAATATTTCGTGTATCATTCTGCCCTGGTCATTAATACAAGAACAGGCATTTTAGTTGGAGTTATTGTGTGCTTTCTGTGTAACTTTCTTCGTAGACCTGGGTAAAAATAGATCATGATTACTGACAGTCAGTCTGTATTGATCGAATGAAATTGAGGATTTGCGAGGAAATCTTTTTAGCTGCAAAAACCTGATGCATTAACCACGTTTTTTAGGCATTGGTGGTATATTTTCTTACTTGTGAAATTTGAAAGATCTTTGTTTTTGCTCTGTGGTGAAACATGGATCTCTATACAAAGGAAAAGAAACAACTGGCATGGTTGCACTTCAAGGCCGTAATAGTGGGAGTGCAGCAAAATCCAAATCTCGGTTGTCACACAACATAAGAGCGAATAAAGTAGGAAACATTTGCACAAGTTTTTTTCTGATCGGGATTAGGTCATAGAAGAAATGTCACCCTTGTCAGAACCCTGTTATGGTTACACTCCAGTTGCTACCAGAGCCAACTGCAAAATGACTAAATAACGTTTAGTAGGATTTTATTTTTCAATTTCCACTTAGGTGGGATTTCTCTATATTATTTTCTTCCTCCGTTATCATAAGCCACAGAATTGTCAGTTTGTGCTATTATTTAATACATTGTGTCACCCTCTTGCTGCTTAATGTCGATGTACAAAAAGTATAATTAAGTACACCTACTCTGTCAGAACTTACTGCCGACTTAATGCCGTAAAAGAGATTTTTTCACTGATAAAATCAAAGATTGAAGTGATCTTATAGTTGGGTATGATTAGTATATCTTACTATGCTTTAAAAAAAACCTTAGAAATTCACTGAAAAATACAACGGTTAAAGGGATGTTATAGTTGGCTGAAAACATGCCATTTTAAACGGTCAAACCCCTGAAATTCACCCTTTATAGTTATCTCAAAGGACTATAACTCGTGCCCTAAGGTAACTATATAATTCATGCCCTGCCATGCCCAGTTTTCTTATCAATAGTTTCATTGCAAATGTTGCAGTGATATTATCAATGATATTATAGAACATGTCATGAGTGATGTAATATGTGCGGATATTAGCCGTGCATGGCGAGGGTGCAAGTTAGTTACTAGAATGCCCCAGTGATTACCAGAGGCACGCCACTGCTACTCCCAAAATTGGGGGCTGCAGGAGGACGCCCAGGATCCCCCCAGCCCTGCCAGCTCCCCTTCTTGCACCCATCGCTGGTGAAGTGGGAGCCGCCATTGCTTCCACCCCGCAGGAGCAGTTCCTTTGTTCCCACAGGGTGGTAGCAATTCACAGTATTTCCCTGTCCATGAGCGCAGACAGGGACATATTTTGTTCTCGCACTGGGCGGGGAGCTGCTTTGTGCTCCTGCCCGGTGGAAGAACAATGCACTTTCCCTAAGGGTCCCAAGGGGATATATATATATATGTATATATATATATATATATATATATGTATATATATATATATATATATATATGTGTGTATATATATATATATATGTATATATATATATATATCTATATATCAGATTTCTTAGAACTCTGGAGTGAGTTCATAGTCTTAAAATGGCTGCTGCCACAGCTTTGTTGCGGTGGCAGCAGATCAGATCTCTGCATGACATCTGCTGTCTCTGCAGATCCTCTGTGGCATGAAACATACAACTATTTGAACAGTAATTGCACAAAAACCACAGAACTATTTAAACCAAATCACAAAAGCACTCTTTCTGGACCAAGATCTATCTTTCTGCCAAATTTTATGTAAATCCTTTGTGGTTTGTGGTGTAGCTGTGTCTAAAGTTCGTATGGAAAAATGGATGGGGAAAACCTGTTTTGGGTCTCTCCCCCTTTTCTCGGCTCCTCTTGATGTATCACCCCAAAACCTTCCAGGAAGGAGCTGAGATGGGAAAAAAAGGTTGTTTCAGAACGTTTTGTCAAGGAAATATCGACTTTCAACCGATGCAACCACATTTGTTCCTGGTTGAGCCTGTCCTCTACTTATGATTTGGCAGGAACAGATAATCTGATAGGTTGTGTTTGTGTAGCACCACTGGATTGGTGAACAGACATATCTGCAAGCATTTAAAGACCCATGACTTAGGAACCCAAAATCCACTCAATATTTGCAAAATATTTTAATATAAGGCCATAAATGTTATATTTGTATGAAGGAAGAGTTTTTGTTCTATATTCTTCCACATTGTTTCCTAAAAACAAAAGTGTTGCTCCAACATAGAAGCTTGCTGTGAATTCTGGAATTATGAAAAATTATAGGATTTCATTCCACACATTAAAAAAGGTTCTGGTTGCCTCAAATTTTCCTGTAAATCAGATTGTTGGGCATGGCTTGGAGGAGGAGAAAGATGTTGGTGTGAGCCTGCAGCTCTGCTCCACGGGAATGAATCCACCTGTAAATCAATGCCTAAACGCCAGAAATTGAGACCAGAATGACAGAAATGACATCGCAGTGTAGATTCCATTATCTTGGCGCCAATCTCCACTCGAAGCCCTGATGTTGGCCTCAACTGCAGACCACCATTACACTGCGCTTCTGTCAACTGTCAGCGGAGACCTATCGATGTGAGCACCCAGCAAGCGGCTCGCACCGCGACATTTCCGGAATTCAGTCTCATTACAACACCAAGTAAGAAACCCTCACCGTTCATAGCGCAGCACCTGTACAAAACACTCCCTCCAAATAATATCAGAGAGTTAGTGGAGCTTTACCATTGGGGATTAAGGCCTCTAAATTAGTGGTGCCTTAAGCATGCTCAAACTGGGGGAATTATCTGAACATTCTGCGGTCACCTAATCCAGTATTGCTTATCATACACCCACGTAATGGGCTTGACATTTGCTTGCGAATCTGTCGAGTCTAATAGCTACTGAAAAGTGGGTGACTGCTAGGTTAGCACCTACAATGGCAATCAAATTGGTGCCCCCCGATCATCCCTCGCTGTACGCTCTACGCATTACAAAAACTTTGGTCTATTAACTGCCTAGCTTTTCCCCTCACCAGTGCTCAACAGTTCTTTGGCAATTCATGCAAACTGCAGAGCATTTCAGGCTAAATTATTGCTGAATTCTGCTTCGGCTAATAATCGCTAAAATGGGGGGACTACTAATTTAAGACTTCTAGCAGCAATCAAAATGGAGACCCCCCCACCCATCTCATGCTGTACTCTGAGGCTCTGTAGCACGAAAACTGGCAATGCATTATGAAAACTGCAGTTAAATAACTGTCTAGCGCGGATGTATGATGTTATAACGCATACTTTTAGCACACATACCTTTACAACGCAATTTTTACAACGCAGGATCCATTACAACGAACTACCATTACAACGCATTTTTTTAGATCACAGATGCCATTACAACGCAAGTATTGGTAAGTATATATTATTTTAAAAAATGTAAATAATTAAAATTAATATAATTTAATTTAATTTAATGTTAGTTTTATTTTATTTAAAACCCAAACCTACCCCTGAACCCTAAAATACCCCTGAACCCCAAAACCCAAATCTAGCCCTGAACCCTAAACATACCCCTGTACCCCAATACCCAAACCTAGCCCTGAACCCTAAAAATACCCCTGTACCCCAAAACCCAAACCTAGCCCTGAACCCTAAAAATACCCCTGTACCCCAAAACCCAAACCTAGCCCTGAACCCTAAAAATACCCCTGTACCCCAAAACCCAAACCTAGCCCTGAACCCTAAAAATACCCCTGTACCCCAAAACCCAAACCTAGCCCTGAACCCTAAAAATACCCCTGTACCCCAATACCCAAACCTAGCCCTGAACCCTAAAAATACCCCTGTACCCCAAAACCCAAACCTTGCCCTGAACCCTAAAAACACCCCTGTGCCCCAATACCCAAACCTAGCCCTCAACCCTAAAATACCCCTGTACCCCAAAACCCAAGCCTTTATAATAAATCTAAAATCAAATACTATTTTAAAGTTATTTTACATTTAACATATTTTTTAATATAATGCGTTGTAAAAGTACATGCGTTGTAAAAGTACTTGCGTGGTAAAAGTATGCATGGTAAAAGTATTCGTGGTAAAAGTCTTTACGTTGTAATAGATGCGTGGTAATGGTATTGCGTGGTAAAAAATGTGTGGTAAAGGTTGTATACCGTCTAGCGCTTCCTCCACGCTAGCACTCTACAGTTCTTTGGCAATTCTCGACTGATTTGCAACTTAACCAAAATGGTGACCCCCCAACCCATATATCGCTGTACACTCCAAAGCACGACCTTTTCCTATGCGCCATAAATCTTCAGTCAAATAGCTGCCTAGCGCATCCCATCACCTGTGCTCAGCAGTTCCTCAACGATCACTCCAAACTTCTTGTCTAAAACATAGCTTGTACTTATCGACCCAAGGCCAGAAGTGTGGTCCCTGGGTTCATATGATCATAGCCCCATGGCTGTTCAGGTGGAGTCCTAAATTGTTAATACACCTGACCTCTGCATCCACAGTCTGGCGCGGCGGCCTGCCTCCGCCTAACAGGGTCCTATAATATAGTGCACACAAGAGACCCTATAAAACAGAAAGAAAGACCCTCCCAGTGCAATACACAGCCTGCACCACCCACAAGAGCGAAAATCATCAATAGAAGGGTACCTGCTAAACCTACCCCGTACATACTTTGCTGGTATGGTGTTTTTGTGACACAGGCACCACAAGATTAACATCAATGGAGTTACTGAGGTACTCGTCAGCTTCTCTCAGGTCGTTCTAATTCTTCAGTTCAACGTTTACACTCAAATAAACATCAATCGTAGCATAGACTGGGCTGACAAAGTCCTAACTCTAGACATAAAAGCAGCTTTGGGACACAACACACCAGAACACCAGACTATAACAGATTGCTGAAACTACTAATAACTACTTTCAAGCAAAATGGCAGAAAAGGAATCTAAAAGAGTCAAAAAAGAGTAAAAGCAGACTTGCCAAATCCTGACTCACCAGTCAAAACAAAAAAAGAACATTAATTCCACAATGGAGAGGCTATTTAAAAAAATTGGCAGGACATTCATAATCCCACCAAATCTACGAAGGACAACACAGGTGCAATGCAAAATGAGATATGTGCTATCCTCTCAGACCAACACTAGGATTGCAGAGACGGAGAGTAGAATCCGCAATCTGGAGGATTACGAGACTAAATCAAAATATTTCAACCCTTAATAGCAGAACCCAAACTCTAGCCAGAGAATTTGTGGCACTGGAAGACAGAAACAGACCAGGGAACCTTTGTGTCTTGGACATCGCCGAAAGTGAGGAAGACATGGCTGGGTCCTGCATCCTATTCCTGAGGAAATGTTTCTTACAAAATAGGATATCATTTTTAAAAAAGACCTTGAATTTGAAAGAGCACACAGTACGTACAAGGAAATATCCTAACCAGACTCAATTGCGCCAAATCGTATGTAAACCACTCCCCTACCACCATGTGGAAACAATTATTGCATTCATGAGGAAGCCTAACCACATACAATCGAAAGGCAGCATGGTCTTCATCTCACAAGACTACTCTAAGTCCACGGTTGAGATCAGGAAGGGCTTCCTGGGCCTACGACCCAGGTTGAAAGTAATGAATTGGGCATTCTCCTTTGCAGGTTCTGTGAAATACCGGGTGACAGTACAAGAGACCTCGCACATCTTCCATGACATCTCACCCTCCTGAAATTCTTAGACCAGAAAGAAGATGCAGCTATGAATGTAAAAACACACAAGCCTTGGTTCGCTAGGAGCAAGCATTGGCTCTTACATTGGAACATTGTTCACCAAAAATAAATCTCAAACACTATTGCTTGACGGACCTTTCCTCATATGATCATTGTCTCAACTCTGAACCTTACCTGTCGCTGTGGCTCGTAATCTGCAAGACTCCCTCATCTAGCTATTAGCAACTCTCTCTCTGAAAACTTGGAGCAAGTCTTCAAACATGCGATCGACACACACAATTGTGCCTTATATATTGTGCTTTTGGACCAATTTATGACAGTACCCTGATAGCAAATATAAGCTTGAGTCCTTTGCCAAAGTGTATGTGATGTATAACGCCATAATCCTAATATGGGTGTACAGTGGTTTGATGCAAGAAACAAGGCAAGGTTTCACACTCTCGCTTGCTCTCTTCATCTTAGTTCTAGAACCCTTTTTTCACCACCTTGGTGAAAATGTAGGAATATTCGGGCTATCATTCGGTAAACAAAACATAAAATTAGATGCATTTGCAGACATTATTTTAATTACTAGAGGATACCCTCTCCTCTATTTTCGCATTAATGACAAAAATCCAAGAATTTGCTGATATTTTAGGCTACACACTCAGTAGGAACAAATCCGAGGTTAAACTGCTTAATAATATAGGAAATAAGGATATCCCTGGCAACTGAGGCCTCGCTTGTCAAACAGGCCATATTAAATATTTAGGAGAGGAATCTTTAATGACCTCATCACTACTAAAAAAGTTGAACGAAGACTCATTACTTTAAAAAATCAGTAAGCTCCTAGATGGATGGCCACTTAAGTTTCTATCTTGGTGAAGTAGGGCAGAGTCTCTGAAAATGATGATTTCTCCCCTAGTCAATTAATGTAATCAGTATGCCCCCTATGTCCCTTTCAGAAGAATTCCTATCTAAAATTGATAATACTTTCAACATATTCTTATGGCAAGACAACAAAAACAAGAATATCACTAAAAGATATTACAGTCTTGAAAGGTAAAAGTAAGTGGCCTAGGCCTCCCTAACTTCTTTAGGAACTACCAAACAGCATATTTATTCAAGCAAGGCACGAACTAATTTCTTGAAGATGCAAATTATAAACTTGTCTGGGTAAATATTAAAAATTAATCGTAAA
The DNA here is from genome assembly GCF_964261635.1 of Lissotriton helveticus. Taxonomy (NCBI): domain Eukaryota; kingdom Metazoa; phylum Chordata; class Amphibia; order Caudata; family Salamandridae; genus Lissotriton; species Lissotriton helveticus. Next base: position 1,377,234,996 of record NC_136067.1, read on the forward strand.
CAACAAACCTATTACCGGGTAAGTAACAATACACAATCCCCATCTTCTACGGTCCAGATATTGTAATTCTAACCTGTCATCCATTTGACTCAATCCCAAAATTAAAATTGGTCAACCCCTTCTATGTTCTGAAAGGTAAGAAAAAGGGATAAACCTGATCAAAGACATCTTTGACGACACCCTCCCACTTCCGTTCTCCATGTTACAATCTTACTTCAATATATATATATATATATATATATATATATATATATATATATATATATATATATCATAAAAAACAAATAAGATACCACCAATGCTTTCTCAAACCAAAGCCATGATCATCCATAGATACTACTGGACACCAGAAAGGTTCCATAAAGTAAATCTTGCATGAGATCCCAAATGTTGGAACTGTAATGACCAAATAGGTGAGCTTGTACACATGCAGAATTACTGGGATAATACATTTGTATTTATCAAAAACACTTTACTTATTACTCCCATGTGCAAATTGTCATTATATACTTATCGGACCACTAGACCATCAAATAGGAAATGAGGCACATGGGTATCGACTTTACCTAATGTTAAAGCTTACCTGCAAGTTTATTCTCACCGACTGGAAGAACTTCGGCATAGTTTCATTCCAAATGTGGCACGAATCACTCTCATTTCCAATAGGTTCAGACAACATATCTATCCCCTTGGCACCCATCCCACAGACCCATGTGGAACTCACTTGATGCAATCCACTTTGAACCGCCATAAACCAGTACACCTCTTACTGATGACTTATTTATATATCGTTAGACAAGTGCGACCCGTCTGCCCTCACACGTATGACCTCCACTAGCCTAACTCAGTTTAAATCAATACCTAATCCTTATCCACTCTCCACTGGTAATGACCTCACTGGCTAGTACTAGTGTTGGCTGTTTATTCTGCTTTTCATATAAATATCATGTTTATTCTGCTGTGCATATAAATAACATGAAGATGGCTCCCTCAGCAAAACCAATGGATCTCCTCTAACTTTTACCTATCCAATCGCGTACAATAATGTCCAAATGTGTGAATTCATGTGCAGCATATTTCCATTTGAAATATGTACCATTACTAATGTGAAGGTTATGCACAGTCTGTCCCCCACCCTTTTTGCATTCTTTTCCCATTTTCGCTGTGCTTCTCATGATCGACTGCACCAACGATATGCCAATAATAACGCCAAGCACTACCAATTGCCTTTATTGCGTTTTTGAACTGTCCCTCTGTTGGAATTTCTCACATAAAAAAATGAATAAAAACAATTGAAACCCCCCCAAAAAATCAGATTTAATTAAGGCAATATTTAAACCAGGTGAAATGCTTATATTTTCAAATCCATATCCTGAAACCATATCAATATTTCACTGTGAAGCAATAGCATTATCCACTTTTTCAGGAATGCACAGTAATAAAGATGGAATCTGTACGCCCCACCCATCCCCCCCTGTTGAAGGAAGTTGTAGTTACCTAGCAAATACACAGAATCTTCAGTAGTACCATGTAAAAGATGAGACATTTGTATTTTAACAAATAACGATTGCTACATGCCGTAGTAAATCCATAAATAAGTACAGAAATATTGCACAACATATTATAATTATTTGACTTATATAATTGACTTAATTACCTAATTACTATATTACAGTAGGGAAGGCGGCACAGTCCACGCTAAGCCAAAACTGCCCAAAAAGCTTTTATGTCATAGATGTTGAAAACTATAGTTCAGTAGTACACATTTCTAAGAAGTGTCTTTGATAAAGCCAATCATTCTTGTCTTTCTGAGCTGTTGGCTTTACTAATGCGTTTTGACCGTGTTGTGCAGCGCCAACAAAACGCAAAATGATTTTTGACCATGATGTACAGCATCGGCAAAGAGAAAAAAGATGCAATGATTCGAGTTGTGCATGAGTGAAAATGCATTATGACCAAGGCAGCACAATGCATGCATGATAACCTCTGTGTGTGCCTACTAAATGATACAGAGTTCTCTTTATTTTGAATTATTTACTGATCCAAGATGGCAGACACCACTAAATTTCACGTGTGCATTATCCCATTTCTTACAATGGAGTGGCCTCAAAGCAAATGGGCGCTGACTGGCCCTCCAAATCGTTTTTTTAACCCTAAAAAAAAGATAATTGTATGGGCCACATGTAGCAGCATGAGCAACGAAGGTGCAGATGGAGGGATGCAACAGGACCTGGGCCTGGGGTGCATCAGTGAGCTTTAGCCATGGTGGTCGGGGAGTTAGAATGAACTAAAAACAGAAAAGTTGTGATGGGGAAAGGAAGAAACTGAGTTCTTCAATTCTCCTTCATGTGAACAAAAGACAGGTAGCTTTGACAGATGGGCTTCCGAGGGCTCATAATGTGAATGAGGATTGTTGTTCTGTAAAATTAAAGTGCTTTGTGTTTTTGCATGAGACTCCTTACTGTTAGCAAGAGAAAATTATTATCACGATGAATCGGAATTCTAAAGATTTCTCAAATAAGATTTACACTTAAAGTGTCTTCAATTGACAAAGTGCAGGCAATTATCCATACTACTGTCAGAAAATACCAATAGAATGAATTTCCCAATCTGGAGCAGCAGGTGAATGAACCAAAGGTCAAAGGCATTAAGTCCATTTCTTGAAAATATGAGCCCAACAAGTCTGCCCCTGCCAGTAGATATTGTAATAGATTTATTGTTAAAATGCTTCTTTAGGTCACCGCGTGAGTCTTTTCCCCAAAACTTCTCAAGCTTCATTTAGTTAATAAATATTGCAATGTTTTGGGAAAATCATTGGCTACAACCCTTTAAATCTGTATGATTTTGCTGGAAGAGCAGGAGCACCAAAAACTCACTTAACATACATTTTCTTCTAATGCAAAGTTTTTGCAGAAAAATTCTTACAAAGACAATTTTTGCAAGAATGGTCTTCTGCAGCCATAGTTGAACACCATCAACAAATAGCCAACACGTTAATTGCCAGCTTCATGAAACTTTGTGTGGAAATTTTTAATTTTGCCCCATTTATAAATGTAGTTAATCTTGCCTCTCATTTCTGTTATGAACCCCCAAAAAACGTGTATTGGTGCTGTATAAGAAGGCATTATGTTCATCTCAAATCAGAAAACATTTGCTTTCTTTTCATTTTTCATCTGTCTGTTTTTTTTGTAAAACATATGGAATACATCTTGTATTCTTCAATTAAGGTTATATGACAGTGCAACAAATATAATATCATGTTTGTTGATTTAAATGCCCTTTCCTTCCAGATGTCTATTTAGGAATAAATGAAAGCTAATATTTTTTTCCATTCCAGAATTTATTTTCGGAAATGGGTCTGAGATTACTGGTCACCTGAACATACATACATATTGCAAGACCTTTTAAAAAAAAAAAAAAAACTTTTCTTTTTTGTAAGTGTGAAATATTTACTGGCTTGAATTTGTTCTTCCTGATGGCCCAGTTTTTAGGTCGAGCCTGGGCAGCGCATTTGCTGCTCTGTGAGGCATGCTGTATTAGAGTATGGACTTGAAGCTCCTCCCACTCTCCGCCCATATTTAGGTCTCGCCTAGGTAGCGCTGCTCTAGGAGGGCCTTTAGCCCTATTAGCCATTGGTCTGCTCATTTTGAAGCTCACTTGTGCTTGTGGCGGCATCCACCTTGTGGGAGCGAGCAGCAGCGCGCGTGCTAATTGGCCGCTGCTCGCTCCCGCAAGTCGGATGCCGCCACAAGCACGAGTGTGCTTCAAAACAGTTATTAAGCAGAGCGCGAGCAGTTTCACTTAATGACTGTGTGCTTGGCAATCTAACATGCTTGGGTCTCGTATCAAGGTTCTGTGTGACATGACTGCAGCACTTTTATTTTAGCAGACGTACCTATTAACATTCAGGGCATGCCCCTCTTTCGCGGCATTGCACAGTAACTTAGTATAGCGCCTGGTTGTTACCCATTTTGGGAACTAATTGACGAAAACATGGCACCTCTTTAGTCTGTTAAAAATGTGAACAAATAAGTAACACAGGGATTCTTTATTTTTCTTTGATATTTCTATCTTCCGTTCTCACTTGTCAGTCGTTATTCCATTACTGTACTCCTTTACAAGATCCATCATTTGCCTATTGCGCTATATTCTCTCATCCTCAATAATGGCGGCCCCACAGCGTCTGCATTCATGGTGACTTAATGCGTCATCCTTCGAACGCAGAAGACGGAGACCTGTCACTCTATCAACGTTTTTCCAGGCCCGCGTGCTGGCTATTGTCAGGCCTGTTGAACCTTGCTGTGGTTGCGGAATGGATACTCACCAGCTGCCTCTTCCTCCAGCCTCCACGTCCCCTGCTACTGCACTCATGACAGGACTTCCTGTCGCAGCAGTTATGTCATCTCAGTGGGACTGACATCTGCTTTTCTGCAAATTATCAGAATTTGCACAGTGCACAGGGCGCTCGCCCGTTGGTTACTTGGCCCGCCCTTCGCACAGCTGGAGGTTCTGGCTTGCGCGGACTAGTTCTACATGTCTCGGTTGTAGCCAGAAGGACCCCACCCACTCCATATGTTTTATTAATTGTAGACATTATTAATGTGGCACAGGAAAGGGGTAGGCATTTTACAAAAGTAAAATATGGAAATATCTAAACATAAAATATGGCATAAGTAAAGTATGTCAAATGCATCGTCCTCTTCCTTTTATCAAAGCAAAAGTATCGTCCCTACTTTATTGTGTTCTTACAATAGGCACTCTAAGGGACAGTGACCCACCGCTGCTTCACCATGACTGCAGGACTGAAGCAATAGCGACAGCACTTGTTTCTTTCAGCCAACTGGCGAACAATAGATAGCACACTCCACCATCGATTTTGTATAATTTCACTGAACAATGGAAGTGCTCTCAGAGCAGCACATATTTATTTTTATTATACTTTTTTTTAGATCTGAGATTTGACAGTGAAGCTTAGCTTTCTTTTTTTCATTTGCCAGATGTAATGATGACCTTTACGAGTAGCACAGTGTCGCCATTGCCCTTGCTAGCACCAGGTAAACTGTGCCTTACAGTAAAAACTGCAAGAAGGAACAAGAATTGGCATAGCCAATAGGTCTCGCTTTTGGGACCTTATAAGTATTTAGTTATGCAGCACAATATCCTTGGTGCAACAACATCAACTGTTGCATGGCTAAAAACTTATAAGGTCCCAAAGGTGAAACCTATTGGCTATGCCAATGCTTGTTTTCATTGGCTTGTGTCATTGTCCTTTGTAAATATTGTTTTCTGATTCGTTAATAGGCTTGTTAGTCCCTCCTTAGTACCGCCTCGTCTTAATTTGTAACCTCCCATGAGGTCTAGCCCATGTTACTTCTGTTATGATATGGTATGTCTTATTTAGTCTGTAAGCACAATTTTCATATATGATTTTATCTACTGCAGGCACAACATGCTTTCCTGCTACATTCAGCGCGCCATGCGCACTTTCTCTTTCCAAGCGGCCCGGGACAATGGCGGGCTGTTGCGGGTCTGAAAGATTGGATCTGACACAATGTTGGGATAATGAAGGTTTATTTATTCTGAAAGTGCATCTCCCATGTGAGGCCAGTCTGTCGGTTTTAAGGTCTATAGTTAGTCGCTTTTAGAAAGACAGTCTTGCAGCTGGGTACTGTCGCACGTTTCCCTTTCTTTGAGTCTCTTCCGGTCTTGAGGTGGACTCCCTGGTCTCCGGCGTGGAAAGAGAAACAGACAAGGGAACAGGTTGAGGACGTTCTATAATTATTTTAGTGTAGGGACAGAAGTGAAGGAGCACCCAAAATAAATACTGTGTCACACGTGTAAAGTTTGAGTGAACATAACGTGATTGGGTCAGGGCGCAAGCAGGAGTAAAAACAAGGAAATCGGGTCACTTTCCGGCGTTCTCCCTCCTCCCGACACACCCTGAGATTCTTTCCCGTACCTGAGATAGCCACGCTCCTCCAGGAGCGTGGCCGGATAGTGTGCGGTGTTGTCGGCTCTCCAGCTTCTCCGGGTCTTCTGCCGTCGTCTGCAGCTCCCTCGGCTTTTCCTAACACGGCATTCTTCTCTCTTCGGTGGAGTTCTTCCACTCTCCTGCTTCCTCTTCGGGGGTGATGTCACACACCCACGTTGGTGAAGATCTCCTTCTTATTGGACCCTACCCGACCTGTCTACGTTGTCAGAGGAGCGGTTCCTTTGAGAAGGGCTCTCCCAGTTAAAGACACCTCTCCGAAAATATGCCGGGGTTTCCAGTACGCGTGAGGGTAACGTAGACCATTCGTCCTGCTGGAAGGAAAGAAGAGGGGTGGAGCGGGGTGTCATAGCCCAGCTGTCAGGATTTAGTTCATCTTCCACATATGACGACCCTTCCTCGTTACACGGGCGCTTCTTTGAAATGAAATAGATCTTGCCTTTACAAGAGTTTGAGCTATTGGGATTGTAAATGACAGTGCCTTTTATTTATTTGTTCATTATCAAAACAGAAATAATAAAAGGCATTATCATTTACAATGCCTATAGTTTAAACTCTTGCAAATGCTAGACCTATCGCATTGCAAGTGCTTGTTTGTGTGTAATTTGTATGTATTTTAGTCTCCTGTGATTTCTGAAAATTTTTATTATTTTTGTTCATTTGAAGTTTTTTGAAAGGGCATTTTGAACATGAATAATTGTCCATCACTTGATCTCTCAACTTATACCCTTAATTGTTTTATTTGAAATGCCTTATGCACTGTGTGAATATATAGTGGCTATTTTTTTTAATGAATCGCTCATTAATGAGAGAGACGTTGACATGCTCTTAAGAAGCTATTTTAAAAGTGGCCCAAGCTTTTCAAATTCAGAATGTGAACACAGACTAGGATGTCACACACTCCCACACCTGCTTAATGAATTACTCAGTTTTCATTTTGTGTTTAAGCATAAATAACACTTTGATAATTTTTTTTTAATTCCGACGCCTTATAATTTTTATGAACAGGTGACGAAGTAGCAGGAACTGGGTGTCACAAAGATCACTTGCACGAAACATCCTTCAACAGTACCTTTTTTCGATGGGAGGAGGATGAAATACCAAGGTCAGTATATTATGGAATATTCTGAAAAATCACTGATCTTCTACAAACCAAACTGCGTGAGTGCTGCTTGCAAATATCTAATGAGCGTATCTGACTTTTGGACCTGGCCATTTTTGTATGGTTATCTCCAAACCTTTAGCCTTCTTCCTCCTGTTTTTCCCGTTGGGAGCAAATCGAGATCTGGAGTTTTGGGTCTCTGAACTCACAATTTAAAACTACATCTTTTGGTAAAGTTGATTTTCAAATTGCGTGTTTGAAAATGCCACTTTCAGAAAGTGGACATATTCTTGCTGAACTATACTGTGCCTCTGCCTGTCTGTAGAATACACGTCTGGGTGGGCTGATAGCTGGGCTCTTGTGCATTCACTCTAGACAGTCACACAAAGGGAGCTGAGGTGTGCCTTGCATATCCTGATGGGCCATCACCAGGCTGAGGGGCCTTCCTGAGCTAGAGTGGTGGAAGGAGTTGTCATGAACACATGCATAGGGCTGTGCCTGTCCCCATACAAAGCTGCCCCTCTCCCTCGTAGTGTGTCTGGAGGCAGGCAATGGAAAGGCAGAGTCTTGAGCACTGCAAAAACTTTCTTTTGAAGTTTGCCTACTTCAAAGGAAGAAAGGGGTAGAAGTATTGGACCTCTGACACCCCAAAATCAGAGCACATTCTGCCAGGAGGAAGAGCTGGATGCCGTAGGGACTGCCACTCTGCTGTTGCTTTGTTGTTTTGGCCTGCTCCTTGGTGCTTCTGTTCTGTGAGTGAAAGGACTGAACTTTGCTTTCTACGTCCTGCTTCCAAGGTTCTCCAAGTGCTTGTGTCTGCTTGCCTCCTGTTAAGAAGTCTCGGGCCATCAAAGACTTCACGTACCAGTGCCCTTCTGCTGAGAGTCCTAACTTGCCAAGTGGTGCCAAATCCAGTTCCTGGGGCCTACGAAATAGAATCTGGTGATCTAAATGAGAAAATCCATGCATCGACTCGAAGTACCTGCTTTCTGGACGCATCGCAGCAGAAGAGCAACACATCCATGCAGCCCGCCCAGAATCGCAGTTCCCGATTGGCGCTTCAACCACAGCTTTCACCACAGGCCCCAGCTTGCCATTGCAGCATGTCAGAAAAATTGCTGCAGTGTGAATTTCTAGCACCTACTCCAATGCAGCACCTGCTTGCGGCTGCTTTCTCGCTGTTGCCTTAACGCATCGCTTCTGTATTTTCCCTGCATCATCCCTGGGCGCTAATTCTTTGACACCGCGGTAAGCAGTAGGGAACTGATGCATCACCTCCCCTGTCAGTAAGGAACCAACACATCACCTCCTCTGTGTAGTAAGGACAGATGCATCGCTTTGCTTTTCCGTTGCCTGCGCCTGCCTCGTCTTTGAATTTTGACGTATATGAGGTACTTTAAGCTGAATGAAAACCATCCATTGATTTCTATGGACTAAACTTTCTTAAAATGTTAAGTGATATTTTGACTTGTGTATGTTGGACTTTTGTCGTTTTGGTCTTGTTTTATTCAGCCATTGTCAGAAGCCACAGACTCAATATATTCTCCTAAGCCCAAGACACCCAGCTGATCCTCTCCCTCACAGACGAACCCACACCGCTAAGAGCAATTTTCACAATGGGAAGAAGGCTTTCGCCACCTGAATAAAGGACAGCTGCCTCAAGCTTAACTCAGACAAGACCAAAGTCCTCATCCTGGGCTCCACCTACTCTGCTTGGGACAATTCCTGGTGGCCCACAGCGCTCTGAACCCCCCACACCCACGGATCACACATAAAACCTCTGCATCATCTTGGACTCCTCGCTCTCAATGAACCACCAAATCAACACCGTTTCCACACGCTCTACCTGCTTCGTAAGATCTTCAAGTGGATTCCCACAGAGTCCAGGATAACCGTCACCCATGCGCTCGTCAGAAGCAGACTTGATTACACCAACGACTCTACACTGGCACCATCCAGAAACTCCTAAAGAAACTGCAGAACCTCCAGAACCCCTCCACCAGACTCATTTTGAACATCCTACCATCCTACCATCACTGGCTACCAATCAACTAATAAATTACATTCAAACTCCTCACGAACACCTACAAAGCTCTTCACAATGCTGGACCTGCATCCCTCAACCACCTCCTCTTCTACACCCCCTCCATACATCTCCGCCTCGCCCAACTGGCCCTGGCCACCATCCCACGGATCCCCAAGGCAACAGCTGGAGGAGGATCCTTATCCTATCTCGCTGTGAATACCTGAAACTCCATGCCTTTGCACTTCCGGCTATCCCCATTGCAGACACCCCCCCTCTCACACCAGCACCTTGAAACCCTTATGGGTGAATAGTCGTGCTGTATAAGAAACCTGATTGGTTGAGATAAATATTGGCTATTTTGCTAAACTGGCGTGGACTCCTTTTGTTGTATTTTCACTGTGCTACTGTGTGTATGTACAAATGCGTTACACATTGCCTCTGAGATAAACCTGACTGCTTGTGACAAGCTACCAAGGGGGCGAGGAGGAGTTATCTTAGCTGTGTGACTACCTTACCCTAACTAGAGTGAGGGTCCCTACTTGGACAGGGTTCAAACCACTGCCAGCTAGAGACCCCAATTCTAACACTGACCTTTGGGAGTCTCCAGTTTGTCTCCTTCTAAATACATATCCTTATTTTAGGGGCTCTAATGCTAGCTAAAATTTCTGGCTGGTATCCTATGCAAGTACATCAACTTTCGTGAAATGAACACTTTTCATACAGTGGTTAAGCTTTTTATTTGGTTATGGATCCTCTAGGGTTGTAATTTCAGCTGCCATTCCTTACTGAATATACCTCCAAACTCATTACCCAAAACTAAAGCTCTCCCAATCAAAAAACACAGAAAGATTTCAATTACTGCTTAGCAACCTATGCAACAACCTATGTTGGTAAGGGGCCCGGGACAGACGGAGCTATAGGCCATTAATATGAATGTTTGCTTTTGCCTAAAGCTGTTGCTAGATTAATAGGAAATATATCCAAGTACTGAAGCATCTGAATTTGAACTATTAATAAAACACAAACAAAAATCCAATGCTGTACCACTAGCCTCACCAGTACCCCTACTACTGAAATGCGCTTCAAGTTTTTACACAATTTGTTTGGGTTCTAAAGGTCCAGCTTATCTCAGGCCTCAAACTGTATCTTTACTAACCCCCCCAATAGAGGAGTGTGGCCTCTCTGTCACTGTCCCTCTGATGTTTCCAGGCTTACATGTCTAAGAACTCATAAGGTTTCTCTCTGAATCTCACATCTGAGGCCAGTCACCTAGTTGAATACCGAAGACTGATTTTCAGTGGTTGGCACATTTCCTCCAAAAACAGTATTACTGTAACTAGTGAACCTGTGCTGTTTGCTGTACCTTTGTGTTGTCATACCCATGCTTTGTTTTTCATGGGGACCTTTTTGTAGCCTTGTTGCATACATTTGAATACATTGTGATTTTAATTCTCTAGGTTATTGCACCATATTTGTGGGTTGTAGACCGAACAGCTATCCACCATCAACAGAGTGTCCACTTCAGTCCAAACTAAAATAATGACACCCATCTAGTATAATCACAAAATCTCTAGGCTGCACATGTAGCATGTCAGGCCTTCATGATCTCCTTCCAGGCATATCACTAAAGAAGCAGTCTGAGTTTTCATTAATCTGTTGTCAAACAAATTCTGACATGACTTTTATCAGCATTAAAGCAATCAGTAGTCTCTTCCTATCATAATACTTCACTAAGTTATGAAGAATTTGAAAAAAACCTGTAAGAAGCATACTGTGAACCTTTGTTTGGAAAGGGTATGAGGAACTATGTTGTTGAGTACAAAACTTACCAGATGATCCAGAACAATATCTGGTGTGCATTCTTTAGTAATGTTCTTATTTTTTGTGGCTTACTGTTAATCTGCATATCTGAAAGAAACAGGTTAGTGTTAGATTCATTACCTTAGAATACCCCCAGGCGTCAGACTGGATCCGGAAAGTGTTGCGTAGCAGTACCCCTGCGCGTCGGTAGGCGTCGTCTGCGGCTCCGCCTCCGTCATCTGCATCGTTGGCGCCGGGATGACGCCTTCGGAGTACTTAGACGCCGCCCTCTCGCGCGGACGTCAGTTCTTTTTTCCACGCCAGCAAGTGCAGATCCGGAAAAAGCAGTACTTCTTAGTCACTTTTTGACTAACTTTTTCGATCCCTTTTGGATCCTTTTTCGAGTCGGTAGACTCTCTGTGCCAATAGGGGTACCCGGGTTCAAACACTGTGCAGATTGTCACCGCCTGATGTCGGTTACCGACCCCCACCGTCGGTGCCTTTATTGCCTTGGGGCCGACCATGACGACAAGTCGTGCCCCGACTGCCGGGCCTTGATGTTGAAGGCTAGGCGGGAGCGGTCCCGTACGCGCCTCGGGCTCCGGAAATCCGCCCCACGCCGTTCTCGGTCCCGGTTAAGGAGGAGGTCGAAGGACCGGTCGCGGGGCCACAGTCATCACAGCTCGGCGAGTCAACACCATTCGTCGGGCTCCAAGTCCTCAGGTAAGAGGCACAAGAAGTCGAAGAGACGTCATCGCTCTTCCGACTCCCCCCGACGCTTGCACGATGCGGCCGGGGGTTCGGGCAACACGCCCACACGGCTCCGCCGGTGCCGCAGGCGCCGCAGCCAGCCCCATACCCACTGGTCCCTGGGCTGAACGCCACACCGTAAGATATTGAGGCCTTCCTCAGGGCCATGAGATCCCTCTCTCCTCCGTTGCGTTCCGCTGTGGCGCCTTCAGGCCCTGTGGCCCCGTCTGGGAGCCCAAGCGGGCTGGAGGCTTCGGCCCCGGCGCCGTCGGGTGCTTCGGCCCCGGCACCATCGGCAACTTTGGCCCCGATGCCGCAGAGCCCCACTGGATCCCGGGCCGGATCCGGCTCGCCGCTTGTCGACCTTACGACCCCTCCACTGGCGCCGACTCCCAGGGTGTCGCCCTCGACGACGCGTCCCCGGTCCCTCCCTCAGTTTGAATCCGGTGTCGGGCCGGCGTCGCTAGACGCCGCATTCGACGCCGAGAGAAGAGCAATTCTTCTATGATCCGGCCCCATCCTTTGCACCTGACTATGAGGAGATGGGAGGCGAGGAGGATTGGGAGGGGTCGGGAGTGCCAGTCGTATCAGGACTGGGCAGTTGAGCTAGGGGAGGCCAGTGGTCTGGACACTTCGCCCGGCACTGGATTTGTCTCCTTTCCTACCGTGGCTACGGAGGAGGGGGCTGCTTACAGCGTGGTGTTGACGAGGGCGGCCAAGGCCTTGGCTCTTGAGCTCCCCATCGCGGCCGTGAGGACTAACCTCCTCACCGAGGTCCTTAAACCACAGGCAAGCTCTTCGGAGCCTCTACTGCCGTTTAATGAGGCTCTTACTGACGTTCTGTTGGGCACTTGGTCCAGGCCTGCTACAGGCCCCCCTGTAGATCGGAACGTGGCCAGACGCCACCACCCGACCCTCGGCGACCCTAGCTTCCTATCCACCCACCCCACCCCCGAGAGCCTGGTTATCCAGGCCTCTAATTCCCAGACCGCATTCCCGACGGCTCCACCTGATCGGGAATCCAAAAGGTATGAGCAAATCGGTAAGAAGCTGTTCTCCTCACTTAATTTGGGGTTGCGGTCGGTCAACACTGCTTGCCTTTTGGACCGTTATACCCACTCTCTGTGGGACACGGTCACGGACGTGCTGCCGGGTTGCCCGGAGGAGGCCCGGGCAAAACTCGCTCAAGCCCTTGCAGAAGGGCGAGATGCAGCATGGTACTCTATTCGATGTGGGCTGGATACCACGGACTCGCTGGGCAGGGCGACTTCCACGACTGTGGCGGTTCGCCGCCACGCCTGGCTGAGGTCCGCTAACTTTTCGGCTGATGTCCAGAATTCACTCATGAACATGCCGTTTGATGGCCGTCGCCTCTTTGGTTACAAGGCAGATAGTGCGCTTGAGCATTTCAAGGACTCCAGGGCTACGGCCAAGTCCTTGGGCCTGTCGGGCCAGCGCCAGCAAACTTCTGCCTTTCGCTCCTTTCGTGGCCTAGAAGGGGCGCCCCTTCACGTCCTGCCAGCCACGGGCCGCAGACTAACATCCAGTGCGGCGGCGGACGTGGCAACTGCCGTGGCGGTGCCAGGGGACAGCGGCGAGGTCAGTCCACATCCACCCCCGCAGCATCCGCCTCAATGCCTTCCTAGTCCGAGATTTCAGGCCCATTTGACGCCAGTGGGGGGCAGGGTTCGCCATCACCTCCTCCACTGTCGCACCATCACATCGGACAGGTGGGTGCTGCAAATCGTCCAAAGGGACTACTCCCTCTCCTTCGAAGCGACCCCTCCAGCCATGCCACCGCAGTACCACCGCGTGTCGGGGATCACTTGCAACTTCTGCAAGAGGAAGTTACGGCCCTCTTGGCCAAGGGGGCCATCGAGCGCGTTCCTGGGCCAGAAGTAGGGTGTGGTTGTTACTTCCACTACTTTCTGGTTCCCAAGAAAGGCAAAGGGATCTAGGACCTGCGGAACGTCAACGGCTTCCTCCGGAAGGAGAAGTTCAAGATGCTGACTTATGGCTCAGGTCTTAGCTGCCCTAGACCCTAGAGACTGGATGGTAGCGTTGGACTTGCAGGACGCATATTTTCACATCCCTGTCCTGCCGGCCCACCGGCGTTACCTGCAGTTAACGGTAGGCCACGAGCACTTTCAGTTTACCGTGCTCCCCTTCGGCCTTACCAGCGCCCCTCTGGTGTTCACGAAAGTGATGGCGGTGGTCGCAGCTCATCTGCGCAGATCAGGGGTGTCAGTCTTGCGCTATCTCGACGACTGGTTGTTGAAGGCGGGCTCGCCCCAGACAGTCGTCAGCCACCTCTAGACTACGGCCGACCTCCTGCATCTGCTGAGGTTCTCCATCAATGTGCCAAAGTTACACCTGTGTCCCTCTCAGAAGCTCCTCTTCATCGGAGTGGTTCTGGATTCGGCGCAGTTTTGGGTTTATCCTCCTGAACAGCGGGTTCGGGATATTCAGGCTCTGATTCCAATCTTTCAGCCTTTATCCCGAGTTTCGGTCAGGTTGACGCTGCGGCTTCTGGGGCTGGTGGCCTCCTGCATCCTTCTGGTGCATCACGCCAGGTGGCGGATGCGGGCTCTGCAGTGGGACCTGAAGTTTCAGTGGGCCCAGCATCAGGGCAACCTGTCCGACCACGTCCTGATCTCGGAGGGCACTGCGAGACAGTTGAAGTGGTGGCTCACGGACCACCATTGGGTCAGCGGCAGATCCCTCTCCCTACCCCAACCGGAGCACGTAGTTGTGACGGATGCGTCCCTCCTGGGTTGGGGGGCCACATGGGAGAGGCGGAGATCAGAGGTCTCTGGTCTCCGGCGGAGTCCCGGCTCCATATTAACCTTCTGGAGCTGCAGGCGATCCGGTTTGCACTGAAAGCCTTCCTTCCCTCTGTCTGGGAAAGTGTAGTGCAGGTGTTCACAGACAACAGCACCGCCATGTGGTACTGCAACAAACAGGGCGGGGTGGGGTCGTGGACCCTTTGTCAGGAGGCTCTGTGCCTCTGGCAATGGCTGGAACACCAGGGCATCTCCCTGGTGGTTCAACACCTGGCAGGTTCCCTGAACGCCAGGGCGGACGAACTCAGCCGTCGGTGCATGATGGATCACGAATGGCGTCTGAACTCGGATGTGGCGCAAGGCCTCTTTCAGCAGTGGGGGCTCTGGTTAGATCTATTCGCCACAGAAGAGAACGCAAAATATCCTCAGTTCTGCACATTGGAATTTCCAAGGCGGCACTCGCTCGGAGACGCTTTTCGTCGCGAGTGGAGCTGCGGTCTGTTGTACGCCTTTCCGCCTATACCACTTCTGCCCAGAGTGCTGAAGATCAGGCGCGACCGGGCCCAAGTCATCCTTGTGGCTCCGGACTGAGCACGAAGATACTGGTATCCCGAGCTACTCAGCATGTCAGTTGATCCCCCGATTAGTCTGCCTCTTCAGGAGGACCTTCTGTCGCAGCAGTAGGGGACGGTCCTCCACCCGAACCTGTCCAGTCTCCACCTCCATGTGTGGAGATTGAGCGGCGACAGTTGAGGCCATTTGACTTGCCTCCTGAAGTCTGTGATGCCATTCTGGCAGCCAGGCGTCCCTCCACAAAATCAGTATACGCCTGCAGGTGGAACAAATTTGTGGCATGGTGCACAGCAAAGGCTGTGGATCCCCTTTCTGCCCCCCTTTCAGAGGTTCTCCTCTTTCTTCTTTCTCTTGCCCAGCAGGGCTCTGCTCTTGGCACTGTCAAAGGCTACCTCTCTGCCATTTCAGCCTTCTTAAGGCTCCCTGATCAGCCTTCTCTTTTCAAGTCCCCTGTTGTAAATAGATTCTTGAAGGGCATCACTCAAATGTTTCCCCCTGTTCCTTTCATGATGCCTCAGTGGGACTTGAACCTTGTTCTGACTTATTTGATGTGCGCTCCCTTCGAGCCACTTCACAATTGCCCTCTTCGTCTTCTTACTCTTAAGACTGCATTCCTGGTTGCCATCACCTCTGCCAGGAGAGTGAGTGAGCTCCAGGCTCTATCTTCTAAGCCTCCTTTTCTTTCTGTCCATCTGGACAAAGTTGTTTTAAGAATACGTCCTTCTTTTCTGCCCAAAGTGGTTTCAGCCTTTCACATCGGGCAGTCCATCACCTTGCCCACCTTCTTTCCACCTCCGCATCCCTCGAAAGAGGAAGAGAGGCTCCACCGTCTGGACCCAAAACGTGCGCTCTCATTCTATTTGGACCGCACACTTCAGTTCCGGGTGGACGACCAGCTCTTTGTTGGTTACGTGGGCGCTAAGAAGGGACGGGCGGTGCGCAAACGAACCATTTCTCGATGGGTTGTTTTGTGCATAAAGGCTTGTTATTCACTGGCTAAAAAGGAGCCTCCTGTGGGGCTGCGTGCCCATTACACTCGAGCCACGGCGGCTACTACAGCCCTGGGTCGGGGAGTCCCCTTGCAGGACATCTGTCGGGCAGCTACGTGGGCCTCGCTGCACACATTCGCTAGACACTACTGCCTGGACAGCCAAGTCTGGAGAGATGGCTTTTTTGGCCGTTCTGTTCTCCAGGACTTTCTGGTGTGCTCATTGGTTCGCAGACCCACCACCAGGGTTTGTATTGCTGGGGTATCTATTCTAAGGTAAGGAATCTAACACTAACCTGTTTCTTTCAGATGCACAAGTGACTTACTTTCTGTAACAATATATCTGTAAGAAACAGTAGTTAGTGTTAAATTCCTTACCGCCCCACCCATCCTCCCCGTTCTGTGAACCGATATCTAGGGTTAAGGTTCTTCCTTTTGAGGGCCCTAGTTTCATGGCACCAGTGTCGGTTTTTATCATGGCTCTGCGTTTCTGGCGCGGAAAAGCTGTGTATAAGGACTGACGTCAGTGCGCAAGGGCGGCGTCTAAGTACTTAGACGACGTCATCCCGGCGCCGACGACGGACGCAGAGCCGTAGACGACGCCTACCGACGCGCAGGGGTACTGCTACGCAAAACTTTCCGGATCCAGTCTGACGCCTGGGGATATTCTAAGGTAAGGAATCTAACACTAACTACTGTTTCTTACAGATATATCATTACCGAAGGTAAGTAACTTGTGCTTTAGTTTTTCGTTTTAATGTAGCATCATTTTCTAATGGTGGTTTGCACATGTTTTCTATTTTGTGAGAATGACCATTCACCCATTTTGTTGTGATGGGCACTGTCACCCTGTAGTCTGCACCTTTATTCCCAGGGCCTTCTGTGCTTGTGAGGAGACCTCTCTTCTGCTTTAGTCTGATTAAAGTATTGTTCTGCACCTCTGACACAGTGTGATGGGTTTGCCCTTTCGTTATAAAAACAACATCCTTGCTGAAGCTGGTGGGAGGCTCACTTCCTGCTAGAGTCTTCATGGAAATCTTCTATGAGCTGTCACTAAAATGCAGTCTCTCTGTCCCCGAACTTCATCACGAGAAGGAAAGATAGCTGTAGACTCCGATGTAAGTGCATTTGTGGATACACTGAGCCTGGCTTCCTGATATAAAGTACCAAGGTATGGGGATAGGTCATTCCAACAGGCCTGGGAGATGGGTACTCCCTATATGCTCTCTTTAGCGTGAAGATCAGTAATAGATAAGTGATTTTTGCAACATTGTCAAAAATTGCAATGGTTGAATTGTTTGTGTGTTTTTCACTATATTAAAAATACTTATTACCATAGTGTCATCTTTCTTACAATTGCTGTTCATGTTTTATATACAAAGATTGGAGCATTTCAATAAATGTTTAAATATGCAATATTGTATTGTTTCTTTGTGAACACTTTGGGCATGCAAGAATGACAAACAAAGGGGTGAGATCTGTTACCGCGATTTCCTAGGGAATCTGGAAGTCATGTTCTAGGTTACCGGCAACATCTATAACTCTGCAAGCTTAGGAGGTTAGATGCCATACTGGGAGCTAGCCAAACATTTACTGATTAAATAAGACTCTGTCTATGTATTACGAAGTTTTGTTGTTCTATATACTCAGTCCTACTAGATTGGTAGGAACCGTTTAAAATGGTTCCACCGTTACAGGTCTGGTAACTATTTAATGGGTCTCCTGAGTACTTTACTTGTGTGTGCGCCCAAAAGTCCTTTATTGCCTCTATACGGAGATGTCCATGATGATTAGGGTTTTATTTTCCTTCAGCGTAATAGGAAGTACCCATTTATGTCTGTTGGTTAATCAACAGTCATTGTTTAATAGTATTGTCCCCTATACTGTTTTCCTTTCTTTCTTTCTTTCTTTATTTTATTTTGAAAGTTTTGTATAGCGCGAACAAGATCTTTACAGATATCAGAGCGCTTCACATAGAAAAGGGGAGCATGAGGGAACATAGTCAAACCGGTAAGTAAAAATGCTAGTAGTACACACATGTGGTAGCCAAGAAAATCACATAAATCACATAAATCGCATATATCATTAATACATATAAAACAATTAAGCCACGGGGTCGAACAAGGAGTACATAACAGTGCGGAGTCTTAACAAAGTTCAGAATAGCACTTCAGGTGTATTTAGCCATGAGGATAGCTTTTACTTCTTTCTTAAACAGTGTAGTGGAGGAGATAAGCCTCGTTTCAGGGGGGAGTGAGTTCCAGATCCTGGGTGCCATTCCTGAGAAGGAGCGTTTATAAGTTTTTTCCTTCCGGAATCTTCGAGGCTTCAGCAGAAGATTGTTTGTGCCTCTGGTGTTTCTAGAGCCTCCAGAGATTGTCAGCTTCTGAGTGAGATAGCTTGGTGAGCTCATGTGGACAGCTTTGTGCGTCATGCAGGCGATTTTCAGATGTATTCTGGCTTCGAAAGGCAGCCAGTTCAGGTTTTTAAAGTCAGGGGAGATATGTGAGTGTTTTTTTGACCCAGTGATGAGTCTCGCTGCAGCGTTTAGAGAAGCTCTTAGTGGTGCAGTAGTAGTTGGGGGGAGTCCGCAGAGGGCGATGCTGCCATATTCTATTCGAGGGATGACTAGTGCTTGTACTGCAGTTCGGAAGTCATTGGCAGGGAGGAAGGGTTTAAGTTTCCTCAGGGTATTGATTTGGTAGTTCGCTCCCTTAGTTGCCTTGCTGATATGTTGCTGCATGTTGAGATTGGTGTCAAGTGTAATGCCTAAGGATTTTGCTGAGTCTACGATGGTGGGTTGGACATTGAGTGCAGTTAGGTCTTTAAGCCAGAGTTGTGTGATAGAGATCTTGGTGGGAGGTGAGATAAGAAGGAACTCTGTTTTCAGAGCATTGAGTTTGAGATGATTATCGGCAAGCCAGGATTGGGTGCTTCTGATCGTTGAGTTCAGGAGCAAAATGTCTTTGGGGGATTGTAATTTGAGATATAGTTGGGTATCATCAGCGTTCATGTGAAAGTGTATATTGGACTCTTGTAACAAGGTGGTGAGGGGTTCCATGACTAGGTTGAACAAAGTTGGGGATAGGGAGGAACCTTGTGGGACGCCTAACGAAACAGGTATAGGCGAGGACATCAGGTTGTTACTCTTGAATTTCTGCGACCTGTTGTGTAGAAAGGAAGTGAACCATTTGAGGACTGTCCCAGATAGACCCGTTCTTGTGTTTAGTAGTTCGAGTAAATTCTCATGCTTAACGGTGTCAAAAGCTGAAGAGAGATCAAAAAGGATGAGGAGACAGGTATCATTTTGATCTAGCATTTGAATGGCGTCGTCAATTATGCGTGTCATAGCCGTTTCAGTGCTGTGCCCCGCTCGGAAGCCTGATTGATGAGGATTGAGGTGGCCAAACTGGTCAATGTGTTTAGTCAATTGTAGTTGTGCGCATTTTTCCAACAATTTGGCGAGAGTGGGGATATTGGTAATGGGACGGTAGTTGTTTAAGTCAGAGGGGTCGGCTGTTGGTTTCTTTAGTAAAGGCGTGACTTGTCCTACTTTGAGGGAGTCAGGGATGGTTCCTTGTTGAAGTGATCTGTTGATAATTTTAGTCCAGAGTGGTAGGAGCAGAGGGATAAAGTCCTTTACAGCGTTAGCAGGGAGGGGGTCCGTGAGGTGATTGGATGGTTTAATGGTGCTGAGCAGTTTCCCTATTTCTTCTTCAGAGTAGGTGACAAAGGATGACCATGTGGCATTGTTTTTTCGTTCAGTGGATGCTATGCAATGAGGCTTGGAGTAGAGGCTTGCGTCAATGATGAGATCACTCTTTATGTTGTCAGTTTTTTGGATAAAGAAAGTGGAGAAGTCTTCACAGGAGGGAGCCTCGTGCATATTGCTGTGTGGCTGGGGTTGTTCCTTGCATTGAGTTCTGATTAGATCAAACAGTTTCCTCGGCCTGTTCCTTGCTTGGTCGAGCTGGTGGCTGAAGAAAACTGTTTTTGAGCGTTTAATTTTCCTGAAGTAGGCGTTTCTCTTTTTCTTCAGTGTTTTTAGATGCAGTGCAGAGGGAGCTGATCTCCAGGTGCGCTCTGCCATTCGCATGGCTCGTTGAGACTCCCGTCGTACCATGGGTTGGAGATTTTGGAAGATACCCTTTTTAGTTGCAAAGGTGCAGCCTCATCAATTGTTGTGGTCATTGCGTTGAGATAGTGGTCAGTCAAGGATTGCACGTCCGAGATGCCGGCAGGGGGAGCTAGGAGATTGCAGCTGTTAGGGGGTAGAGAGTTTGGTTTGAGTTTTTTCAGGTCTCTTTTCCAAATTTTGGGCTTGGTGGTTTGAGCCGGGTTAACTTTGACTTTTTCATTGATGTAGAATGTGACAATATGATGATCTGACCAGTCGCAGGGTTGGATCGATTCGAGTTGGATAGAGTCTTCTTTGGAGATGATAAGGTCGAGGATAGAGCCTTTCTCGTGGACTATTTACCACCGCGTTATTGTGATCGTTTCAGCGGAGGTTGAAGTCGCCGAGGTATATTTGGGTGAGCTGCCGTCCTGAATTGGTTGAGATCATATCCATGATTTGTTGGGAGAAGATAGCGTTGTCCCCGGGTGGATGGTAAATGCTGTGAAGCGAGCATATCGGTTTGCCCTCACTGATAATATCGAGGCATATGTATTCACATGAAGTTGGGGAGGGGAGGGAGGAGGAGTTGACTTTCAGAACAGAGAGGTTGCTCCTGTGTATACATGCGATTCCACCACCTAATTTGCCGGGCCTGTCAAGTCTAATGATGTGATAGTTTGGCGGAACCAGGATGTCCATTATAGGTGTAGAGGATTCAGTTAGCCATGTTTCAGTCATGATGATTAGGTCAAGGTCCAATGATATGATGAGATCAGCGATGGCGGAGGAGTGTCTAGAGGCCGATCTGCAGTTGAGGAGAGTGCATTTGAGACGTGGTGTGTCGAGGGAGGTAGAGGGTACTAGAGAGAGGGGGACTTTTCTAAGGTTATTAGGTATGGAGCTTCTGTTCTTTAGTGTAGGGGGTCTGAGGGGATTGGAGTGTAACGTGGGAATGGTGAGGTGTGTGGCGGATGAGTGGTGTAGGGGAGCTGGGTCATAGGAGCTGAGGAGGGTGTGGGTTTCGAGTTCCGTAAAAGGGTTGCGTGGGCGATAGGGGCGGTTGTTGCGATTGCGAACAGGGATTGAGGTCCAGTGAAGTGAGCGTAGAGTGAGAGAATCAGCAGGAAGGGTGGGGGACCTGTTGGGGCGGTTGTTGCGATTGCGAGTAGGAATTGAAGAACGGTGTGTGGAGTGATGAGTGTGGGAATCGTCCGGAGGGAAGGGAGACCTGTTGGGAGGGGAGGAGGTAGTGGGTGATGGGTGTTTGGGGTGTGTGGCGAGTAGTTCTTTGATGATGTGAATGTCTTCTTTGATCTGGGTGAGGGTGGCCATAATCAGGCCCAACGTGGGATAGGTGCTGGTGGTGGGGGGTGGGTGCGTCAGGGGTTAGTTCATAGTCTGGGAGTTGACATGCGGATCGGGGGAGGGCTGGTGTCCGTGCTAGGCTCCGTGGAGTGGGCCCCGATGCAAGATTTTTTGGGAGGGGGGGATGTCATTGAGGTAGGGAGTGGTGTTGTTGGAGCAGGGAGGACGTTTGCAGTATAGGTGAGGACCTTGGAGGTAGGCGGAGAGAGCCGGGCGGGGGATGATTGCATATTAATGGTGGCAGGGGCGCACGTGGGGTAATAGGGGCTGAGAATGGGGGGGGGGGAGATGTGGTTCGAGTTGGTCCTGTTGTGGGGAGAAGGTGTTGAATTTAAGACGGTGGCGTGTTCTGCATGTTTGGTTAGAGGGTGGTAGCGGGGGCTGAGAATGGGGGGGGATAAGGGGTGTGGGGATAGAGGGTGGGATTTGTCGTTGTGAGCGTCGGGCTGTTGCTGGACTAAGTTATGCTTGTTGTGTGTGGGAGCTGTGATGTCAGGGGTGGTAGGAGTGGGTGTAGTAAGAGTAGTGGTCCGAGGGGAGGTAGGGAGGGTGGGTGTGTCGATGTATTGTGGGGAGAGATCTGTGTCTGTGATTACGGAGTGTGTGGTAGCTACAGCTGGAGGGAAATTGAATAGGGTGCTGGGGGTAAATGTGAGGTGCGTGTCGTTCTGGAGCTGAACTATGTTAGAGGTGTTGTGTGTGGGTGTTGTGTGGTGAAGGGTGGTGGGACTGGTGCTAAGAGTGGCGGTCCGAGCATTGGAGAGGTGCTCTTTGAAGGCGGGGAACAGGTTGTCTAGTAGTTCCAGGTTCCTGTCACTGGATTGCATTAGTATAATCCCGTTGTTGTAAATAGTAATGGTGGCCCTGCCTTGGAGGAGTTGGGATGGTATGATGGTTAGTGTAAGGCCATATGCTGATTTCCTGGAGGAGGAGACTGTGAGTAAGGAGAGGAACGCTTTTCTCCACTGCGCTCTGCGTGTGGTGTGGAAGATGATATCGGTGTTCAGGGATCCGTTGACCGGTGAGAAGTAGGAGTCGGCAAAGGGAGTTTCCGGGTGGGACCTCAAGCAGTTGTGTTTGAAGCGTTTAGCGGCTTTCTTGGTGAGTAAGGGTGGATAGTTGATTTTATATGTGTGCTTGCCGATGAGATCCATGTTGGGATGGCGGTTTGGGTGAAAATGGGAGGAGGAACAAGGGTGGTACCCGTGTGCAATAAAACAGATGCAAGCAGTAAATTAACTGGGAACAAAAGTGCCACTATTGAGCAGCCGACAATCCAAATATAGGAGGTAGCAATTGGTGCAGTCCAGTGATAAGAGTGAAATGGGTGCAGATTACAAGAAAGAGAGAAACGTATATCAAAATATGAGGTAGCAATCGGTGCGATAGCAGTCGGTGCGATACCTAAATAGAAAGTGAAATGGGTGCAGCTTATAGAAATGTCCAGTATACAAGTAGGAGTATAATACTAATGAAATACTGGTACAAAATACAGGTGCAAACACAGGTCTATGTGATTCAAAAATGTGACTAGAGAACGGTCAGAAATATATGAAATAACCATCGATGCATTAAATACAAGTAGAAGTGTAATACTGCAGTAAAAGGCAGACATTCGCTAATGAGAATCGGCTAAAAGGCCACTAGCCTAAGCAGAAATCTACACAAATATGAGGTAGCAATCGGTGCAATAGCAGTCTTATAAGAATGTACAGTATACAAGTAGGACTATAATACTAGTGAAATACTGGAACAAAATACAAAATACAGGTGCAAACACAGAGCCAAATGAGTCAAAAATTGCGACTAGAGAGCGGCCAAAAATATAGGAGGTAAGGGTCGATGCATTAAATACAAGTAGCAGTGTAATACTCAAATGAAAGGAAGACATTCGCTAATTGAGAATAGACTAAAGAGGCCACTAGACTAAGCAGGCCTCCTCAATGGGGGACTAGTCGAAGATGGCCGCCCGAGTAGCCTATACAGAAACAAGCGTCCTTTGTAGTAGTCCTTTGTCTGTTGTGGATGACCTTTAGAGAGTTTTGTTTCCCTTTCTTCTCTGGGGCCGGTCGGGTTAGTCCCTCATCTATGTTTGTTGGTGGGGAGGAGAGAGTACAGCTCCTGTGTTGCAAGGAGGAGAGGAGAGCGTCTTATCTCTTTTTTGGTGACCCCTGCCCCTTTGGTATGTAGCCTCATGATCATCTGGTGGGCAGTGGAGGCGATTTATAGCTCTTCTTTATGGCCCCCGCCATTTTAGTTAGTGGAGAGAGCAGGGACCGCTTTGTCCGGAGAAATACATTTTGCATGCAAGTACCCCTGTAGTAGTCAGTTTTGAACATTCAGAATAATTATTTGCGTGCAAAAACCTTCATGAACCTCGTGTTCATCATGTACATAGGGCTACACCAGTGTTGCTCACAATAAGCGCCTCACCGAGGACGCCCTTGTCGCCCAACTCGCCTGTGCAGGCGCGGCAATTGGAGATGGACTCTCTATTCTCGCACTTCCTATATTGGAGGGGGGGAGGGGGGTGACGGAGGGGCATCCGGCTGAAGGACACGTGAACAAAGTTCCGCGTTGTCCCCGAGAGTAGCCACGGGGATGGGGTCGCTCTCGCTCCTCTGCGCTTTACCTCCGCTCTGTACAGTTACTTCCCCCATCGCGGCTCCATAGTACCACTAGGGGTGGAGAGGGGGGGACGCAGAGCTTATCTGCTCACCTTCCTCTGAGGTCGCCGTGTTGTGCAGATTCAGCCCCGGAGCAACAGTCAGGCGCCGCGCAGGACAGCCCGGCGCCCTGCTTGAACGGGGCACCAGCGATGTTTGCGGCGGTGATTGCAGGCAGGGACAGCAGGCGTGCCACCAGCAGGACAGCACGGCTCCCGGCGTGAACGGGACACCAGCGGTGTTTGCAGCGGTAGTTGCAGGCAG
Organism: Lissotriton helveticus; assembly: GCF_964261635.1. NCBI lineage: Eukaryota > Metazoa > Chordata > Amphibia > Caudata > Salamandridae > Lissotriton > Lissotriton helveticus. Next base: position 1,377,259,422 of record NC_136067.1, read on the forward strand.
GCAGGAGCAGCAGCCAGGCAGCCAACCAGCAGGACAGCACGGCTCCCGCCGTGTACGGGACACCAGGGGTCTCGGCTGTGCTTGCAGGCAGGCAGGAGCACTCCGCAGTGGGATTCCCGTCATCCGTTCGGCGCCAGCGATGATCCCAGTCCGGGTCCAACTCCACGATGACCGGCGCTTCCGGGGATGTTTTTTCAGGCGAGTCGGATACCTCTGGTGCGCAGCCACAGCTCCTCTCGCAGGAGGACCACTGGCTCACAGGCAACCACAACTTGCATAAGTCGATCGCAGCGGGCAACAGGCATCCGTGTCGTCGCGCTCTACATCTGGTCGGGGGAGCCAGGAACCGAATAGGCAAGTAGGGATGGCTCGTCTTCTCCCACGACGCTCACAGATTCCAGGCAGGTCGGAGATCCTCAGAGTGTTTCGTCCTCCGCCGGGTAAGGAAGTTAATGTGATCCAGTTTGAATTCCATTAATTAAATATGGTGCTTGCAACCAGTAATTCATCCTGTAAATAACAGGCAAGCAGTAACTGCACAATTAACTGGGCATGGGATCGCCAACGGCGGTGGAGAATTTACCTTCATGGTTGAGGCACACAAAGCGTACAGATGTGAGTGAAGTTGTTACCTGGGTTTATTTTCATGCAATGGATCCCAATGCACAAACATTTCACACATACAATGAGGCTGCAGCTCCAGCTGCTTATACACCTTATGAATATTTATAAATAACTTTAACTCACCAAGAACATCATAATTGATTACAAGATCCCCTCCCACACACAGTACACAATGCTCGACTGGGTCTTCTCAGTAATGATGGGGGCAACCTAACCAGTCTTAGCAGGCTATACGCCTTATGCTAATCCACAGCAAATACCCCAGCATGACTGTATCAACTTTTAATTCAGTATGCTCTGCGTACAGTCTCTGGCTGGACAGGCTGTTAGCTATGCCTGCATATTGTCCTGTTACTAATAATGCCATTATGGGAAAGGTCCCTACCAAACATGATGAAATTCTGTTTTGGATTGCACAAAAAGCAAATCTGCTTGAGGCAGAGTTTGCCCCATTCGGTACCCCATGATAATCTCAGGATCCTCTCTGTGTCTTCCACTTGGTATGGCTCCTCTAGTAGAGGAGTGTAATACTTGGGGGAACTGTTTCTGCAGCAATCTATTCCATCACCCACGGTACTCCATTAATTGCTGTTTTACCTGAAATTCTTAAACAGATTCAGGCTGAACATGTAGCAGCCCCTGCCTTGGATTTGGGGATGAACTAATTTGGCAACTTTGCCACAGTGTTCTCAATTATTTTAAGTAATATTAACCCTTTAGATGCGCGCGGAATTTTCCTACAGTGCAGGAAAATTTCACGCGTGCGCAATTCGGACAGCCGGCACGCCACCCATAGCGTCGGACGGCCAGGAGCTGTCCGACGCATCCAAAGGGTTAAAGGAGAGGCAGCTTCTTTGGAGATACACCAATGCCTTTCTTCAGTACCAGTTGCAGACCAGAAATGCGAGCTCCGTAAAATTATTTCTGAAACCTATACATCTATAGGTTGTGACAGTCAGGGAACCAGGCCTAATAAACTACAACTAACATGCAAATCTGATACAGGAATTACAAGACTTCCGTGATGAATACTCCAATTTGAATTCACAACGTTCTGCTACTGACGAAGTGAAGGAGTAACCAGCGGTTTCTGGCTGGATTCCTAAAGGTGAGGATGAGGTCCAAGAGAAAATTACAGATAAAGAGTTTGGACCATCTGCCTGTCCTTGCTGTCAAAGTTCCTCGAACTGTGATGTTGCCTCTGCTCGCTAATCGTAAATACAACAGACTTGTTTCAATTGATTTGATCAAGCTACACCGTGTTGCCAGTACTACACAGCAGGCCACAGGGTTTCTGGGTAGTTCTTGCACACGTCTACCTACCCTGCATGAAATCTCTCTACATGTATTAAGCTGTCCTAATCTTTTACTATTGAATGGACACTTTCTTCCTGATCGTGCTTCTCCAGAACTTGTTGCAGAGGTGCTTAAGCCTTATTATTCTTCACATAAGGTCCAAAGAGACTTGTCCCTGATGAACATTACTGCATTCCATGTCCATAATTGTATTGTTGGAGATAAATTTCCCAATAAAATTTTCTGTACAACAGAAATATTGCAAATTCAATGTGTTTTTAGGTCTCGCCTAGCAAATGCAGCGCATGCTCTGATTCGCATTGGCGAGACTCTATTGTTGCTTTCGTTCGTGAAGGGAGACACACGATGTGCGCGCCCGCCGCCGGACAGGCGATGTGCATGCACATGGCGTCTCCCACCGCGTGCTTGATTTATTACGGCTCGGCCACTCGCTCCCTCCCTGCTCGCTCGCTGTTTGCCTGCTCACCGTTAACTTGTTTTTAACCCTGCTGCAGAAACGTATTTTAGGTTTGGTCTATATCTTGAAAGGGAAAGCAAGCAGCTTGACATAACTCATGCAGCATTGCTTTCCAGCTCGCGTTTTGATCTTTTTGTGTTGCTAGGCACAGCAGAAAGCCTTCCAGAGTTTTAGTACGCTGTGAATATCTGTCGAAATAGCATGTATGTTTTCATGTCCAGGTGTTTGATGCTTTTGTGATCTTGAGGTGAATTGGTTTGGCTTTTGGAAACAAAATGTCTGAGGACTCCATCAAATTCCATGGCGGTAGACAACACATTTCCGAAGCGGTATTCTGATAGGTAGCTTTTATGTTTGATCAAAATTGAACATGTGGTCACATTGAAGTCATCCCTCACAGTCAACTGGATTAAATTGTTACTTATGTAATTTAACCTGTGAGTCAAAATGTGAGTATTATTTTAAGGTCAATGTACCTCTTTCAAAAGGCAAATCCCTGGGATTTCGGTGTACCCATCGAAACTTGGATTTGATAGAAGGTAATGTTGTGCTACCCTATCGCTTTTAACCTGGTGCTCATGACAAGGTCAGCTCGTCATGCAGTACACTCGAGCTGTGCTTATGACGAGTTGACCTTGTCATGAACTATGGGATTTTAGGATTTTCAGCGCAGGAGGGGAAAACCTCTAGCAGCCAAGGTGTTATGAGCGCAACATGAAACTCCCAATGTTAGTAAATTGAGTGTTTTCAAAGCTATAGATCTCTGCAGGCACAAATGAGATTGTTTCTTATATAGTACATGAGTACAGCTTCCCGCTGTTTGTTGCAGATAGCAGTGAGTGATTGATTAGCCGTACAGAAGACACCATGCAAATCTGAATGTGTACAATTAACTGACGGATCTCTATGATGAATCTAATGGTGTATGCTATGTTTTGTCTTGTCGCAGTTCTCTTATCCTAGACGGTGTTGAGCCTCAGAGCACTTGTGAATTGGAGGTTGATGGAGTAGCAGCTGATATTTTAAATCGCCAGGAAATGGAAGGTAATTGTTTGTAGATTTTTTATACTTTGCTCACTGTGAAAACATTCTATGTTTTAGGATAATGTTGAAGCTCAGTTAGACTATGCAGCAAAGGGTGAATATTTTTGTTAAGTATGGAGTAATTCCATGAAAAGTGGAGACTACTTTGCAGTGTAATTGCACCTATGGGTTATTGTTTCTTTTTAAGTGTTTTTATCAACAGGCCACATGTTCGTTTGCAGTATTCATTGTGTTTTCAGGAATGTTTTATCAGATGTACAAAATGAACTCTGACTTCAGTTGTGGTTTGTGAGGTTATATCTGATCTAAAGGCTGTAATCCAAAAAAACTGTCCTGGTCACGAAAGAAAATAATTGCGTAAATAACTAGGAAATTAATTCGGGTGAAATACAATTTAAGTACACACTGTGCCAGCAACTCACAGTAAAGTAATCGCATAATTCAGCCAGTAGCAACGAGAGAACCGTTGATCTATCTAGCTTCCTGCTTGACACTCTCCTGAGGATCCAGGCGGCTTTGTTCAACGCGGGCAGTGCCACAACACTGCTTGTTTTTGTCTTTTAAGTTAAATGTCAGTGGTCAAGCAGTGCACAAATAATTGGCCTCTTCAGATACTAAGCGAGCAGCCTCAAACCTGCTGCTTCCCAACACTAGTACCCTACTGTGGTTTACCTCTTCCACCCTCCACGATTTTGCCAACATTGCAATGGGATCATCTCACTGATGTCTAGAGCCAGCAGTGACTGCATTGAGAATACCTGGTTGATGTCTGCCCTCTCTTTTGGACCTCTAGATGTCCGAAGTCCCAAATGTGTTTTGATTGGAATTTATTACTTGCTGCAATTTTCTCTTTAATTTTTGAAGAAAGTGATAACGGGCAACGATATCAGTTTTCGTAAGTGTTTCAAAACTCTTCTTTTCCATGAATTTCCTTGTGGCTATATGATCTACAGCGCTAATAGACCCTCTGTTGGGGTGAACTTTGCACAGTACAAATGGCCAGTTAGAATAAAATAGCTTATCACCAGTCCTTTCTCCTGCCCATAAGGAAACCTTTTCTTCCTCCTTCTCTTAGACGTGAAGAGCAATGCAATAGCAATTATAGTTTTTGGTAGTGCTAGGGCATTACACTTTGTGTTTTATAGTTTTGTGAATGTGATCCGGAAGAAGCAGATCTTGATAACATTTATATATTTATTACTAAAAAATGATCTAGACTCTATTTGGAAGAGGCAAAGTGGTAAATAGAAGGAAGTGATATGAGGAAGTTAAAAAAGATGCAATATACATTTAGAAAAAGCGAGACTGTGTGAATTTGTATATTTATATTTTCTGAACTGCTTTTAACAAATATGCTTTTTGTCTAATTTGTATTAAAAGGGGAATTTGGGCTGAAAAGTACATTATTTTACCACTTTTTTTCCAAGCTTTTTATTTAGAGAATGAATCCCCAACACATGTGGAAGAGGGTCAGGTTTTCCTGGCACACTGTGAAAGTGTTGTAATGTCTCATGTGTGCCACTTTGGAGCCAATTACTTTTTCGCTAATTTAGGTAAAATTGTTCCTGTAATGTACACAATTTGGATTCACTTTCAAATTGTTCTCATGGGCTGAATAGCTTGCCCACCAACACCATCCTGGAATAACTTGGGTTCAGACGCTTTCCTTGTTTGACTCAGTTTGTGACCTTGTATTTAGGTTCCACAGCATTCATAAATCACTGGATGGCACTGAATATGACTTATCTTTAAAGGGTCATCATATCTGAAGAGTTGATGTGCCACTCTAGAGGAGATATTGTCTTTTAAATATTTGCATTTTTATCCTTTTTGCCAATTATTTCTGGGTCTTAGGACATTAGGTATGTGGTGTTCATAAATGCTTGATTGTAAATTAGGCATGTGCACTCAGCAGTGGTGCCATGGTGTTTGGCATGCTGGACAGAATAGCATTGGGCTGCTAATTTGCTGCTCATGCACTATGAAAAAAGGCAGTGTTCTCTACCTTTTCTTGTTATTTGTGGATCATGTGTTGACCTCAGACTGCAGTCATAACATTATATTAGAACAGCTCCGGCAGGGTCTCTTCTTCGCAGACAGGGAACAGGTACCTCAGAACTTGGTTTCACCATTCAAGCTATTCCATGTCTTGTCCCTTATATGAGAACTATATGTCTTTATTTTATAATACTTTGCATCACATTAATTTAAAAAACACTTCCTTATTGGGTTAATGCAGCAAGCATCTTGTTGGACCATTTTCTACCTCTTTTCAGGAAAAATCTTCCTTCTGTGTATCATTGTGATGTCTGATATGTTTTCTAATTATACTGTAATAAGGATTAATGTACATTGCATTTGCTGATGATTACTAGAGGTAGCGCTAGTGGTCTTACTGAAGGTATTAAATACCCAAATGTTTCCTTTCACCATCATCTGTAGTGTTCACTGTACCTAAAGTCCCTCAGTGACCCTGGCTGTAAAAACATGAACTAGATTCCATACCCACCAGCAGTAACAAGGCTAAGAAAATTGAGTTCCAGATTACTATTAAATAGGCTTTTGCCGCTATGGGCTCAAAAGATATACTAATCTTGCTGTTGAAACTCTCTCCTGGCATCTTTGGTGTCTCTGCTTGTGTCACTTTGGCGTTTTGATTGGAATTTGCATGTGCTAATTGCTCTATCTGCCTAGTCAGAAGAAAAGTGTTACTGCTTTTATGAGTGGGTGAACTTTTTTTGCTGTACTGCTATAACCAGACCATTCCAGTTCCTTTTTTGACGTTCTCCTCCGATAGTGCCATGGGAATACAATGTACAGAAAATGACAATATGTTGAAGAGGTACACCACTTCAGAAGATGTGCTTCCAGCTCAGGTAAAGCCCACAGAAAGTTTGTAGGCCCACTGTTGCCCTTCGGGCCCAGATCTGAGCCAAGATATAACATCGAAACAAGAGGGCAGAATAAAATGCCTTTGGTGCTAAAAACTGCTGTGGGAGATAAGACTTCAACCTTAAAAGCTTTATTTATTTATTTTTATTTTGAAAGTTTTATATAGCGCGAACAAGATCTTTGCAGATAACAAAGGAAAGGGGTAAGTGAGTGGTAGGGTGGGTACACAGGGAGCATAATTAGGAAGGTAGGTCATCAATGCAAGTAGTACAAATAAGAGGGAGCATGAACAATCAGGTAGGTCGATAGTACAAGTAATACACATGTGCAAAGGGATCAAACAAGTAGTACAGATCGACACAGCGTCTTAAAAGATCAAAAGTAGTAGTTCAAGTGTATTTAGCCATGAGGATAGCTTTTACTTCTTTCTTAAAACGAAGAGTGGAGGAGATGAGCCTGGGTTCGGGAGGGAGTGAGTTCCAGATCCTAGGCGCCATTCCTGAGAAGGAGCGTTTGTAAGGTTTTTCCTTCCGGAATCTTCGAGGCTTCAGCAGAAGATTGTTTGTGCTTCTGGTGGTTCTGGAGCCGCCGGAAATAGTCAGCTTCTGAGTGAGGTAGCCGGGTGAGTTCAGGTGTATAGCCTTGTGCGTCATGCAGGCAATTTTCAGATGTATTCTGGCTTCAAAAGGCAGCCAGTTCAGGGATTTAAAGTCAGGGGAGATATGTGATTGTTTTTTAGATCCATTGATGAGTCTCGCTGCTGCGTTTAGTGAAGCTTTTAGGGGTGCAGTTGTAGTTAGGGGGAGACCGCAGAGGGCGATGCTGCCGTAGTCTATGCGAGGGATGACTAGTGCTTGTACTGCAGTTTGGAAGTCTTTGGCTGGGAGGAAGGGTTTAAGTTTCCTCAGGGTATTTATTTGGAAGTTCGCTCCCTTAGTTGCCTTGCTGATTTGAAGGTGAAACATCCCAGTTCGAAGCGGAAACCGAAATTAGGAGATTTTGAATACAGCTTAGGAGACTTTAGAGTCACCAGTTTTAGAAATACTAGTTGAAGAGCTCTACACTTACCAAAACATCTTTTTATTCACCCTGATCTGGGGAAACTTCTATCAAAACCTCCACAAAGACCACAAGTGTTCATGCTTCTTCCTATGCCTAAGAAGAGGAAACTAACATTTGAGTAAGAACTGGAGTATGATGAATCTCCTCAACCTGAACACAAAGGCAGAGAGAGCATTCTGCATCTACTCAACATACTTAAACACCCACCATACCAAAGTCTGCACTAGTAATTGTACCCTCGCTAGTACCTTTACCAGTGCCGCAAGCAGTACCACCGCTGCCTCCCTTGCCCCAGTCACCAGAGGGATCAGTTCAATCAATCAATCAATCAAGCATTTGTAGAGCGCAATATTCACCTGCAAGGGTCTCAAGGTGCTGAGGGGGGAGGGGGAAAGCTGCTACTGTTCAAAAAGCCAGGTCTTAAGAAGTCTCCTGAAGGTCAGGAGGTCATGGGTCTGTAGCAGGTGGATGGGGAGGATGTCTTGGAGGCGAGGTGGGAGAAAAATCTGCCGCCTGTGGTCGTTCGGTGGATGCGTGGGACGGTGGCGAGGGTGAGGTCAGCGGAGCGAAGCTGACGGTTGGGAGTGTAGAAGGTGAGTCGTTTGTTGGGGTATGTTGGTCCGGCCTCGTGGAGTGCTTTGTGAGCATGGGTGAGGAGCTTGAAGGTGATCCTCTTGTTGACGGGGAGCCAGTGCTGGTCTCTCAGGTGGGCAGTGATGTGGCTGTGGCGGGGGATGTTAAGGACAAGGCGTGCGGAGGCGTTCTGTATGCGTTGAAGTCTTTTTTGGTGTTTGCCGGTGGTTCCTGCGTAGAGGGCGTTGCCGTAGTCCAACCTTCTGGTGACGAGGGCCTGGGTGACTGCCCTTCTGGTCCGGTGGGGATCCATCTGTAGATCTTGCGAAGCATGTGGAGGATGTTGAAGCAGGAGAAGGAGATGACGTTGACTTGCTGGGTCATTGACAGTGATGAGTCCAGGATGAACCCCAGGTTGCGTGCGAAGTCGGTGGGTGTCGGCACAGCTCCCAATGAGGCCGACCACCAGGAGTTGTCCCAGGCGGAGGAGGTGGAGTTGAGGATAAGGACCTCCGTCTTGTCAGAGTTCAGTTTCAGGTGACTGTTCTTCATCCATTCGGCAATGTCCTTCATTCCTTCGTGTAAGGTGGTTTTGGTGGTGGGGGTGTCCTTGGTGAGGGAGAAGATCAGCTGGGTGTCGTCGGCGTATGAGACTATGTTGAGGTCGTGCGATCGGACGATGTGGGCGAGTGATGTCATGTAGATGTTGAAAAGGGTTGGGCTGAGGGATGATCCTTGGAGTACGCCGCTGGTGATCTTGGTGGCTTTGGATCGGAATGGAGGGAGGCGGGCTCTCTGGGTTCTGTCGGTGAGGGAGGTGGTTATCCAGTCTAGGGCTTTGTCATGGATCCCTGCGTTGTGGAGGCTTGTGCGTAGGGTGTGGTGACAGATGTGTCAAAGGTGGCCAAGAGGTCTAGGAGGATGAGGGCCTCGGTTTCGCCGTTGTCCAGCAGTGTCCTGATGTCATCGGTGGCGGCGATGAGGGTGGTTTCGGTGCTGTGGTTGCTGCGGAATCCGGATTGGGATGAGTCCAGGGTGTTGTTTTCTTTGAGGAAGGGGTCAGTTGTCTGTTGACAATCTTCTCGATGACTTTCGGTGGGAACGGGAGCAGGGAGATGGGCCGGAAGTTCTTGAGGTCCTTTGGTTCTGTCTTGGGTTTCTTGAGTAGGACGTTGATCTCTGCGTGTTACCAGCTCTCCGGGAAGGTGACGGTCTCGAAGGAGCAGTTGAACATCTTCCGGATTTGGGCTGTGATGATGGAGCTCGCTTTGTTGAAGATGTGGTGAGGGCAGGGGTCTGATGGTGAGCGGGAGTGGATGATGTTCATGGTTTGATGGTGTTTTCGTCGTGACGTGATTCCAGGAGAGCAGGATGCCGGTGTGACTGGGGGGGGTGGTGAGTCTGAAGTGTCAGCAGCTGTTGGGGGGGGGGGGGGCTCTAGCCACCTTCTTGCGGTGGAAGAATGTGGCTAGAGAGTATTGTGATGGCGGGATGGCGTTTGAGCTGGAGTTGGGGTTGGCGAGTTCCTTCAGGATGTTGAAGAGCTCTTTGCTGTTGTGTGCGTTGTTGTCGATGCGTTCCTTGAAGGAGGTCCTTTTGGCTGTTTGAATGAGTTGGTGTTGCCTGCTGCTGGCGTACTTGAGGGTTGCGTGGTTGTCCGGTGTCTGTTTGTGCCACCACTTCTTCTCGAGTCTTCGGCAGGTCTGCTTGGATGTCTGGAGGTCGGTGGTGAACCAGATGGCCCTTCTGTCGGTGCGTCTGAGTGTTTCTTGATCGGGCGAGAGTGTTGGCGCAGTCGTCGATCCATTGTCTGAGGGCGGGCGGCTGTGTCGGTGTGGTCGGTAGGTGGGTCTCGGGCAAGGGTGGTGATTAGCTGGTCTTCTATGACCTTGTCCCAGCGGCGGTGGGGGATTCATTGCGGGTGGTTGTGTGCGGTGTTTTTCTCGAAGAAGAAGTGGATGCAGCGGTGGTCGGTCCAGTGGAGTTCGGTGGTGTAGCTGAAGGTGACGTAGCTGCTGACGGAAAAGATGGGGTCGAGCCTGTGACCGGCGGAGTGGGTGGGTGTCGTGACGAGCTGTTTGAGTCCGAGTTTGGTGAGGTTGTCCAGCATGGTGGTGGAGCTGCTGCTGTTGGCATTCTTGAGGTGGAAGTTCAGGTCTCCGAGGAGGATGTAGTCTGTGGAGGGCAAATCTGTGGAGGCCAAGGCATGCGAGCTGACGACGTCTGTGATGGGGTCGCTGAACTGCGGCCGGGGTCCGGTGGTCTGTAGAAGAGGGTTCCCCTGAGGGTGGTGTTGAGATCGATGTGGATCTGGAAGTGCAGGTGTTCGGCGGTGCTGAGGGTGGCTTCAGTGTTGGTCGTGATTCTGAGGGGATTTCTGTGGACGATGGCGATTCCTCCTCCCGGTATGTTGGTGCAGTCCCTGCGGTTGATCTTGTAGCCATCCGGGATGGCTATGGCAACGTTGGGTGCCGATAAGGGGTTCATCCAGGTCTCGGGCAGGAAAGCGACGTCCGGGGAGGATGAGTCGAGCAGGTCCCAAAGTTCGACGGCGTGCTTGTGAATGGAGCAGGTGTTGAGCAGTATGCATCGGAGATTGTTGTGGCCTGCCCTGCTGGGAGGGGTAGGTCATGCTGGCGTATGCTGGCTGGTGAAGCTGCAGTTTCGGTAGGTAAAGGGTCCGTGGGTGTGCCTCGGGTGGCCTGGAAGCAGGTAGATGAACAGCCAGCATTGAGTGCGTGGAGGAGGTTGGCGTTGTAACATGTATAATGGGACCCCCTCAAGGAGCAAATATGGCCAAGGGACGGAGGGGAAAGAAACAACTAAACTGAAAAAAGAAGTCCCTTCATTGGCCAGATACTTGAATTATGTGCATACATCAATACATATCAGCAACTAGTGACAGAAAAGAGGATAATACTAAACAAAAATCATTCAAAACATTGTATTTATTATTTCTCTTTTTTTGTAGATATAAATTCATATAAAAATCGTTATAAATCAGACAATTTTATAGAAAACACATCAATTAATTATACAAATTCATAAACAACACAATAGAATCATAAAAATCACCAACAATTCAATCAATAAACCCCATGGTGTCAGACATACAACCAACTTACTCTCGTGCTACCAATCATACTACACTCAAACATCATACATGGATGAAAAAGGAACTGGTTAACAATTAGCCAGATCACACAGCTAAATTGTTCAAGGGCTCAGGGAAGAAATGGCGGCCCTTGTAGCAGGTCTACGCGCGTTTCGGTGGTTCAAGCCACCTTCATCAGGACCTTGTTCATCATTAAGTGCAGAAACCGGGGGTCAAACAGAACAAAAGACCTGAAAAGGAAAATAGATCTGTCACTCAAACATCCAAGATTAAAATTTTTAACAAAGTACAATATTCACTATTGCTATTAAACTATGGGGGCTCATCACCGTGACTATAGTAGGATCCTAAACTAAACTAAAAAGGCAAAAGGAACATGGTTCAAATAGTTACATGGTATCAAACCTAATATGGGCCCATAATTGCCCAATCACTCTCATGTCTTATTACCAGCTTAATTTTGAGCGCCAAAAAGAAGGGGAGGGGGAATATTTACAAGGGGGCCTAACCAAAAGGCCAGTTGGGCGCAATAGCGCAGAGGTTCGTTGCATATACTTACACACTAGATAATTCTCATATGTTGGTGTGAGTATAAAAGGTCAATAACCGGTGAGGGACCAGATCAGTTAAACAGCATCTACAAAGGAATTAACGGAGGATGTCACTTAAGATGTACTAGCGACTTGCTGAGACTCTATCATTACCCTGATTATATAGGGCTCACCAGTAACGAAGTTCATGATGGGATCAATAGAGAAATGCGAGACTCGGGGCTTCATCCAAGTTGATGGCTACAAGGAGAATGTTAAACACCATAGTGTCATAATTTGTACACAAATTTCAAAGGATTGCATAATGTCTGGATGTTTCCTACAAACACCCATCCTTATCATGCCCTGTTGGTGACCTACCCAGGCAGTCGCAGTCTGTCCTTGTTTATTTAGACTTCAAGGGATACATCAATGTGTTAGGTTAAAACTTAGTCTCAAATTAATTGGAACCAACGGCGAAGGGACTGAGTACTGTGGCTTCCTAATCTGTACATAGAAAAGAAAAACAACAAGATGTCCGCATGAGTACTGACGCACTGCACATGATATGCATATCCAAAAATTTGGCAACAAGTGGTCAAACCATAAGCAGAATAGTGTAGGCTTACTTTTATCCACCGAGGAAATGCAGTCCAATAATCAACTGCTGTATTGTATGCCCGCGACCCTATGGGGGGGGATGAAAAACCAGTGTTACACGCTATTTCAATTAATGCATAGTCTGGCAAGCAGTCATGTGTGTAGGTCGTTATTTAAATAAGCCACCTATCTTACAAGCGTGCAGGCATCCATACTTAAATAAAGGGTGATCATTTCGGACTGTAAGTGTTGTAGCAAGGGTCTACGTAAACAACTGGCAACCCGGGTCTCGGTATCACATGAGTACGTAAGGTATTAACTAACGCGCTAGCAGCTGGCGGGCTGACGGTAGCGCAAAATACTGCCTGTTTCTTGAGTGGCTGACAATCCTGCATTAATACAAAATATGTAGGGCCACTCATCCGGTTAGTACCGAACGCGCCAAAACTACAACGTGCCATGCCTAACACTAAAGCCGGGGATGCCTCTAGAACGACTCCGCAATTCAACCGCCTACCTTTAAGTCTGTGGCAACGCGCCAAAATCCTTCTCCGTCACTGCGCCCCTCGATCGACAGCCACTTCATAGTCGTCATGATTTATACCCCTCAAAGGCGTTCCGATCCCGCGGGAAGTGGGCGTGAAATGACCCAGGTCTCCAAGAGTGGACACAAACAAAGGGCTTCAAAAGTAGACATAAACGAAGTACTTACGGAGAGCGGCCATCTTGCTACTATCAATATCAGTGCATAGTTTCAAATGTAAACGTGGAAAAATAAATAGTACCGCTAAGCCCAATCACTGTAATTCGATGCGTTTACGGCTAAGAGTTTACATGTTAAAGTGTACCATAATCAGAAAAGGTGCAATTACAGTAAATTGCAATAGAACCAGCCTTTGTTGGTTCAAAGTATGTCAAATAATTGCATACATGGAGTTATCAGTACCAGAGGTCCCACAATTCCAGGCTTTAATTTTACAAGGTAATGTGAAACGTACTCAAGAGCGGAGGTGTATAATTATAACAAATTGCAATCAAGTAAGCCTATAATGATTCAGAGTGTATCAATGAACCTAAACTATACTGAAACTAACCGGACGGAGCAGTAAAAGACAGTTTCTCTACGTGGTTCATGGCAATTTTCCACACTGGCACAAACTGAAAAAATCCTTGCCTCGAGGAGATAATATTTTACTTGGTCACATACCAAGAAAGTTCCTCGTTGAGTCCTCTTTTCACACTGTCTAGCAGGAAAATCCAAAAGGTTTCACGTTTTTTACGCGTGATTTCACTCAGTTGTCCCATTTTCGGTGTGACTTTTTCCAGAATAGACCACTTGATCTCATCCTCCTTATGGGACTTATCAATACAATGTTGGACTATCGGGGCAGATAGCTTTTTGGTCCTGATGGCGGACTTGTGTTCGCTGAAACGGACGCGAAACTCGCGACCTGTCTCGCCAACATAGGCCAGGCCACAATCACAGAGAAGGATATACACTATGTTGCTGCTCCGACAGTTTGTAAGGCAACGTAATTTAATCTCTTTTTCATTGTAGGTGATAGTATCAGATATCATGGCTGACTCGCAAGCGTGGCAGGAGCCACACCTGTGGTTGCCCAATACTGCCGGAAGTCCAGTGATAGAGAGCTGGTTGTTTTGGAAATTTCTCGTGGGCGGTCTGGCGTGGACCAACATGTCCCTAAGATTTCTATTTCTCCTGTACGCCAGCATGGGGAGGGGAAGCGGAGGAACACTCTCATCCGTGTTCAATATCCTCCAGTTTCTATTGATGATATTACGAAGCTTGTTGTTCAGGGTGGAATGGTTGATCACACAAGTGATTCTATCTTGTTTGGCACGTGTTTTACCTTGTAATAGTGCAGATCTATCGTAATATTTGGCCCTTTTGTAGGCTTGTCGCACCAAGCGATGTGGGTAACCTCTCCTCAGTAATCTCTCTTTGAGTGCATCCCCATGAAAGTGGAATGCACCAATATCCGTACAATTGCGGCGAATTCGTAAGAATTCGCCAAAGGGTATAGATTCCCTTTGGCAATTCGGATGGAAGCTGCCAAATTCCAAGATTGTATTTTTGGCAGTGCTTTTCCTGAAAAGACTAACTGTTAGGTGTCCATTGGTACCTAAAATGCTGATGTCTAAAAAGTCTACCTTTTGAGTGCTCAGGTTCATCGTGAACCTCAGGTTGGTGTCACTTGCATTGAGCCAAAGGTAAAAAGCCTGTAGTTCTTCTTCAGATCCTTTCCAAACAAAAAAAATATCATCAATAAAACGCTTCCAAACAAAAATGTTCTCAAAAAATGGGGCCAGTTCATTGTAAATATTTTTTAGCTCCCATTCTCCCATGAATGCGTTGGCCACACTAGGGGCACAAGACGCCCCCATTGATGTCCCCTTAATTTGCTTGAAAATCTTCCCATTATACTCAAAAAAGTTGTTCATGAGCACAATTTCCAAGCATTGGAGAATGAAAATATCAGGGCGATCGGATGGATATCTCCTGAGGAGAGCAGACACCGCTTGCAACGCTCGACACTGAGGAATGTTGGTGTACAACGCCTCAATGTCGAGCGTCACAAGGATGTCTGTGGCAGGATTGAATTGCAGGCCCTCAATTTTGTTGATAACATCCCCGGTGTCGCGGACATATGATGCATATCTCTGCGTCAAGGGGCATAAAAATCTGTCTACATATTTTGACAGTGGCTCGGTGCATGAGCCAATGGTTGAGATGATGGGCCGCATGGGGGGATTGCTTTCTGATTTGTGTGTCTTCGGGAGACCATACAAAACAGAGACAGAAGGAGTGGTTTTATTAAGAAAGTCATACTCATCCTCGCAGATGAAACCATCTGCGAAGGCCACCTGAGTGGTTTCTTGAATGTGTTTTTGCAAACGGTCCAGTTCTTTTCGCTGGGCAGGTCTATAATGCTCAGTCACTGCTAGCATTCCCAACATTTTATCGTCATAATTCGCTCTATCAAAAACAGTAATACCTCCGCCTTTGTCACAAGGCTTGATGACTATGGAGGAGTTAGTTTTCAATTCCTTAAGAGCAGTTGTTTCTGAAACAGAGAGATTAGATTGAGGGGTGTAGACGTTTTTGATAACCCTCGTGATATCTTGAAGGACGCTCTGTTCAAAGATGCGTACCTCTGCACCCACCATATCCAGGGTCGGTGTAAAAGTCGATGTCTGTTTACAGCCCGATAAATTGTTCGCTTCCTCACGAGGTGGACGATCATGAAAGAATTTATTAAGCCTGACCTTGCGGAAGAACGCAAACAAATCTTCGTGTAGTTTGAATTTGTTAAGATGGATACTCGGAACGAAGGACAATCCCCTGCTGAGTACTTTTATGTCCTCAGGTTTAAAATTTATAGATGAAAGATTATAGACAGGTAAATCAATGGTGGACATGCCCTCCTCTGTATTTTCTACCACCAATACTGTTGGTTGCGAGTTCTTACGTACTGTTGTGGAGGTTGAGGGTTCATTTGAGCATGGGTCGCTTGGTCTTGCCAGCGAACATTCCTCCCTCTGTACTGGCCCCGGTGTAAAAAACCCCTCCCATTGAATGGACGTTGATTGGGTCTCCCCCTGAAAGAGGCAGGGTTAGAATGGCCATAGTTCGTGTCTTGGTAGTTATCTCCATCTGACCCAGAGGAACCTGTATCAGAGAAATTAGTGTATTTCCTCCCTTGATATCCATTAAAATTGGGATTCTGATTGCTTTGTGGTCCCTCCTGGTAGAAGCTAGGGGTAAGGTAGGGATAAATCTTCTCTTTAGTAAACCATCTCACATCTTTTTTTAGTTTGTCCATTTTTTTATTTGTGAGATAGGTTTCAAAGTCCTTCATATCTGTTCTAATCTTTTCAAGGCAGGTCTTTCCTTCTTCTACAGCTGTAGATGTACTCAGTTTTTCCTCAAGATCATTGATTTCCTGCAAAAGTGTAGAGGCTACATCTTTAGCAGTTTCAATGATTAACATCATCCAATCCCTGGAGCAGCGGTTTGAAATAAGCGACCACCGCTCCAGGAATTTTCTGATGTCAACAAAGAGTGCGGGGGCATTACGCACTCTAAGACCTGTAGGAATGACCCCCGCCTTTAAATATTCAAACATGTAGAAGGCGTGAGATTCTATGCGTTTGAGTCTTTTACGCATATTCAAGAGGTTCTGCCATTCACTATTGCCTAATTGTTGGGGAGGAGTGGGGCCACCATCACCTGCTAATTTCCCCATAAGGGTATTGAAATCGTCGTCTGTAAAACCAAACGTCTGGAAGGTGTCCATATTGATGAGGGGATACTAACAGTGCAAGATCGAGAAAAAGGGAACTGTACTTCTTAATCTCAGAAAAAGCAAAAAAAATATATATCCCAAGCAGTGTGGCTGAGAGCAGTTCTATATCTGAATACTATAGTAACGTTAGAGTAGTTTTATATCTAGATACTATAGTCACGTGAGAACACCCCAAGAAAACCACAATAGTGAAGTAATTCAAAAAAGAAAAAAGGTTACAAATTCACAATGATAACATACACAAATCCCACGGTTGAAAAACCGCGAATGAAGGTAACATGTATAATGGGACCCCCTCAAGGAGCAAATATGGCCAAGGGACGGAGGGGAAAGAAACAACTAAACTGAAAAAAGAAGTCCCTTCATTGGCCAGATACTTGAATTATGTGCATACATCAATACATATCAGCAACTAGTGACAGAAAAGAGGATAATACTAAACAAAAATCATTCAAAACATTGTATTTATTATTTCTCTTTTTTTGTAGATATAAATTCATATAAAAATCGTTATAAATCAGACAATTTTATAGAAAACACATCAATTAATTATACAAATTCATAAACAACACAATAGAATCATAAAAATCACCAACAATTCAATCAATAAACCCCATGGTGTCAGACATACAACCAACTTACTCTCGTGCTACCAATCATACTACACTCAAACATCATACATGGATGAAAAAGGAACTGGTTAACAATTAGCCAGATCACACAGCTAAATTGTTCAAGGGCTCAGGGAAGAAATGGCGGCCCTTGTAGCAGGTCTACGCGCGTTTCGGTGGTTCAAGCCACCTTCATCAGGACCTTGTTCATCATTAAGTGCAGAAACCGGGGGTCAAACAGAACAAAAGACCTGAAAAGGAAAATAGATCTGTCACTCAAACATCCAAGATTAAAATTTTTAACAAAGTACAATATTCACTATTGCTATTAAACTATGGGGGCTCATCACCGTGACTATAGTAGGATCCTAAACTAAACTAAAAAGGCAAAAGGAACATGGTTCAAATAGTTACATGGTATCAAACCTAATATGGGCCCATAATTGCCCAATCACTCTCATGTCTTATTACCAGCTTAATTTTGAGCGCCAAAAAGAAGGGGAGGGGGAATATTTACAAGGGGGCCTAACCAAAAGGCCAGTTGGGCGCAATAGCGCAGAGGTTCGTTGCATATACTTACACACTAGATAATTCTCATATGTTGGTGTGAGTATAAAAGGTCAATAACCGGTGAGGGACCAGATCAGTTAAACAGCATCTACAAAGGAATTAACGGAGGATGTCACTTAAGATGTACTAGCGACTTGCTGAGACTCTATCATTACCCTGATTATATAGGGCTCACCAGTAACGAAGTTCATGATGGGATCAATAGAGAAATGCGAGACTCGGGGCTTCATCCAAGTTGATGGCTACAAGGAGAATGTTAAACACCATAGTGTCATAATTTGTACACAAATTTCAAAGGATTGCATAATGTCTGGATGTTTCCTACAAACACCCATCCTTATCATGCCCTGTTGGTGACCTACCCAGGCAGTCGCAGTCTGTCCTTGTTTATTTAGACTTCAAGGGATACATCAATGTGTTAGGTTAAAACTTAGTCTCAAATTAATTGGAACCAACGGCGAAGGGACTGAGTACTGTGGCTTCCTAATCTGTACATAGAAAAGAAAAACAACAAGATGTCCGCATGAGTACTGACGCACTGCACATGATATGCATATCCAAAAATTTGGCAACAAGTGGTCAAACCATAAGCAGAATAGTGTAGGCTTACTTTTATCCACCGAGGAAATGCAGTCCAATAATCAACTGCTGTATTGTATGCCCGCGACCCTATGGGGGGGGATGAAAAACCAGTGTTACACGCTATTTCAATTAATGCATAGTCTGGCAAGCAGTCATGTGTGTAGGTCGTTATTTAAATAAGCCACCTATCTTACAAGCGTGCAGGCATCCATACTTAAATAAAGGGTGATCATTTCGGACTGTAAGTGTTGTAGCAAGGGTCTACGTAAACAACTGGCAACCCGGGTCTCGGTATCACATGAGTACGTAAGGTATTAACTAACGCGCTAGCAGCTGGCGGGCTGACGGTAGCGCAAAATACTGCCTGTTTCTTGAGTGGCTGACAATCCTGCATTAATACAAAATATGTAGGGCCACTCATCCGGTTAGTACCGAACGCGCCAAAACTACAACGTGCCATGCCTAACACTAAAGCCGGGGATGCCTCTAGAACGACTCCGCAATTCAACCGCCTACCTTTAGGTCTGTGGCAACGCGCCGAAATCCTTCTCCGTCACTGCGCCCCTCGATCGACAGCCACTTCATAGTCGTCATGATTTATACCCCTCAAAGGCGTTCCGATCCCGCGGGAAGTGGGCGTGAAATGACCCAGGTCTCCAAGAGTGGACACAAACAAAGGGCTTCAAAAGTAGACATAAACGAAGTACTTACGGAGAGCGGCCATCTTGCTACTATCAATATCAGTGCATAGTTTCAAATGTAAACGTGGAAAAATAAATAGTACCGCTAAGCCCAA
The DNA here is from genome assembly GCF_964261635.1 of Lissotriton helveticus. NCBI lineage: Eukaryota > Metazoa > Chordata > Amphibia > Caudata > Salamandridae > Lissotriton > Lissotriton helveticus. The sequence goes on from NC_136067.1 coordinate 1,377,278,523, forward strand.
TCACTGTAATTCGATGCGTTTACGGCTAAGAGTTTACATGTTAAAGTGTACCATAATCAGAAAAGGTGCAATTACAGTAAATTGCAATAGAACCAGCCTTTGTTGGTTCAAAGTATGTCAAATAATTGCATACATGGAGTTATCAGTACCAGAGGTCCCACAATTCCAGGCTTTAATTTTACAAGGTAATGTGAAACGTACTCAAGAGCGGAGGTGTATAATTATAACAAATTGCAATCAAGTAAGCCTATAATGATTCAGAGTGTATCAATGAACCTAAACTATACTGAAACTAACCGGACGGAGCAGTAAAAGACAGTTTCTCTACGTGGTTCATGGCAATTTTCCACACTGGCACAAACTGAAAAAATCCTTGCCTCGAGGAGATAATATTTTACTTGGTCACATACCAAGAAAGTTCCTCGTTGAGTCCTCTTTTCACACTGTCTAGCAGGAAAATCCAAAAGGTTTCACGTTTTTTACGCGTGATTTCACTCAGTTGTCCCATTTTCGGTGTGACTTTTTCCAGAATAGACCACTTGATCTCATCCTCCTTATGGGACTTATCAATACAATGTTGGACTATCGGGGCAGATAGCTTTTTGGTCCTGATGGCGGACTTGTGTTCGCTGAAACGGACGCGAAACTCGCGACCTGTCTCGCCAACATAGGCCAGGCCACAATCACAGAGAAGGATATACACTATGTTGCTGCTCCGACAGTTTGTAAGGCAACGTAATTTAATCTCTTTTTCATTGTAGGTGATAGTATCAGATATCATGGCTGACTCGCAAGCGTGGCAGGAGCCACACCTGTGGTTGCCCAATACTGCCGGAAGTCCAGTGATAGAGAGCTGGTTGTTTTGGAAATTTCTCGTGGGCGGTCTGGCGTGGACCAACATGTCCCTAAGATTTCTATTTCTCCTGTACGCCAGCATGGGGAGGGGAAGCGGAGGAACACTCTCATCCGTGTTCAATATCCTCCAGTTTCTATTGATGATATTACGAAGCTTGTTGTTCAGGGTGGAATGGTTGATCACACAAGTGATTCTATCTTGTTTGGCACGTGTTTTACCTTGTAATAGTGCAGATCTATCGTAATATTTGGCGGAGGTTGGCGTTGTAGCAGGGTCGGGTGTTGTGGCTTTTGCGGGGGCCTGGTGCTGGGCGTGGTCCAGGCCCAGACGGGCTTGCCTTAGGCGTGGCTGCACAGCGGCAGCGATTATGAAGGGGAGGTGGGAGGGAGGATTAGCTGGGAGGCGGAAGCGGGGAGCGAATGGGTGAGCGAGGGAGGGGGGCCTCGGGAGACGCAGCGACAGGAAGGGGAGGATGCAGAAACCCCGATCAAGAGAGAAAGGAGCAATAGGTAAAAAGGAGCAGAAAAGATAAATAGAGCAATAGGAGTGAAAAATGAAGAATGAAAAAGTTGCTAAAAGCGGGAGACAGGCGGAAGGGAAAAAAGCAAAGCAGAGGGCTGGCACGAACTCGCGGCAGCAGCAAGGGGGAAGCACCAGCACAATCTGGTGGAGCTGTGCAGCGTGGGGAGCAACCTGCCTGTAAACACTCCCTTTAAGAGCCAGGCAGATCATATGGGGAGGTATATCCTAATTACCATCCATTTGGCGTAGATAATGACCCTTGGAGGATTAGAAGGTGGATCCTCCAGAAGACCAAGATAATGAGCCTTATCCTGTAAAGCCATCTCTCCCGAACCATACACCAGCATACCATGGTGAAATTCAGAGCACAACTTTTCACCAAAATGTCTCAATGCATGTCGTGGAAGAAGATGATTTCCACGTAGAGACCCTCTCAAAAGTGAGCGTAGTGTTCCATTTTTACCAGTGTTCAAAGAGATGATGAAATCAGCTGATAATTTCAAACATCCAATCAGAGCCAGGGTAGTCGCTCCACAAATGTTATGTTATATAAATTTATAGAGCGCAACGGTTACCTGAAGGTGTCCTGGTGCTTAGCGCTAAGAAATTAGTGATACCAGGACAAGCATTGAAGGCAGAGTTTGATCTAGTTGTTAAAGAGCCACGTTTTCAGTGCCTTCCTTAAAGACAGCAGGTCTGGAGAGGATCGTATATGGGAGGGAAGTTCATTCCACGCCCTGGTTGTGCAGGTAACAAAGCTTCTGCCGCTCCAGTTGGGTCTTTTAAATTTAGGCACAATCATCGTCTTCTTTCCTAGGGAGCGGAGAGTTCTGTTTGGAATGTACCATCTAAAACACTGCCTGGGATGGACTGGTCCACAGTCATGCAGAGCCTTGAAGGCTGTACAGAGGTTTAAATTGAATACATTGCCTGATTGCCAGCCAGTGAAGCTTTCTGCTTTCATTTTGTACTGACATACATTTAGGTATGCCTGTTAGCAACCTAGCTGCTGCGTTTTGCAGTAATTGCATTTTGTTCATGTGTTGCTGCTGCATGTTCAAATATAGACTGTTACAGTAATCAAGTTTTGACAGGCTGAGTGAGGTTAACTATTCTTGGGTTTGGGGCTATAGGTGTGATATATATATTTTTTTATCATCCTAAGAGTCTGGAAAGTCTGCATTCACCTGATCCTCAAAGGCGAGCCTGCTGTCAATTACTACTCCTACGTTTTTTCCTTACTGGAGGTGGTAGAGTACCTAATTTTTCAGGCCACCATCTAGGTGACCGAAAGTTGGCATTTTTTCAAAAAATTATAACTTCGGTTTTACTCGAGTTCAACTCTAATCAGTTATCACTTCTCCAAGTCTTTACAGTCTGTATGCAGTCGTGAAATTTGCCTCCTCTCTATTTCTTGTTTGGCAGCAGAGACACCACTATTTGCATGTCATCCGCATTAGATGTTAGGTGAAATTGAAAGGTTATAATCAGTTGCACCAAAAATTATAATTACACATTGAATAGCGTAGGGCTTAGCGAGGACCCCTGTGGGGCCCCCCAAGGAAGGGAGAAAGGTTTGGAAATAAGTGTCTAAGGCTACTGTTTGCTTTCTTTCCGTGAGGAAAGAGCGAATTACTTTCCAGGCCATGCCCTGGATGCCACACACATACGGTCTGTCCATTAGGAGTTCATTGTGGACCGTGTCGAAATCCACTGAGATATCCAGCATTGTCAATGCTGCTGTTTTCGTTTTAACCCCTTCGCTGTGGCGGCTATTCCGCCGCAGCGCTAAGGTGGAGGCGGGGCCGCGCGGAGGTTCCGCGCTTGTGACGGAACCGCTCCGTCACGGCCCTCGGGTGAGCTGTGCTTGTGACGGAACGGTTCCGTCACGGACCCGCCCGCCCACTAGAATGTCAGCGCAGGCGCGGAATTCGCGCCGCGCAGGCGCGGCGAGCGGGCCGTGACGCAACCGTTCCGTCACCAGCACAGCCCACCCGAGGCTCGTGACGGAACGGTTCCGTCACGAGCATGGGAGGGGTTAATTAACAGAGCCTTATATAAGGTTAGGCTTTGTTTATATTTCTCTTTTTCTGGTCTATTCTAACACTTTCTCCAAGTGCGTTCTTTGGCGCTTGCAGATGAGTTTTTGCTCCGTAAGTTCCTCCGCGTACCACATCGTGGGTAGGGCCTTGCACTAGTGGTACTAGCCCTGTGCTGCTCCTAATATCCAAAAGACCAGCTGTATCTAAATCCCTAATGGATTCTAGATGAAAGGTAAAATCACCAAGCATGGTGAAGTTATTTATGCAGAGACCATCCTCTGGTAGAGAGCCAAGGTTTGCCACAAAAGCATCTTTAGGGCCTAGAGGTCTTTAGATTAATGTTCCCTTGAAGCAATGATGGTTAGAGTGTTGGAAACAAAAGGACAGGTCAATGCAGGTAGAGGCAGAGACTGTTTCAAACGCAGCGACAGTGAGTTATGATAAATAACCGCAATGCCCCCACCCCTCCTGATAAAACTATTCAGGGTATGACAAATGAAACCAATAGGTGTAGTTTTGACCAAATCCACTCACACTGACTCATCTGTTCAAGATTCTGTAACGAATGTAATCTTAATGTTATGGTTTTCTATTAGTTTGGCACACTCTTTACAGTGTTACACTAGAGATCTGACGTGTAAGAGGTTGTAGCGCAATGATTTGTTACATAGCTTGAAGCAGTTATCAGATTTGGCGGGAGTATAAAGGTTGATTCCTATATACTCAATCTTGGGTAAGCAGGCCTTATATTTGTAACAGGTTATTATTTGAGACTGTTTCAAGGGACGTGTAGACGTTTAAGTATAAGCAGGCTAGGTTCTTACCTCTGATGTTTAAGGCATATAACTCTGCCCTGGTATAACTTCTAGTATGCCTTGCTTCGATCTTTGGAGATGCAGGGGGGGCTAACGCTGAGCACAGTCTAAGCGCCGGCAGGCGTATATGGGCTTGCCTTTGGCCCTCTCTAAGAAGTTCACCTAAGTCGGAGCAAACTTCACAAACTCACACATTTCTACAGCATACAAAGCTTAGAACACAATATGCAAATTAATATCAATAACCCGCATAAATCACTATACACCCTTGAACTCTATAGATATATTCCCTGCTATTTTTTGGGATGCAAAGATGGGCAGCTGGCGTGATAAGGGGATTAGACATTTAGGAGATATTTATTGTGATGGATTAATTGTCTCTTTTTATGATTTAGCAGAAAAGTATAAATTACCTAATAACTTTTTTTAACATTTTTTACAAATTTGAGATTTTTTCGGCAAACACTGCAAGCAGACAGTGATAGCATCCAATACTTTAATAGAGGCAGTGAAAAAAAAGTCAAGATAAGGACACTGTATGGAATATTGACAGAGATTCAATTGGATGATATAGAGAGTCAGGATGCTAAGTGGAGGGAGCGATTTGGGACTATAGGTACATAAGTACAACAATCAATTGATACAGTAGCCAAAGTTATGTTGACAGAAAACTTAGGTACCCAACATTATAAAACTTTGTTTAATTTATCTCACACCCTTGTAAAAATGATGAAGTGGGGGGGTCCCATGATGGGAAGTGCTACAGGTGTCCGACCGAAAAAGCTGATATTATACATATATTTTATGATTGCACAGCCTTAATCCAGTTTAGAAAACATATATCACATTATTTAACTAAGATTACAGGGGTTAATGTACGTATCTCTAGAGAGGTAATGTTAACAGGAGTAGGTGAGGATTCTCAGCCCACTCAGGTGTGCCATCTATTCAGGTACCTGATATGTATGGCTGGTGCTGTTGCTCGATTATGTGTTGCCTCTGTGTGGCTTCAGCCTGAAGCTCCATCGTTCGAATGTGGCGAGCAAAGTTTTATAATGTATTTAATGTGGAATATAGTTTGTATAGTGTGAAATCACTTAAGAAGAAAAGATTGGGGGGCACAAATTTGGGGACCCATGCTACAGCATATGGAGAAGTCGTTGTGAATAGTAACAATTGTCAATTGTATATTTTCTTTCCATATAATGTATAATTTAATTTCTGCATTTTTGGTCTAAACAATTGATAGTGTATGTATCACATGCTATGAACTGAACAATAAAAAATAAAAAAACTCACACATTTGTGAAAGAAAACCGCAACAACCCTTTCAGGACCCCCAAAACAATAGGGTCTATTTAAGGGAAAGATATAGAGGTAACAATACTACGGGTAAAGGCGCCCAAGGGAAGCACAACTATCAAATAGTGACTCATCCAGGCACCCCCAAGCATATAGCACCAATAGGGCGGGAGGGAGAATAAAAGATTCTCATCAGATCAACCCATATAGCTCAAAAAAGAATATTGTCTCGAATTGAACACCAACCTAGCTAGTTTACCTCCAAGAAGCACATTTTACAGCAAGCAACATCTCGCTCTACAACCAGAGGAAGTTTGAGCTCTCCTTCAAAAGGTGCTATAGAATTGTACTTCCTAAAAAAGGGGACAAGTTGTATATTCAATGTACTTCCTCATTCCAAAAAAGGATGGAATGCTTCGATCTCTACTAGATTTCAGAAGATTAAATCAGTTCATCGTGTCAGAGCATTCCCATATAACTACACTACTGGATTTCAACCCACTGCTTCGCAAGGGAGACCTTTTGACGCTAGACGTAAAAGGCACATATTTTCAGATCCCAATTCACCTTGCACTTTATTTAAAGTTTGTTGTAAGTGTACAACACTACCAATTCAACGTTTTCCCCTTTGGGGTAGCAACAGCCCCAAGGATCTTCACAAAATGGTTTGTGGTGGTAGCTGCTCACCTGAGGAGAGATGGCATCCATGTTTCCCCATATTTAGATGACTGGCTGATCAAGAGCAGCAGCGAACAAAAAGCCTAGCACACACTCAAATAGCTCTAAATCTGTTAGAGGGTTCACAATCAATGTGAAAAGATATTCATTTCGTCCCACAACAGAGCTAACTATTTCTAGGATCAAAACTAAATACGGTCACCGGGACAGCATACCCCAACAACCAGAAGGTTTGGGCATTTTAACTACTACTTCCTCTTTTTGGAGCTACTTTTCCAATATCAGTAAGGACTGTAATGAGACTGCTTGGAATGATACTTCGCCAGGCATGATACTTGGCCAGGCAGTGGTCCCAATTAGAGAGTCTTCTCGACAATCTAGTGTTTATAAAGGCCAGAATACAATACTTTCTGCATTGGTTGAACAGCAGCAACTTGCTAATCTAAATGTCTTCTTTAGACCTTCTTCCGAAGTCTTGGAAACAGAACTATACAAGGAACATGGGATGTAGCTCACATGACCGTACATATCAACTGTTTGGAGCTCCTGACCGTATTTCTGGCACTGAAAGAATTGTATGCAGTAATAAAGAATAAAACAGTCTTAATCAAAACAGACATATCTGCACTGTATTGCATTAAGAAACATGGGAGCTCACACTCCCTTCTCCTTCCCAAACTAGCTCAGAAAATTTGGCACTGAGCAATTCACTACAGCATGCACCACCTGGTGGAAGATCTCCCAGGAGCAGACAACTAGTTTGGGGACCTGTTCAGCACAACGTATCAGCAGGTACAGAAATGGTAATTCCACAGTCGAGTCCTACAAAAGTACTTTCAAAGCAGGGGCACACCAACAATAGATCTATTTGCAACCAAAGATAATGCAAAATGCCTAAGCTTCACCACCCACAGTCCATAGGCAATGCCTTATGGATGAATTGGTCAAAGATATTTGCACACGCTTTTTCACCTCTCCCACTCATCCCATATATAGTAAGGTTACATTTTTTCATTTTAAGTCCTCATATCACATTTGATGCAAAAGAAAAGCGGTTGCGATAATTTCATCTGGTCAGTTTTTCCCAATCAGGCCTTTGGACACATCTTCTGCCCCAGCTCTTGCATGGATACATTTCCTGACCCATCATTTTGGTGCAGGCATCAGACTTTGAGAGGGATGGGTGTCCAACCACTTTATGAATGGGTCCCAGATTTGAGACTTCTGATTAGAACAAAGCAAAAATCTAAATAAATCATCTATTGCGGAGGCTTTGCCTTAATCCAGTTTTTACATATTTTCCCTCCTAGCCGACAATATCATATAAGACATGAGCTTGCACAAATTGAATGACCATACCGTTATTTCCTTTCCCTCTACCTCGAAGATCCCAAATAAAATAAGAGTGAGCTTACCGCAGCGTTTTTTTTGAGTATCTCACACAGTCGTGCCCACCTTAAACCAGAAAGGGTGCAATAACTTACAGGTCACAAACATATGGTTATCGTCAGACATGTTTTCTCCACATTTTGGACAGGAATGCTTTAAACCTTTGCCACACTTTGCCACTTTTGTGTGGCTCCAAAAGGCCCTGTGAAGAGTGAACAAGTGGTTTTAGGTCGGGCCTGGGCAGCGCATGTGTTGCTCTGCGAGGCATGCTGTTTTCAGGTAGGGAATTGAAGCTTCACCCACTCTCCGCTGATATATTTCATTGGCTTGTTTCATTGTCCACTGTATACTGTGGCTGTTGATCATTCAGCAGGCTTTGTAATCCCTCCTTAGTAGCGCCTTGTCTCATTTTGTAACCTCCCATGGCGACACCTCCTGTTGCGTTTCTTGTTACTCTGTAGACTTTAATTACAAACTCCGAGCACTATTTTCTCAAACCGCTTTGTTCTGCCTGCTGTTGCAGGCACGAAACGCTCTCCAATAGCGTTTTTTAAAACTATTATAGCATGGGCGCCAAACGCGTTTCGAGTACAATAGGTCTGCATTTGCGAGAGTTTAAGCTATTGCTATTGTAAATTACAAATGACAATGCCTTTTATTTGTCTGTTTTAAAAACAACACATAAATAAAAGCCATTGTTATTTACAGTGCCAATAGCTCGAACTCTCGTAAATGCGAGAACTATTGCATTGCAAAGGCTTGTTTCTTATGGGTGAAGTTTTAACTGTTGCATATAGCGTATCAAAGGACACTTGTCACACGCCTTCTTGCTCCTGTGTTGGTAAACATCTCTCCCAAATCACTTTTTTTTTTTTTTTTTTTTTTTTTATAAATAAATTTTTATTGAAAATCAAAGAACAAACAACATAATACACTTCACAAGGCAGATAGTCACTTTCAGAAAACATGAGTTCACGGGGATTGGTTCCATAACAAACGCATACAGTATATTTAAACAGCAATTACGGGGTGGGGGGGCAGCGAGGAAACCGCGCGGTATATACAGTTAACGTATGAGGACTTGGAATGTCATCTAGGGAGACAAGGAAGTGTTAAGGGTAAAGTCCTGAGGGGGAGTACATACATTCCCACGATAAGCATTCCATTGAGACCAAATTCTGTTCCATTTCTTAGGTCTTTTCTCTGAACATGCACCAGTCCATGTTTCTCTTCCAAGCTGATATTGTGGGCGGTCTGTAGGAACCCAATACCTGCGCAATGTCCCTTTTTGCGATCATGTTACCAAGGGTCGCCTAACAGATCTGCGCCGTGTTATAATCATTCGGCTCCCATACATTAAGGAGACAGCGCCTGGCCTCAGGTAGGAGTGAAACCCCCGTGACCCTTTCCATGGTGGCATGTACTCGGGACCAAAACGCAGCCACCTCAGGGCATTCCCACAGTATATGGAGGAAGGTACCACTCATACCGCACCCGCGTTTACACAGACCATCCACAGAGTACCCCATTCTTACCAGACGCGGACCAGTAACATACACGCGATAAAGGATCTTGAGTTGGACGAACCGAAGGCGGGCAGGGATGGCCACCTCCTTAGGAGAGCACACGGCCATTTGCCAGTCCTCATCGTCCAACTCCAATCCGTCAGCAGTCCATAAGGCCCTGAGGCGCACAAGCAAGTCAACTCTGTTGTTGATGAGTTTTTTATAAATCAGTGAAATTGTGCTATCAGGTACGTAGCCATCAAAGACACGGTCCTCGAGAGGTGAGGACTCAGGAATCTCCGTCCCCTTGGGGAAGACAGACAACAAGGCGTGCCGTACCTGAACGTACCGAAAAAATTCCTTATCGTCAAGTTCATATTCAATCTTAAGCGCCTCAAACGTCTTAACATTCCCTTTAGACCAAAGATCGCCAACCTTACTTATACCTATCATGTCCCATTTATCAAAACCTTTCGTCCCCCACAAATTGCCCAAACCATGTGAATCATACAACGGGGTTGCGCGGGACAATCTATCACACCATCCCAGAGCAGCATTCGCATCACGCCACACTCGCACAGCAATTTTAGTGGGTCCAGCCAGAGTCTTATAGGGTCCCTTAGAGTATAGTGCCCTGTTGAAATTCCCACCTGGCAGAAGATATTTATCCATTGCAAAAGCTGGCGTTGGACCGGGGGCATAAGTTGCATGATTGACCGCACTCAGCTGGGAGGCCCAAAAATAGCGTCTGATGTCTGGGAGGGCAATGCCGCCATCATACCATGGAAGAGTGAGTTTGGGTAAGGCACACGCCCGTCCCAAATCAGCCGTCTCTGAAGGCCCTCCACTTCGCGGAAGTAGCCAGGAGGAATAGGATCAAAGGAGTTCTGGAGTGCATATAAAAATCTGGGGAGCGACATCATCTTGAAAAGAGCCGCACGTCCCAAGGGTAACAGAGGCAGCCGGCGCCATCTGACAACGTCAAGCTTGAGCCGCTGAAGGGGGGCTCGAAGGTTACGGTCGTAACGAACGGCGGAATCCAAAGAAACATAAATCCCTAGATACTTAAAGCCGGACATAGCCAACTGAATTGGGAATCTACGAGGCAACGGAGGAAGATCTCCAGCCAAAACTTAGACACATGACTTGGTCCAATTGATGACGAGACCCGAGTTCTTCCCGAAGGAGGTCAGAACATCAAAAAGCACATTAAGGGACTTCTGAGGTGACGTGAGGTAAAGAAGGATATCATCCGCGTATAGCGAGATTCAGTCCTCAAAGTCAGGGGTCCACCGAATGCCTTTCAGCGAGGGCTCCCAACGAAGCCACTCAGCTAATGGTTCTAAAGCAAGGGCAAAAAGCAACGGGGACAGTGGGCAACCCTGCCGGGTACCTCGCCCGAGCGTGAAAGTGCTGGAAACCCTTCCGTTCACAACCACCTGGGCCAGCGGCCTTTCATAAAGAAGCTTCACCCAGGCGATGAATGTCGGACCGAACCCAAACTTAGTGAGAGCAGCCCAGAGATACGGCCATTCTATGGTATCAAAAGCCATAGTGCCGTCAAGGGAAGCCAAAATGGCCTGCTCAGTTAGAGTCCCAGCTCTCGTGAGAACTCCATGGAGCCTCCGGAGATTAAGGGCGGTGTTCCGGTGCGGAATAAAACCAGATTGATCCGGATGAATCAAGTCACCAATCACCTTAATCAATCGATTAGCTAACAATTTAGCAAGTATTTTGGGTTCGGCAACGATCAATGAAATGGGCCTATACGAAGCACAATTATCTCGTGGTTTACCCTCCTTGTGGATTACAACGATGGTAGCCAAGCGCTGATCAACGGGAAGGACACCAGAATCGAGAGCCTCGAGGAACATGTCCCTTAAGTGAGGCGCCATTTTGTCAGGTCGTAGCTTATAGAGCTCAATGGGCAAACTGTTAGGGCCCATGGCCTTACCGGACCGGAGGGCACGGATGGCAACTGCGACCTCATCCACCGTAATAGGCGCATCCATTAAAGCCTTATCCTCGTCAGAGAGGCAGGGCAAGGCAATATCACGCAACAACAGCCTAGAGTCATGTTCATCTCCATCGCTGACCGAGGCATACACCGTCTGAAAATGATCCACAAAACACCCAACAATCCCAGCCGGGTCAGAAACACGTTCACCAGCCGACCTCTCAATCACAGGCACAACTCGATTCACTCTCTCTTTCTTATCCAACCATGCAATCCGCTTACCCGCTTTGTCACCCACATCATATAGTCTACCTTGCTGCTCTCTATTCATGACCTTCGCGGCATCAGTCACAATGGCTCTATAATCTGCCTGTTTCAAACTAAGGGAATGCAGTGTAGCACGGGTAACATCACCATCGAGATCACTCTCAAGCACAGTTATTTCGGATTTGAGGCGTACAAGTTCTTCATATTTAGCCTTTTTGGCAGCAGCAATCAATGACAATGAATGCCCACGAATAACAGTCTTGAAAGCCTCCCACAATGAGATGGAAGAAGAAACAGACCCCACATTTTCATTAAAGTAACAGTCAATAGCCTTCACCAGCTCGGAGCAGGTCTTAGGATTCCGAAAGAACCATGGATTTATGGGAGCAACTCTACCTTCGCTACCCACTCCGGCCTTAACACAGAACCACAGGGGGGAATGATCAGAGATGCCCCTAGGAAGGTGATGGATCTCCCTGATGAAGGACGACTGCGCTGCAGGCATGAAAATATAGTCTAGTCTGGAAAGGCTACCAGGGGCCCCCAAGTGGAACATATATTGTAATTGTGTGGGATGCATAAGTCTCCAACCATCCGTTAGCCCAAAGGTTTCAAGCAGCTCACTAAGCCACATTTGAGATCTAGGTAGGTCCCTGGGGGGGTAATGATCAGAAGTGCCGGAAACCACAGAGTTAAAATCCCCGCCAAGAATCAGAAAACCTTCAGGTAGCCACAGTAGAAGCCGCCCGAGGTCAGCAAAGGTGGTGGCCTGTAGGCCCGGAGGGAGATATGCAGTGACTACGGAAAGCGTCTTACCCTCCCATCTCCCAGAGAGCGCAGCATAGCGACCCCTGTCATCGAGCTTTATCTCGTCAACTTCGAGGGGGAGAGAGGACCTGATCAGAATGCCCACCCCTCTGGAGCCAGAGGTGAATCCGGCATGTGCGACTAGCCGATATCCACGTCTATTCAACGCCTGGCAAGCGTTGCCGATTAAATGCGTTTCTTGCAGTAGAACAATATCAGGGGAATGGCGTCGCAGGAACTGCAGCACAACCCCTCGTTTTATTCTGTCTCCCAAACCATTGACATTCCAGGACAGCAGTCTCAACTCACTACCCCCCATCCCGAGAAAGGACCAGAGCCCCACCCTCATGAAGCCCCACAGTTGAAGGAGCAAAGCAAACAATACGATGCCATGTGAAGGAAACAAACAAACAAACACTCCCCCCCACCCCCCAACAAGAACCTGTTACAACACCCCCCACCCTGCACCCCTGCATACGACTCAGAAGCCACCCCAACTTGCAGTGTGCCTGTCGCCCAATCATGAAACTAATCTACAGAAAGAACCCAGGAGGAGGAAGAGTCCCTTACACCCCAGCCACCCTTGGGCTCATCCAAAAAACAATAGTAAAAGAACAAATAGCAAAACTCAGCTGACAAACGGTTAGAAAAATCGGACGTCAGGAACCATAATGTCACTCTTGATCCGGTGTGCCCCTCTCGGCGCCACCGGGGTGCTCAGGACGATCATCCCTTTTTGGCAAGGAATCAAGCCAGTCACTGACACTGTCCGGACAGTCAAAGAAGACGGTGCGTTCCTCATATTCAATCCGCAGCCGGGCCGGAAACAACATAGCTTACTTGAGGCCCAGTTCTCGCAGTCGCTTCTTCACTCCCTGAAACCCTAGTCTCTGTCTTTGGTCCTGAGAAGTAAAGTCCGGATAAAAGTTCACGGTGGTATTATCGAACTTCAAGGGGCCGTGCTCCCGAGAGGCTTGGAGGATAGCGTCTCTATCTCGAAAATGAAAAAGCCTGGCAATAATTGGTCTCGGGGGGGGGGGGGCACCCGGCTTCTCCTTCCCGCCCGGGAAACGGTATGCTCGCTCGACCGCAAAGAATTTGCTGAGTCCGGCGGGAGCGAGATGATTCAGGACCAGGTCCTCTACGAGGAGGTCAACAGCAGAATTCTCAGAATTTTCCGGTACACCAATGAGGCGCACGTTATTACGCCTGGCCCTGTTTTCATGGTCCTCAAGCCGACGGGCCATCAAGTCTTGTGACGATCTCAGGCTGCCGATCTCAGTCTGTGCGTCCGCAACATCAGTGATCAGACTGGAGGTCTTCAGATCCAACGCCTTTACTCTCTCATTAGTTTTGGCCAGATCCGCTCTAATCAGCGTGACATCCACGGCCACGGTGTCGATCTTGGATGCGAGAGCCTCGTATTTCTGTCCCATAGCGGCCTGCATACCAGTGATGGCACTCATGACTTCTTGGAGAGAGACCTCCGTAGGCGCGGTCGAGTCTGCCTTGGGGTCATCAAGAATACATCCGGTACCGCCGGGTGATCCCATCGGTTGGGTATATCGGTCCATGACGTTGGTCTGGGTATGCCCCCCGCGGACCGGCGTCTTTGTTTTGCGCCTTTCGACTTCTGGTTTGGTGGCCATAGTGGAAGCTGTGCCCCGAAGGGGCCCTCGAGACCTGGTAAAAATGGCCGATCTTGGCGGGGCCAGGGAAGACAAGAAATAGGCAAAAAGTGGTAAAATGTCAATAGAGCAGGAGGCCAAAACGCTCAGGAGGGGCAGATCTCAGCGGCAGGGCAAAGCCGCGCCGAATCCGGAGTGGATCTGGAAGAGTGCCAGTCACTCGGCGCTCGGAGTAGAAAGCGAAACCGAAAGTTAGGATGAGGCCGACTGGGGAGAAATCCCTCCGGCCGTTGTTGTTCAACTACTCCCCGGCCTGTGAAGCAGCAGAGCCCATAGCCCCGTCCGGGGCAGGCCGAAAAAGTTGAAGTCGGTGTAAAAACGGTTCCCGACGTCCAAATTCAATTTCGAAAAGGATGTTGAGGTCTGCAAGAGTTCGTCTTCAAAAGCCCATATTCAGAGTAAGGATATGATAAGGATATTTACAAAAGGGCGGCACGGGTCCCGGCAGCTCTCTGCTCACGCGACCATCTTCCCCCCAAAATCACTGTTGATCTCCAATACCATCTCGCCACTTCCGCAAGCTGTATTTTGCTTCCATGACAATTGACCCTCTATGTCCATCGGGTGTCCTCAGTTCTGGATCCCTGCCTCTTTTAGCGGGTATTTTAACTGATCCTTCATACAATCAGGTGTACCTGGAGAATCACAAATTGGGGAAAGTCTGCTATAATATGGAATCATCAGGTCAGACCTTATTTCGGACCAGAGTTTTGCCGCAGCTAAAAGTATCTTCAAACACACTTTCTTAAAATATCTTGTGGCACCAAATTTATACAATTCCCTCTCTCCCTGACCTCCACACAACATTGCTCACCAGGTGTCGCCCATTATTGAAATGAGACCCCATTAGCATTCTACAGTTTTTAAGTGAAACCCCCGGCAGTAGTGCTGTTGGTCTGGCATTGTTAAACCCCATTTATCTCTTTTTCTCTTAAATCTCTTCGCATAATTCCTAATTCCTTTAGAGGCCCATATGAATCTGCTTATTTGTCCCTGCAGTTTAGCTCCCTTCTTATCAAAAATCAAAGGTATGTTTTCACACAAAAAGTGAACTTGGGTAAAACAGCCATCTTACTCGGATTGACCCTTCCATAGATAATGGTAGATTTTTCTGCCTTCTCAAAAGTATAGCTATTTCCACCTCAACTCGCTAAGTTCGGCTCTGGAATGTAATCTAAGTCTTTTTGCACCATTATACCTAGATATCTCGTGCTCTTTTTCACTAGGCTTACATTATTGGGAATATCCCATGTCATAATTTCAGTTTTCGCTCTATTCATTGCATATCTCAGTACTCTGCAAAACTCCTTTATTACATGCTCAATTTGTGAGGTTGACCAATCCAAGCTGGATGTATATACCATTAAATCTTTAGTATCTCCTTGTCTTGCCTTAACTGCTGCACTAATGGTTCAATGTGTAAGTTAAAGAAAAGTGGGGAGAGAGGACCAAATGAGACAAAATCTCCATCTGATATTTCCACCTTACTCTATGAAAGGCCTTCATTACATGTTGATAGTCATAACTGCCAGGGATACATTGTGAGCTAAAGCAAATCTGAAAAGAGTATAATTAAATAATATCACACACACACACACACTTGTTTTTATTGAGATAGAAAACAACACAAACCAAAACATGTGCAATGAGGTGCAGTCATCAAGATTTTTAATATTTGCAATATAGAGGTACAGTAAAAGACAAATCATTACACTGGTACCACAACACAATCACCTCTTTCATAGTTTCCATTGTCCATTAAACTCTACAGAGTCACATTATCAGATGCCAATGGAGAAGTGTCATTGAAAGGGGTACAAAGCAAACCTCTACTCTCATTCCAAGGGCCACAGATTTTTGTCCATTTAAGCGGACATCCCCTGCTCTCATAGATAACCCTCTCCACTTGCATACACCAATCCATATCGGATTCCCAATCTGTGCATATTGGCTTAACCACTCCCTTCCATGTTCTGCCGATATTGCGCTTTGCCACCATGCAGCCCAACGAGACCCATAGTCTCTCAGTTCTTGACAAATCCGTAGCATCCTAGATATTTAGAAGACAAAGCTGGGGGGAAAAATCAATGGGTGTATGACATATCCCGGACAAAGCAGATACTACCTTTCCCCAATACTTCTGAAGGATAGGGCATTCCCACCATTGGTGTAGGTAGGTACCAGTGTGGCCACATCCTCGGGGACAGGCTGGAGAGCCAAGAATCTGAGCTAGTATAATAGGCTCTGTGGAGTAGTTTAAGTTGTATGAGTTTGAAACGAGAATGGATCGCCACCTCATGGGGTGAAGCCAAGGTGTCCCTCCAGTCTTCGTCGGTTATGTCCCCTATATCGTCTGTCCATTTTGTACGTAGTCTGTCTTGGGCATCAGGTGTGTTATTGAGGATTTCCCGGTAAGTCAGCGAACTGGCTTTTTCTGGAAAGTAATCGTCCAGTAGCCTGTCCTCCAAGGGAGAGGAGACCGGTAGGTCTGATCCTTTAGTTATTCCTTTATGTACTGTACTGCGGGCTGTAAG
Organism: Lissotriton helveticus; assembly: GCF_964261635.1. Taxonomy (NCBI): domain Eukaryota; kingdom Metazoa; phylum Chordata; class Amphibia; order Caudata; family Salamandridae; genus Lissotriton; species Lissotriton helveticus. Next base: position 1,377,294,885 of record NC_136067.1, read on the forward strand.
GTATCGAAAATGGCTTCCCCCCCGCCCCCCTGTAGTTGGTAGTCTCTCTGCAGGTTGCTAAACGGGATAACCCTACCCTCTGCCCATATGTCCCCGACCTTTGAGAGGCCAATCAAGTCCCATTTGTCGAACCCCGGCTGCTTTGATAGCAAACCCACTTGACAGGTCTCAAGCAGCAGAGTGACCTGCGTAATTCTACCTTTCTAACCAAAAAAAAAAAAAAAGAGCAGCTGTTGCCTTATGACATAGGGAAACTGTGATGGAAGTTGGGGTGTGTCCGGGTAAGTGTTTCACCCCACCATATAGTGCCCTCAAGTAATTACCAGGAAGCCTATTATGTCCGTCCATCCTATAGGCAGGGTCTGTAATGTGTTGATGCACCCAGTGAATAAGAACCTCCAACTGTGAGGCCCAAAAGTAGGAACTAATGACTGGCAGGGCCATGCCACTGTCTTACCAGCTTTTTGTGAGCTTAGTGAGAACGATTCGGGGTGTACCGCAATTCCAAAGCAGGGTATGTACCTCGGAGTCAACTGACTGAAAGTAATGAGGTGGGACCAAATGGGGGGTGTTCTGCAGGGCATAGAGAAAGCGCGGAAGCGCCATCTTATAGGGATGATATTTATACAAAGCTTCACATATAATTCTTTAAGTATACCATCCAGACCTGGCGCTTTGCCCGCCTTGGATTCTTAATCGCCTCTCTAATTTCTTCCCCCATTATTGCTTGATTTAGGTATGTAAGCTGGTCTTTACTGTGGCTTGGGTTCTTTCGGTTTGCTAGCTAGCTCTTTATATCCATTCCTTCCACTTCATCCTCCCTATAAAGGTCCTGATAAAAGTCTAATATGACTTGTTCAAATTTGTCGTCGTTCACCTCCACGGTATTTAGCTTCTCATGTACAATATTTACAATCTCATAATGGTCCTGCCTGGCCTTCTATGCTAGCAATTGTCCACACCTTCTGCCAGTTTCAAACTGCCCCAACCTCTTGCAACCTTTTCATCTGTTCTGAGTTTAAAACTCTGTTGAAGGGTCTTTAAAGTTTTCCCTAACCTAGGTTTTTCTTTATCATCTACTTGGCCTTTTCAGGGACCTTTCTACCTGATCTAACTCCTGCTCTGACTTCCTTCAGGCCTCTTTTTCTATTCTCCTCCTGTAAAGCAACATGTTACTTATCTTTAATCCTATGTAGACCTTATATGCATCCTAAACTATATTTACAGACACTGACCTACTGTTATCTTATCAAAAACGGTGCCGTTCTGAAATGCCCTTACAGCCATCACCGTACACTAAAACAGAATTCACCCCCACCCAAAATTAGCCCCTTGCCCTATTTGGTTACCTTACGTAGCATTTTTCTCCATTTGCGCAGTAAAGGCCTCCACTTCGCTCCGTTCACTCAAGTTCACCATTTTATTATTCACATGATTCTCAACATGGCCTTCATCTGTAATTTAGTACACAATTGCAGGTGACCCCCCACTCCCAGCGCCTTATTAGGCCCTGGGGACCCCGTCCCCAAGGCCTTTAAAAAAAATTAAGGATAGAGGGGCCGCACGCCCCCCCTGCACAAGCCTTAATTTGCCTTTGGGACACCATCGCACAGGGCCTTTTTTTAAATCAGGGAGAGGGGGGGCCGCGTGGCCCCCATGCCTGAGACTTATTAGGCTTAAAGGACTCCATCCACCAGGGCCTTTTATTTACATTAAATGTTATGCTCAGGGGACCCCATCCCCAGGACCATTACTAGAAATGAAGGGGAGGGGTACCATACAGCCCCCCTCCTCGGCCTCGTTATGCCCTGGGGAGGGCTCGCAAAGCAGATGTTAGGAGGGGACGCATGCCTGCTTCCCCATTTTGAAAAGTGTTGGCCCTCAGGGTGGGCACCCTGTGGCCTTTAGATGCTCAGGGAGGGGGGCTGCGTCCCGCTAGCCCCCCGCCCAATATAAAATAATTTTGTCCATGGGGCCCCAGGAGGCTTGGGAGATGGGCTGCAGCCCTTATCCCCATCTAAATAAATGTTGTCCCTGTGGGTGGGTTGTCCGGGGCCTCTGGAGTGTCAGGGGGCACTCAACCCCCCTCCACTTTTGGAACACCACCCCGGGGGTGGGCTCTCCTGGGCAAAAGGTTATTTAATGTGGCCTGGCCGCTTTTTCATTTTTTTCCCCCCTATCCTTCTGGAGTCCCGCAGGATCGCTGCATTTTTTGCCGTTGTTTTTTGTTTGTTTTTTTTGGCCCCCGGGTCCTTCTGGCCCCATGGGGTCTAGGGAGTAAGGGTATCCCTACTCTGCCCTATTATGATATTTTTTATTTTCCCTAACCTCAGGGCAGGGGACTAAGTTCCCAAGATCTAGATTCTTGCAAAATTTGGAGTAATTCCATTCAGCAGTTTTTGCTGTAGCCCTGCATCAAGTATTCCATGGAAAATGTATTTGGATTTGGCGTTTTGGGGACCCCCTTTTTTCTTGGACCCCACTCGACGGTTTACCCTCAAACTTCCCATGCACAGATTAGTCAACATGTAGAACCTTTTTTGAAAGTTTCATGGAGATTCGTCAAACTGTGCCAAAGTTATTAGCAGTCCAGCAATGCTTTCCCTATGGAACAGCAGACCTAACTATAACCACCTAGTTGCAACCTCCACTAGGTAAATGTGTGTATATATATATATATTTATATATATATATATATATATTTATATATATATATATATATATATATATATATATATATATATATTAGAGGGAGAGCGATATAGAGATATAGTAGATTCTTTTATTGTAGAGAATACAGTGGTATAAGAACCCATACTGTCCACCCCCCAACCAGTCTGCAGAGCTTTAAAATTGTAAGTGTTACTAGAATTATGCATCATGGAGGACCAAATTATGTAGCAAGGTAATCTGAATTATGTTGCAAAATATGCAAATTATGCAGGACGTTCGGTCAGTATTTTTTTTTAACCATGTGAGATAGATGCAACATATTGATGAAATGTACAAATTATGTGGCAAATACAGTAAGGCCATAATTATGCCGTAAATGCCTTAGCCACAGAATCACCCAAATCCATTGACCCGCAGCCTTGTCCAATGTTTCATTAACAATTTATTCAAGGAAGTGTAAGTACAGCCTAAACATTGTAAATATAATCGGTGTTCATTGTTTGTTGCACTATGCAGAAAATACCTTTTTCAAGTTAAATAGAATTAAATAAACATGTAATATAAAAATGACATAACTTGTACTGTGTATTATTATTATTTGCTTGATTTAAAAGCGCATGACTACCTAAGAAAGGTTTTCCATTGCTGGACTCATCATGACACATAGATCCTACCCGAAACTGCCCAGGAAGAGACTAAATTGGGCAAATTAAATGAGTCAGACCAGTCAAGTTATAAGCAGTTTGCAAAAGGTAGTGAGCAAGTGGCGTGCTCTCGGTGTTATTGGCAAAGTGTTCCAGTGCTTAGGGCCCAGAAAAGAAAATGCTCAGCCTCCTTGGCGAGATTTTCTGGCTATAGGGATCCTGGTCAGCTCAAGATGACTTGAACACAACAAACCTGTGGATGGGTAACTAGAAACTATGGATCCAAGATATAGCTATCCAGTGTTGGATAGGCATTTATGCATGTAGCATTCGGCCTTGAACATGAAGTTCAATAGGCAGCCAATGCAGGTCAAGAAGCATACTGGCAGTAGAAGTGATTTGGGGGCTTTTCCAACATCCAGGTAAAGGATGTTACCATAGTCAAGCCTGGAGATAACCAGAGGCTAGACTACAGTTCTCTGGGCTGAGGTGGGGAGGGAGATACTAATTTTCTTTAAGCATTTCCGGATGCCAAAACAAGTGGCCACCACCCTGTTGATCTGATGGCTCATGGTTGATTTGTCATCAAACCAGACTGCAATTGAGCGTATTACCCAAGATCATGGGCCACAAATGCGTCCCCAAAGGTTGGAAGAGGTGCCCACCAGCAAAACCTGTCTTGTCTCCATTTAACTTTAGAGTGTTGACCTTCATCCATGATGAGATATGATAGCGGCAGGTGTTGAGGGCTGTTGCACTTTGATTGTCCTTTGAGGAACAGGGACACCACGATTTGGGTGTCATCCACGGATGAAAAAAGTGTGAGACCGCAGTTTTCAACAATCTCTGCTCGTGGTCTTATGTCCAGATTGAAGAGAAGTGGGCTCAGGGTGGATCATTATGGCTCTCCCAAAGCTAAAGGATGAGGTCTTGATGTTGATGTGTGCAAACATGTTTCATGTAATATCTGTCTCTTTGTGTTCCAGGTTATTTTCAGACCAGGTCAAGGTACTATTGCATGTTGGGACGTGGTGTGTGATTGGTTGCTATAGCACCAATTATTAAAGTATTGAATCAAGTATCTGAGTAGTATAGGTTTATGTAATTAGGTCCTGAAGAATTGCCATTTGATCGCTTGTGGACAGACGTAGGCAAGAAACATGTAGACCACATTATACAACTAATTGACACACCTTGCTTAATAGGATCATTCTATTCCAATTGAGCACCACATCTTTTAATTAGGGAAGTGAACTTTTTTATTAAAATATTCTGATATTAAGCATCACTTCACTTATTTTAATCCTCTTCTAAGCCACCACGCATCATACACAACACAACCCACACACCTACATTTCACCTTACGGCATTTAAAAGATTTCTGGCAAGAGCCCCCTAGTGGGAGCACGTCTGGCATTGCAGTACCGGCCCGACTAGCATCCTGCCCATATAATGAAGCGTGACACCTCTTGGGTTCTGTTAGGGCACTTGCTCTTATTGAAGCTTTCTCCTTTAGCTTGGAACATGAGAACAGTTTTTTCTTCCCTCCTTTCCCCATTATCCTTAGGCTGCCTGAACTGCCCGTTTCTAGGAGCTACATGCTCTGAGTGGGGGCGGCTGATAAAAAGGTTGCAGTGTGGGCAATTTCTCCCTGCTGAGACTGTGTCTAATGAAGAGCGGCTGGCTTCAGGATAGAGGGGTGGAGAGCGAGCAGTTGCAAGGCCAAGGAAGTGAGCATATCTACCTACTTGGGGCAGCATCCATTGCCCCTGATTCCGTTCGGGCATCTGTGCGCCCGCTGAATGTCTGTGCCACGGTCCTGCTAAGGTAAGCAGGCCAGGAGCAGATGATCAGTGTCATTCAACTCTAGAGCGCTAACCGCTCTGTTAGAGTGGGAAGCGCAAGATGGCCGCCGAATATTCAGTTTTTCCCCAAATGAATGTATAACATGTATAAGATGGTCCTATATTATTTTATTGAGGTTCTGGTTACATTTATCAACCACTTAACACCCCACTTCTATCTATACTATCATAAGCTCACAGATTAGCGCAGTAGTCAAAGGTTTTGGTGTTCGTCATCACCTCTGACAAACACTGGGAGACAGATTTTCAGCGTGGTGACCCTTGCTTGGCCCTTTTGAGAGAGGTTATATATTGTGCCGCCAACAGTAAAATTGTACCTATTTGTAATTTTGTTACTGTATGCATGTGGGTGCCAGCTAATGTGAACTTCAGTGGGCCTGTGTTGGTTATGGTGTCAAGCAGATGGTAAAGAGCATAAACTTTATTGGTTCATTAGTAAACGTTATGTCCGATTCCATAGATTTCCTACCCATTCTGAACAGTTTACACTAGTAGTAAATCCAGTGTCCCTTGGGTGCATGAAGGCTGCTTCCGATCTCGGTCTTCCAGTATCTGCTACCCATTTGGCCCATAGATTTTGAAGGTTGTCTGGGACAGGGTGGATCAGGGAACAAAAAGTTGCGATACGACCGTCTGTTTTTTTTCACCCTGTAAAACCCAGTTTTCCAAGGGAGAATGTTTCAGGAATCCTGCCCGCATCACCTGTTTTCTCCGGTGTGCATGTATTAATTGTAAGTATTTGTATCATGGAATCGTGTCTCATTTGCACTGTGGGAGGTTACCTCCCACACGTCGCTAACCTGTACCTGAGTAGCCCTGTAATTTGTCCTGAAGTCTGGCAAGGCAGTCCTTCCATTATAGCAGGACCTGTATAAAGTCCTTAAGCCTATCCTCGGGCCCTATCATTACATATTATCTAGCTTAGTGAAGTAAGTTTCAGGTATCTCACATGTTTTTTTTTTTGCATTAAATATAATAGGTTTGGTAAGGTAATCATTTTATATAGGGAGGTTCTTCTCATAACCGTTAACGGCAGCATGCTTCACCTATCTAAATATCTCTCAATAGATCTAAATATTGCTCCCGCTCACAGGAAACAGCAGGTTTTCGCTGCTCCCTGCGGGCGTGAGCAGTGCCGGTTCCTGCTTGATGCAGGGCGCCAACTGGGGCCGCAGGGCTTCCACTGCGGACCCCAACGATAGTGTGTTGAGAAATGGCCTCTGGGGGAAGGGCTTCTTGGGGCCTTACAAGGCTCGGGAGGGGCCTGCGCGGCCCCACTCCTCTTCAAAACACAAAAAAAATCCTGGGGGCACCATGATTTGTTTTTTGGTGGACTTTGTGACCAACCCCCTGCTGCATGAGGCCAAAGGCCTTGTGCAGTGTGAATATATGATGATACCACACATACCATCGCAACGCGGTATTTTACATTGCGGTTTTGACAACGCAAGTTGTTATATCTACTTGCGTTGGAGGGCGCTGGATTTAGGAATAGTGTGAATTACTATTCCAACTCCAGTCTACGTACAGTAGGAAAGGTGTTGGAATAGTAATTCACACTATTCCTTAGTCTAGAGCGCCTTCCAGTGCAAATCGACGTAATGACTTGCGTTGTTAAAACCACAATGTAACCTTTACCCGTTGTAATGGTTGTGAGGTAAAGGATGTTTCCCTGCAATGTAGGGACGGCTGCATTTGGGGAGGGGGGGTTGTTTGGTCATGCATAGTTGGGGGGTTGGATTAACGTATAATTAAATATTACTTTACATTAAAAAAAACTAGAAATTCACTGAAAAAAATCCAAAGAATAACGTACCATTATAGATAGGAGAAATGTTAAGTTTTAAACCCTAAAAACCACTTAAATTCACCAGTTATAGTTAGTTATCTCAAGTAACTAGAACTCATGGCCTAAAGTAACTATAACTCATGCCATCACCATGGACTTCTAATTATCTTATAAATCACATAACATCTTCTTTGATATCATTGGTATTGTCACTGTGCATGACGGGGGCACAAGTTATAGTTACTTGAGATAACTAAGCGTTTACAACTGAACATTTCACCTAACTATAACTTACTTTACCTTTATTTTTTTCAGTGAAATCCTTCTCGCATATCTCTTTTGCCATTGGTCTGTAGGAGTTTTGTTTACACTCTGTTTTCTTCTTTGATAGCATGGGGCAGTGGTTTTCCCCGCCACAGCCATTGGTTCCCTTGCCCTGTGAGTGGTGCATTTGTCTGATCATGTGCAAACTTGCTTAATAACGAGTACGCATCAGTGCGAGTTCTAGGGCTGCCAGGCCAATCCTTTGAGTTTTTCAGTTTTTTTCCCTTTTACTTGCACATGCATTTCTTTCCTACTTCTCTGTTTATTACCTTTTCTAGATCATGCTACACCTCCTAAGACGGAGTTTAATGGGCCGCTCATTTAATCTGCAGTGCCCCACAAGCCCACTGTATTTAATTCAGGAAACCATCTTGGAATGGGATATGATCCATAATGTAGCATTATTCTAGCATTCCAAAAATTGATACTGTCGAGGTACCTGTAGGGCGTTGGTATGCTAATCTCTACTAAGATACCAGGAGCAGGATACTCAGTCATGGTATGTTAGACCCTGCAGGAGGAGGTCCACAGACCTGTCTGCCAAGGTGGGTTACATAGTCCTAGTGTGTCATGAGGAATAATGGAAACATGCTGCTTCATTCCATTGGCAACAGTGGATTGGTAGGGTTGGTGGGCTCTGACAGCTTCTTATGCGCAGTGGTTGGGTTTGGTTGGGGTTCTTAAATGTTCCTATGTAGCTCTCACCAATCCCTGTCAATGCCTGTGAAGCCCTATCACAGCACAAGTCCCTTTCACCAGCTATCAATCCCATTTCATTCACCACCTGCAGCAGCTGGTCTGCAACAAACAACCAAGCCATGTCAGCACCTCCTTACCTGCAAGACCTTACTCATGCATAACAGGCAGGTGGCTGGTGAAGTGCTGTCCATCAGTGAGCAGCATCAAATCTTCAGCTTTATCACACCTCATGAACCCGTCACCCTCGCTATGACCTATAACAACCTACAAAGCCCTAAACCTAACAATTTATCTTGTTACCCCACGACATGACGCAGATCTACGGTTAATCATTTTATGAGTACTATGTCTCACTATTGTGCACACCTCTGCAGCTTGATCCATAAGGTGCCTTCCATTGGCGAGTGTCTTCAGATCTTCATTTTCTGGTCCCTGTGTCACCCACCACCAACACTGAAAATATCCCCCCTCCCCGCCTTTCTTGCTATGCATTCTTGCTCCCTGGCATTGGCGGAACATAAGGTCCTTCAAGACTGCAAGAACAACAAAGCATGCTGCTTGCTCAAAGTTGACGAGGATGGAAGAGAGCTTGGGCCTCCCTTACTTGTCTACTAGTCAGCTTCGTAATTTTCTTCCACGCCCCAGCAGACCAGCTGGGGACTCGCGGGAAAGGAAGAGACGCCACACTGCAGCGCCGTTGACTTGCCTTCTTTTTCTTGCCGACAGTGTGGTAACAGTCCAGAAAGTCCGGTCCTTCGCAAAGACACGGTTAAAAAAAAATGCATCTTTGAAACATTTATCCTTATGTTTGCACATGCAAAAGAAACGACATGGCAACAAGAAACCACCATCTGCTGTAACTCGTAGGATATTTCTGAAAGGTATACTGAAGGGCTTAGGCAGTATCATTCCTATTCAAGGTTGTGGGTGGTGGGGCGCGCGTGCATCATGCCCCTATGAATCTTGCCTACTTCCGAGAGAAATGAAGTCCGAATCCATGCCCAGTCAGGCAAGGCATGTAAGTGCCACTGGTGCAGTATTTTGATGAGGTCATATTGTTTAGTTAATTAAAACCTTTACAAAGTTCTAAAAAGAGCTACAAATATACACTGTGCAATGATAAAACCATATAATGAAAACAGGCATCGCTAAATACGGGCAGAGAGGGTTCAGCTGAACCGTTTATAAAAAATAAAAAAAGTAGGTAAGAAAACAGTCATACATAGCACATAACAGGACAGACCTTTGTGCATGGAATTGGGACATTGCTTAAAACACGAACCTGCTATGAAACAATAAATCTACAGCAAATGGGCAAGGAAGACTCAGATGAACTATAGTTTAACGATAGTGCAAGCAACAGATCACATTTTTCACCTGGTTATAAAGCAATGTGCACAACACGCCAAATACGTAGGCCAGTTGTGAGACGACCGATCTGTAAGCGGTACTAAACGAAAACATGTCACAAACTTGTCTTGCTTAGTAGCTGACTCAATACCATTCAGACAATGCACGTTTCGCGCAAACCAATAACCAACTGTCCAATACTTTTTTGGGGGGAAGCTGGCACCCCTAAGAGCAACGGGCGTATTTGTTGCTACAGTTCCGTGAAAGAACAGGGTTTATTTGGATGGTTTTCTTTTTTCTAATAAGTTCCACGTTGCATGTAAACAAACCCAGTCCTTGGCACACAAAAGGTAGCCTTATGACGCTGTGGGAACGGTAGACCGTCGAGTGCATTCGTCTACCGTAGACGAATGCACTCGACCAGCTTTTGAGGCAAAAGATTTACTTAACACAACTGAGAAGGATACCTCTCTTGTCTTGAACGCGCATGAACCTGCTCCCAGGACTGCTGGAGAGCGTCAAATGACTGTGCAGTATTCAAATCATATAGCAAGCAGACCTGCAGATGGTTCCTGGTAGTGGCTCAGACTGTCCATCATCGAGCATTGTCTTATCAAGGCGGTTAGTGCCTAGTATGTCCTAATCTCTTTGCTGAGACAGCATGTGCCAGTATCCTTTTCACCCAATCTTATAAAATCACACAAAGCACATCATACTACTCAACATAAGAGACTTTTTCTCTCTCCGACGCAAAACTGCTGGCTGCGTTTTAGGATTGTAGAGGTGCTTTGTGGTGAGCAAGTAAGACCACTAAAACATTTGAAGATATATAATTAACTGAGCTACAGTACTAATTTTGTACAAGTAATTTAGTAAAGCCAGAGTTGTATTTTCTAAAGACTGTGGCGGAGTTTTCATTTTTTAAAACATCGTAAACTACACATTGTACTCTAATTTCTGTGGGTGGTAACCACATGCCACACTGGGCAAAAAGCAGAAAGTTGTGGGACACAATTTTTTTTTTCCTTTTGCCTGTTGCTGTTTTGGGGATGGGTTTGGTATCCAATGAAATTTTTAAGTATGGAAAATAAGTTGAAAACATTTTTACTTTTTAGTTCTGCCCTTCAGATGGCTGTAACTGTCTCGCCATCTTCCTGTATTTAAAAAAATGAATCAATAAAAATACATACATAAAGATAGGTGGTCCGCTCTCTTCAGCCATTCACTCTCTTGTACTGTGAGTGACTGTGTGCATCTGTGCAAATTTTTGTCTGCGCTTTCTTTGCAAACATATACCCACCACCTTAGACAGTGACTTTTTTTAAAATATCTTTTTATTAACAACCCAAAAAGAAAAACATCAGGTGACATTAAACGCTTCATGATTGCCATAATTACAATTCCACATCTTCAAAATAATAAGCACAATATATAGATAGTGAATCAAGTGGACTCATGCGTCTCTGCTTCTTTCATACGGATCGGGAGAGTACAGATGTTACCACGGTATTGATTCCAGTGCCCCCAAACCTTCCCCCACTTCTCGGGACAGCCCATCTCTCCCTAAACATACACCAGTCTAGATCTTCCACCCACTTCTCGACCGGGGGCGGTTAGCAGGCTCCCCACAATTGAGCAATATTACGCTTCGCTAACATACATGCCAATGTTTATCCATTGTCTTCTATACGTGTTCAGATCCGTGGGCTCCCAGACATTCAAAAGACACCTGCAGGCTTCCGGCCGTAGCTCCACCCCCAGAACCTCTCGCATTGTGTCATGGGTCCCCACCCAGTGTTCCTGCACCATCGCGCAATGCCACATTATATGCAGGAAAGTGCCAATCTCTCCGCACCCCCTCCGACACTCTCCGCTTTCCGCTCGACCCATACGTACTAGATGAGGCCCCGTGACATATGTCATATGGAGAATCTTTAGTTGTACCAATCTAAGCCTCATCTGTACCGCCACCACCCGCGGGGAGGTGATGGCCTCTTGCCAATCCTCCTCATCAATCTCAACCCCATCAGCATTCCACTGATCCCTGACAAGTACAAGCGGGTCCTCCATGCAATTTATAAGCTTTTTATATACCAATGTGATAGTCTTCCCCGGGAGGTGGCCGTCCAGTACTCGGTCCGCCAGCGGGGAAGCGTCGGACAGTGACTTTTTTAAAACTTTCAGTCTTTTCATTTTGTTTGCATTTGCTCCCTCAAAACAAATCTGCTCATGTTCTATAACTGAACTATGCTATTGACTGCTATTGTGGAAGAGAATTGTTGATTTTACACCTTTGCTGGTTCTTCTCTACAGCTCACATAGGAAGAAACCCTGGTTTGCAAGCTATATGGGAAGATGAAAAACAACGGCGTCGAGACAAAAATGAATCTTCTCAGATAAGCCCGCCAGATTCGCAAGGTAAACTAAAAAGCATGACATCTTATTAAGCAGCTTTATATTGCTTCACTTCCTATAAGATGCCTAACCATAGTTACAAATCTAGATTTGTGTCCGTATGATGTGCAAAGATTTCCACCTAACATTTGAATAAAGAAAGGAGTATATTTAGAACAAATTAATACACTCTTCTAAAAATGTACAGTTGTCCAATACACTACTGTCAGCTCGTGCTAATAGTTTCTTTAACTTAATGCATTTGTGTCCAGTCTTTTGCTCTATTTCACACATCATGTAGAGCGTATCATGGCCTGAATAAGCCTATAGTTTTTTTTTGTTTCTAGGGAAATACTATTTTTAGCTACTCTCCAGCAGAGGGTTCATGAAACCCCCGCTTTAGCAGCTACTTCAGGGGTGGCACATTTTATGCACCTTTTTATTTGCAACTTGGCAGGTAAAAGTAGGTCATAATTAACGCTAAAAGGAAGAGGAAGGTGTTGATGGAAAGGGGAAGTGGGATGCATGGATGAGTGGATTTATCAGTGGATGACAGGGTGGGTGGGTTAGTTAAAGAAAGTGTGGATCAGTGGGTGAAAGAATGGGTGGATAAAAGGATGGATGGGAAAGGGTGGATCGGTTGTTAAAAGGATGGATAGGTTGTTAAAAGGATGGATAGGTGAAAGAATGGATGAATGGGTGGAAGGATGGGTGAGTGGATGGGTGGATGATTTGGTTGAAAGGGTGGGTGGGTAAAGGATGAATGGATGGGTGAGAGGATGAGTTGGTAAAAAGATGGGTAATGGAAAGGATGTATGGGTGAGTGGATGAAGGTATGGGTGATTGAAAGGATGGGTGAGTAAACTAATGTATGGTTTGGCGAAATGATGGATGATAAGGGGGTGAAAGGAGAAGTGGATGAAAGGATTAGTGTTGAAGGGATGGGTGGGTGAAATGGTGAGTGTGTGGCTGAAAGGATAGATGAGTGAAAGGATGGATGAGTGAATGAAAGGATGGGCAAATAGATGGATGGATGGATGGATGGATGGGTGAAAGGACGGGTGGATGGGTGAAAGGACGGGTGGATGGGTGAAACGATGGATTGATGTATGGGTAAAAGTGTTGTGTAGGAATCTAGGACCCTAGTGTAATTTTCCCGATTCATGCCCATACATAGGTATAAATTTACCCGATCCTTATATAGGCATAGAAATCATTACCATATTTAGCCTGAGCCCTATGCAGCCCAAATACGGCATGACTACTTCCACTAAGTTCCGAGAATCAACAACGATTTCTTAGAAAAACCCGCCTTCAGCAGCTAGGGACTTCCCCTTGCCTGAATACTAATTTATCTAGGAAATAATGGAGTTTTCACAGAACTGAGTCTTTGATGACGTTATTATGTCTAATCATACGTCAAACTCGGCACCTTCAAGGTATAAATATGCCTACATTTGCCCAGACAAACACACGGTGGTTTGGAGCAGATCTACTAACTACTTGCCCGACGCCCTGCAGCAGCAAGTGCCGAAGGAAGCCGACCCTCCAGCTGACGCACTGAGAGACGCTGTCTTTTCTCCTGCCGAGAAATTCAGCTCCAGTGTTTCCAGGCTACCCTTGCGGGTTGCTGGGAAATAGAGTCCTGAGAGAGAGATACAAGACCTCCTTCATTCTAAAATCAAGGTACGCAGCTGATTATACCCTTAAGAGAATTCTTGGAATAGATTCTTGGCAAAGAATACTAAACTTAAGCTACACCTCATTTACCTCTTCCCTTGTACTAGACTTAAGTTAGGTACGCCGGGGTAGGCGTATTTTAGAAGCACCAGTTGAGTACTTTTAGTCCTTATTTTATCACTGTATGTATTTTATGGCTTAGAAACCATGTTATGCTTTTACAGTACTACTTTATAATATTTATCGTATTATATGCCATGTACTTTATAACCAGTATTACAATTGTAGCAGTACATTTCTTATGCTCGAGAAAGAAGACTGTTCAATAAATACTTTTTATTGAAAACGCCCGTCTCTCTATTTTCTCAGCACCTCTGGTGAAAGGAAGCATGCACGATTGACTGAGTAAAATAGCTATCTATTGTTTCTGCGACTCTAGAGATTGATTTCTTATTCTTGGGAAACAAAGTTGTCATGTTTATGCGATTGTCAGAAACGAATCCCTTCTTGTGAATTCGAGAAAGTTTCTAGTGACCTTTGAGCTAGCTGGCACTCACAATTAAGTTTAATATATTCGGTAGAGACCTAGTCGACCTCAGTCTTACGTCTAAACTACAGGATATATTATTCCAATGCGCAGAATGTATTGGGAATATAGGAACTACACTACATGGTGCCCAACGTTTGGTAAGGCGATAATTTAACGCTAGATACTAGAGTAACTCAGTCGTGCTGTTCACACAGACCCCTTTTTTCCCGTAAAAACTCCAAAAGACGTCTGGAGTGGGTAAAAGGATAATATCCGCCAAAACTGAGTAGGACGAAAAATCCTATGTATTAGTTTTTGGTTTGTTCAACGTTGAAGGATACAGTGTTCCAAAATATTGTGCACCTAATCTTTGTTTCCTTGAAACTTGTTCTGCAAACTATTCAGTCAACAAAATAATGAATAGTGACGAAGAATTCGCTGCAGCTGCGGCTGTAGCTCAAGCAGTTTTAGAACACAGAAACCTCCTACAGAATGACCCGGATGCTATAATCATCTCGGTAAATGTAAGAAAAACTATAACTTACAAACTCATAAACAATGGAATATCATCGAGAGGTGGTAAAGTAATATTTGTTATAGAGGCACATGAATATCGGCAGACAATAGTGTTATATTCATGGATTCACTTTCCTCCAGCAGATGGAGGGACACACGAGTTCCACTACTACAAAGTAGAGGAACCTCCAACGGAATACGTTCCTTAAGAGGACGTTGAAATTCCATTAACTTACCAAGAGCATCAGCTCTGGTTTAAAGGCGCCCTACAACATGAAAATCACATAACCAGGCTCGGTCCACTAGGGAGACCAGGAGCGACATGGCCGGTACTAGCCAGCTATACACCACATCCTGACATTGAAAACATGACAGGCCCAGAACTGTTAGAACAGCTAAAACAGTTAACTAAAATACATAGACACTTGGTTCAATATGTCATGCTGACCTTAACAGTCCAACCTACTGTGAGGATTCCCCAGCACACCCTTCACCAGGGGAACACAAACAAAATCACACCACAGACTATACAGCCAGTCATTGGTAAATTGCCCGCAAAGAGGGAACAAATTCCATTCTCGTTAGCTTTGAAAATTACTCGAATTGAGGCAGTGTTTCCTGATAGTACACCTCATGAGAAACACAGAATTCTGACAATCTGTTTACCAATTGGGATTGCACCACACGTAGAGGACTGCGACAGTTGGGGTACAGTCTTTGCTTCAATCTACACAAAAACACATGGTGTCCCGTCTATGGCGGTAATACCAGACGTTCTGACACCGATTCAAAATGAATACGGTCCAGAACCGGCCTTGAATCTTGGTATGAAATTACTGAAAGATTTCAAACCGGTCTCGGCTATACTATTAGCCAACATCAAAGGTGAAGCAGCATCCGTGGCAATCCGCCAAAAGCTAAAAGAAACCGATATAACAGGCAAACCTTATGAGCTTGCAAGGATTATTGAAAAATCGTATGAAGAACTAGGTAGAGACAGTTTGGGTGGGAAACCATTAAAACCACACTAACAGAAAATCCTGAAAAAGTTTTTATTAAAAATAATCTCACTACTCCTAAAAAGAAGTGGGAAAATACTAAACAGACACTTCCTAAAGAGAAGCGTTCTCAGTCCAGAGGAAGATCTCCCCAACGGGGAGCCCTCTGAAAAGAGGTGCAACCTCAGAAATAGGGATAACTTAAGAAAACCTAATAGATATCAAGATACTGACACACGTTCCTCTCGTACCTTTCAGACTTCCTCGCAGAAATCCAAGAGGAGTGGACGATCAGAACACAAAGAAGAACGCGTGAAGTCCAAAGACGAACAGCACATTCCAAAAAATAAGAAAACTCAATTCACCAAGAAGAAGGTAGCAAGCGTAAAGATCAGACATGCCGAGGATCTTGAGGACACAACTCAAGAACGGGGAGTGGGCCCAGACAATGCTAGACGGCGCAGCAGCAGTAACCATAGTTCGCAAGATCCTGATGGATCATCTGGAGACAGTGGACTTGAATGAATGCATTCAAGTTGAAACTGCCGACACCAGGGTTAGTGTACCCATCAAGTTATATGAAATAACACTCCGAATGGAGGGGGACATACCTAGAAAAATAAAAGCACTCTTTTGGGAAGAGCTATCTAAGAGTTATGACATTCTTCTAGCTGAACAAGACTACCCACCTGAATTTGTCAGGGAGTGCCCACATGGCGAAGAGATAATTATGCCAGCCTTCTCAAATCATGTTCCTATTCATAAAAAATACACATATGCCAGAAAATGGGCTGTGGCCCAGGCTCCAGCTTTATATAAAAATCATGTGGGATGGGATGAGGACTCTCCTCACCATAAAATCCAGTTAAAAAATCAACCTACTGCACAAAGGCAGTATCCAGTTAAGCAAGAAGCTAAAAAACAAGTCAGGGAGATTTTAAATCAACTTGAATACCAAGGGGTGATTGAAACATGCACCTCGTCAATGAACAATCCTTTGTTTCCTGTCTCCAAACCAGACAATTCATATCGTCGAGTTTTGGATTACAGACACTTAAACTCCTGTTGCAAAACATTTGCAGTACAAAATGCACACAGTGCAGCACTGATGAATAACATCGTGCGTAAAAAATATAAAACCACATTAGATATTTCGAATGGGTTTTTCTGTCAAAACATTGCACCTGAAAGCAGGCATTTGACCGCTTTTTCAATCATGGGGACACAGCGACAATTTTGCCGTCTCCCCCAAGGATTCAAGAATAGTCCAGGGTTCCTTTCAGCCAGAGAAACAGTTTTACTACAAATGTACGATGATGAGACATTATCTTATGTCGATGACATCTATCTTACAGACGATGATTTGGACGTGCACTTGAAAAGAGTGAACACCATAATACTCGGTTTTGCTTCTGAAGGGTATAAATTCAATTTTAAGAAATCACAAATTGCCCACCTCAACGTCCTATTCTTAGGATACGAGTTATCAAGTGAAGGCAAGAGCCTGGCAGCCAACTTCCTAGAGAAATGTGCACTGCTCCAAACTCCAAAGACGCTGAAGAACTTAGTCAATTCTAGGTTTCCTGAATTTCGGAAGAACTTATGTTCTGAATTACGCAGAAAGGGTTAAACCTCTCTACGAACTAATCAAACCTGATTTCAAACCAAAAAATTTGACTCAAAACCTTACAGAAATTTTGCGTTCAGTACAGACAGACATGTTAGCAAAAACACAGTTAGAAACACGCGATAATGCGTGCAATCTTGTGATCCGAATCATCCCAGGGAGATGCGGATTCACATACCTGACTTTTAATGAAGGTGAAAAGGTACCAATAGCATACAAATCACACTTGTACACAAAAGCTGAAATAAAATTCACTTCTACAGAAAAAATTCTGACAGCGGTTCAAACTGCAGTAGCAAAAGAGAGAGCTCTCGCACAGGGTAAACGCATAATGATCATTACACCTGTACCTGCCTTGAAGGCAGTGACGAAAGCAAGCATTCCCAATGCAAAAGCTTTACATCCGAGATGGATACAATGGGTTAATTCTCTTACTGCAACAGACGTTGAATACGTCTTTGACCCCTTCTTGAAGACACAAGAAATCCTACAATACGAATACGAATGTCCTCTGCCGACCGAGATTCTGCCTCTAGAATATTACGGATGTATAATCTATACAGACGGATCAGCACAGCCCGCAATTGGGGGTAAACAAGCCTATAGTGCTGCGTGCGCGATTGTTAAAGGTCGCTGGCGCGAAGGTAAATTTAGACCTATGGTCACTAAAAACTCAATCACTCGGAGACTGTACAGCTTAGCGCGCTGAACTACAGGCTTTCTAGATGGCGCTTGAAAATACCGATCGCAAATTCCCCACACTCATAGTGTGCGATTCATATTTCTACATTGAATCTTACAACGAGCACTTGCAGAACTGGGTTTGAAACGATTTCAAAAATACAAAAGGTGGCACAATCAAGCATAAAAAGCTTTGGGAACAAGTAGTTTATTAAAGAAAGAACTACAGAGGACTCACGTGATACACACACTGAGTCATCAGCCTGATGGCGTTCACGTTGCAGGGAATTCATTGGCTGATGAAGCCTCGAAGGCAGCTGTGCAAACGGCTTCCGTAGGTACAATCACTCGCTCGAAAAAAGTAATAGATGGTGAAACAATGCTAGCAGTCAAAGCTTCAATGGAAGGTAGCTATGCAGCGTTACCTGCAAACTATCCACTCGGTAATACATACATAATTGATGCAAACTCCGTTCCTTTTGCTCGAATCCCTGGAGTGGGGGACAGAGTAATTCCAAACAGGAACGAGAGAGGTGCTTTGGTACATGAAGCACATATGGGAGAGGGTCTGAGAGATCAAGGGATCTTAGAATCTCTAATAGAATTGGAAGAGATGTACTGGTGGCCGGGAATGAGCGTCAAACTTTACAAATTCGGAATTAACTGTGACACCTGTTACAAAGATCATAGCTTCGCCAACCACCAGGTACCTGACTACAGTGTAGCCAGCTCAGTCCAGACACCATTGTTAGACAGCATCAGGCTTTCTACACGCAGACATCGCCATAGACGTACGCAATCCCACAAATATTAAGACAAGATTTATTTGGATGTGGCCCCAGCGCTCGGCTGACGCCAGAACTGTTATAAAGGATTTGCGAGTCTTTATCGGCACATGCGCAATCGGCTCGCTACATTCTGACCAGGGTCCTGCGTTTAGCTCTCGAGCTTACAAGGAGGCCATGGCTAGCTTGGGCGTTGCATTGCGGTATTCTAGTCCCTTCCATCCTGAGGGTAATGCGGTAGTGGAAAGAAAAAATCGTGACATAAAGCAATCCATAACAGCTAAGGTATTATGTTTGGGTGATGGGTGGGTCAAACCTCTAATAAGTGTCCAACGTAGTCTTAACAATCTGCCAAGAAATTCTCTGGGGGGAATCACTCCATATGAATTACTATTTGGTACTAGACTGATGATCAAAGACCTCGATTGTCCTTCAGTGGTGGAACAAAAACCCTTTGATGTCAAAGATCGTTTGGCTGTTTTACAGGACTTAAATGAAACAAGAAGAAGTATGAGTAACACAATACAGAAGCAAACGATCACTGAAGAAAAACCACCTGTCCCAGCAAGACCTTTCTGGATTCCAAAAATTGGGGATCTAGTCAGGGAAAAGATCGCGGTAAAGAAGGAATTTGGGCCTTCTTACAGAAAAGCAGTACCTGTCTTAGCTATCCACGGAACAAGATCAGTGTTACTACCGCCCCTTGCTGGTAAAAGGGAGAACAGAGTTGTGTCCATCGACCTGGTCAAACCACATCATGTGGCCGATAATAAGTAGTAGGCCCAGTGGACTCCCAAGATGTAGCAGACGACCAAATCTTGCTACAATCCAAGAGGTTCAAACTGAAAGACTTATCACCTTTGATAAACTTGCAGTAAGAAAAGGACTATGCGACAAAGCCATGAAACTTGTGCCTCTGGATACCCAAATAACAGTTTGTCAAGAAACACCTGTCTACAATGATGTAGCCTCTGACTATACAAAAATGACAAAGGAAGAAGCAGCTCCAACGTTTCCGAACAATCCTGATACTATTCCAACAATTGACAGAACTGCCTCTGGCTATTTTATCAACTTTGATACCTTCTCTGAGGATCCCAGTGAACCTGAAGAAACGCCAGCAAATAAAACTTTCAAACAAAGAATAACGAACTCTTTCATCAACTTGAGAAAACATACCTGGTTTCACCATGGGTTGAGTTTTGGATTGTGTTAGGTGTACTTTTCCTCCTGCTTTGGCTCATACTTGTGTTAAGTTTGGGAAGGATGATTGATGGAAAATACAGTACAATGGACACAGCAAGTAAGAAAATCAACTTGCTCCTGAAACCTCACAAATCATCTCATCGTGAAAGAAGAGACCTGTCATCAGTCAACATTACAGTCGTCCCTATACCTGGTGGTATAGCATGGGATAGAACTGATTATGACATCTATGGCCCGGTGGAACTGCTGAAGATTCTACACCAGTTTAAGGTTTATTTAAGTGACTTTGTCTCACCCAGCATATTTTCTGATGATTGGGACTTTGAAACTGTTAATAACACGATGACAGATTTAGAAATGTCAGCTAAATTTACAGAACATGAATACCTAGAAGGGTGGATTTGCTTAAATTGATCAGCACATCCCTACATCATATTTCCCTTGTCAAAATTTCATGTTGTATCGATTTAATACACTTTGTGGGAGTGTTCGTCCGGTATCGTGCTCATCCACCTTGTGGCACCAATCCACGATATCCTTCTCACTGAGGGTGAGACAGAGTATCATACACAAATTACAACAAAGATACCAGTGCACATCCCTTCTTGTTACTATTATCCAATTGGCAAACAGCCACAAAAGTTCACTATTTTCACTTTCCCCGTTGTCCTCAAGCAGACAAGTACAATGTTTGTTAATATTCAGTTTCCATTTATTATTGATTCGTCTCTTTTGCCACACCGTCACAGCCGACGATACCAAAGCCCTCACCTGGCAGCGATAATTCTGCGGATGAGGAGGTAGACGTAAAACAGATTTTAATTAAAAACAGAACTAATCCTGATTGGAAAAAATTGTTAATCTGGCCCACAGACACGAATAACTGTCAAAATAGATTCCTGAACAAAACACAAGGGTTCACAGTGAATAGGCCAGATCCAAGATATTCCCAGAGACAACATCCAGCGATAGTAACTGCTTACAGTGTACGAAAGCTATGCCTTGAGTGGCTACAGAAATCTACACTTACAGAAATCAAACAACACTTATCTTTACTTAAAGAAGGCAATGATTTGCGAGATTTCTTAATGGGGCCTCGCAAACCACATCAAAAACGTTTAATATACGCCGGTATATACGCTGCTTACAACGAAGCATGGAAAATAACGCAAATGGAAACTGCAGAAAGAATACGAGAAATTGATCATATTAATTTAGATAAAAGCCTCTCTGTAGTGGACAATGGGTTAACTACTCTGTCCTCCAGGATATATTCTTTGGACAGCATTGTATCCTCTGCAATTGACACAATAGAGCAAGACTTGCTAATGTTACAACATGGCCAGTCTCAATTACGTTCTATAATGCTGCTAGGCTGGACGTTACAAAATCTCCGTTCAGGCTACGTGCCATGGCGTTTAATCTGTACCACGTCTTTGTTTACTGTGTTTAACCTTACAGATAGACAAATCTCTTTGGCACAAAGAGGAACAGACTATACGGTGCTGAGCATTGAGAAACTGGAAAGATTACCATTGACAGTTTCTGAGAAGCCTGTCATTGAATGGATAATACATGGCACCATCACGATACCAGTGACGATTTTCCAATTTCAGTATTGTCTACAGCATATACCAGCGGGCCTGTATGAAAGGTTGGGTAAAGAATACATTAAGTCGACCTGAACTTTACCTTACACACACAAATGTTGGAATGGGGGAAAGGAGGTATTCCTTAGTGGTAAAAATTGTAATAACTCACTAAGTGGTACTCACTAAGTGGTCCGGAAAAAGCGCCGGGACGCCCAAGGGTATCTGCGCGCTATATAAAATTTTAAAATAAATTAAAAAAAAACTTTTGTGCCAAGGTATTAATTTACACGGAGCCTGCGAAGGTTCTGCAAATAACCTCTCTTGCCACCTGCACGGTTCACCCTCCACAGGGATAGTACCAATTTTCAGGCAGCTATCCAATGGCAGCTACGTTATGCTCAATGATCACAGCTGTTGTGGCATGTTGCCAGGAAAAGCGTATCTAGTTAGTGTGTCATCCAGGGTCACTTGTTGTATGCAAGTATTGTATCCAAAAAGCAAGACAGAAAGGGAGACGGCGTTATGGCCTTCACTGAATATCTCTTCTAAATGAATTGATACTTTACGCAGAATGAAAGTCATTCTTTTACAAAAAACTGTACCACTGATCTCGTCTAGAAAAACGTATGATCTGCAAGTTGCAAGGACTTCTGCGGAGATACATGCATTATTATCAACAAACTTCCCAGTACATTTCGCAGAAATGTTAAGTCAAATCTTAAATATGTCTGATACCAGTGGCATCGCACATGTATGTAAGACGATTTTTTCGGGACTGTTAGCACCATTTGAAGCAGTCCTCAGCATTTTTCCAAATTTCGTACACTCTGTTCGGTGGCCTGCCTCTCATCTTGGGACTCGTAGCAGGAATTCTATTTCTATTCCTTCTGCTCCGATATGGCAAGTCCAGTCACCAACGATACCCAGACTACCATGAAACAAGCCCTCCTTGCCATGAGGTATCGTGAGAGAATTACACAGATTCTTGGTTGGCTCGTTTAAGGGATCTGAACACAACTTGGTTTCTTTTGTTCAGACCAATCTGGCAAGATTGCATCTTACCTGTCCTGCGATGCCTGCTTTGCGGAGAGGAATGCGTGTTGGACATTTGTCTTACACTACCATCAGTCCTGCCATCGGATGTTGACGCCTTGCTAGGTCCGGTAACGACTCATGCATCGTGTTGCCCCCAACGGCTGCCCATACTGATGATGGCATTCATTGAGGTCTCACCGGCAAGTCTAACTGAGGGTGAGATACGAGGCACACAGGTACCACCTACTGTGGACATTGCTAATGCATCAAACGCTGACGGCAATGATCCTCATCTATGCACATTTGACCTGCTAACTGAAGTGGTTCCACTTTCGCCTAGATGGTTTCTTTGCCAGCCTAGACGTTCTGATATTTTCTCCCGACACCGAGAATAACTAACTTTTGATTAATTCACTCGGCGTTCCCTGAACTCTGAAATGCGGCCTTCGTTTTTTCAAAACAGACCGTCGAACAAATTTGAACTTTTTCCAAAATAGAACTTGTTGGCACAGAGTAATCTGCTTAAAGTAGAACTATTCTTAGAGAACAAGATTTCTTTTGAAAACTTCCTAATGACAATATTTGGCCTTGTCCTAAAAAACGAAACAGTTTAAATATTATACTATGGGATAGTCTCGACTTTTTTTCTGTACCTTAAAGAGACATTTCATGAATGTAATTTTGTTTTTCTAAAATGTTAGAATGTATGCTCTCATACTATGCTTCATATCGGTTGAGACCTATTTTTTCATACAGTTTATACTCCTTTCATGTGAACAAACCTTTCAAATGCAATTTGTATTTTGGCTGGGATTGTAAACACTTGCCTTAGATAAGCTAAGTGCTTCTACATTTAGTTTTATTGAACTTAATATCGTGGAGTGGGTGTTGTGTAGGAACCTAGGACCCTAGTGTAATTTTCCCGATTCATGCCCATATATAGGTATAAATTACCCGATCCTTATATAGGCACAGAAATCATTACCATATTTAGACTGAGCCTATGCAGTCCAAATACGGCATGGCTACTTCCACTAAGTTCCGAGAATCAACAACGATTTCTTAGAAAAACCCGCCTTCAGCAGCTAGGGACTTCCCCTTGCCTGCATACTAATTTATCTAGGAAATCATGGAGTTTTCAAAGAACTGAGTCTTTGATGACGTTATTATGTCCAATCATACGTCAAACTCTGCACCTTCAAGGTATAAATATGCCTACATTTGCCTAGACAAACACACGGTGGTTTGGAGCAAGTGCCGAAGGAAGCCGACCCTCCAGCTGACGCACTGAGAGACGCTGTCTTTTCTCCTGCCGAGAAATCCAGCTCCAGTGTTTCCAGGCTACCCTTGCGGGTTGCTGGGAAATCGAGTCCTGAGAGAGAGATACAAGACCTCCTTCATTCTAAAACCAAGGTACGGAGCTGATTAGACCCTTAAGAGAAATCTTGGAATAGATTCTTGGCAAAGAATACTAAACTTAAGCTACACCTCATTTACCTCTTCCCTTGTACTAGACTTAAGTTAGGTACACCGGGGCAGGCGTATTTTAGAAGCACCAGTTGAGCACTTATAGTAATTATTTTATCACTGTATGTATTTTATGGCTTAGAAACCATATCATGCTTTTACAGTACTACTTTATAATACTTATCGTATTATATGCCTTGTACTTTATAACCAGTATTACAATTGTAGCAGTACATGTAGCAGTACATGTCTTATGCTCGAGAAAGAAGACTGTTCAATAAATACTTTTTATTGAAAACGCCCGTCTCTCTATTTTCTCAGCACCTCTGGTGAAACGAAGCATGCACGATTGACTGAGTAAAATAGCTATCTATTGTTTCCGTGACTCTAGAGATTGATTTCTTATTCTTGCGAAACAAAGTTTATGCGGTTGTCAGACACTAATCCCTTCTTGTGAATTCGAGTAAGTTTCTAGTGACCTCTGAGCTAGCTGGCACTCACAATTAAGTTTAATATATTCGGTAGAGACCTCATCGACCTCAGTCCTATGTCTAAATTACAGGATATATTATTCCAATGTGCAGAGCCTATTGGGAATATAGGAACTACACTACAAAAGGATGGGTGAATGGGGATGAATGGGTGGCTAAAAGGATGGAAGGATGAAAGGATGGTTGGGTGAAAGGATGCATAAGAGCATGAAAGCATGGGTGGTTGAAATGATGAACGGATGCACGGATGGGTGAGTGAAAGGATGGAAAGTGGGTGAAAGGGTGGGTGGGGAAAAGGATAGATAGATTAGTGGGTGGAAGGGTTGGTAAATGAGTGCGTAAAAGAATGAACGGGTGGATGAGAGATCTAAAACGGGAGGATGAGCAGGTGAGAGGATGTGTAGGTGAAAGGATCGCAGAGTAAATCTGAGTAGATGAATGGATGGAAGAGTAAATTAGGGAAATCAGACAAGATGGATGTGTTGGGAAAGGATGGCAGAGTAAATGGAACTCTATGAGGACAGATGAATAAATAATCCAAAGAATCAGTTGATGAATGAAAGGCTTTATTGCTGAATGGGTAATCAAATGATGGATGGATGAATGCACAGATGATTGATTTGTGAACTGATATAATGGTGCAAAATTGAATGGTAAATGAAAGAATGAATGGTGACAGAATGTAAAGGTGAAATAGTGGATATCAGCAGGTGGATGAAAGAGTGATAGGATCAGTGGATATGGGCTTGGATGGAAAAGACAAGGGATCTCTTGTAGGGAGGGTCGAACTCTCTTGTTTTGCTTCCTTGGTGCCATCAGAGGTTTGGTTTAAAGTGGAGGGTATTTACATATTCTGACTACTCCCATGCTCTCCAGTATCACAATCTTCTTTTACATGCTTATTGTGACTGGTCCTTGTGAGGGTAGGTTCTTGGAACAGCAGCAATGCTTGGACGTTCATTTCAAATTCACTGACGTTATAAGTGTTTGGATTCTTTTCTTGGTATCACTTATGCTTTTTGCATCTCAGACATCTAAGAGCATTACATTTAACAGTAATTCATGCAGAAGATATATCTGACAATACGTTAGCAAAATCTGGTATTTCTACATAAAGACAAACTATTTTACTTGAAAATAATTTTGTGTATAGAAATGTTGTATACCTGACACAGATTTTATTAAATTCTCACATCCAAGTAGAAAATGTAATTAGTATGTGTCAGCAAAATGTGTCAGCAAAATGTACCTTGCATAATGTTTGAGTCTGATTTAGTATTTGGAGCAGCGGCATCCGGCACCGATTGGCGTTGGAGGGGCAACGGGGGGTGGGGGGGGGTTAAATAAAAAATATTTAACTTACCTGTTTGCCGTGTCCTTCTTAGCGCTCCTCCTGGTCGTGTCTCTTCTCCACACGCTGGCAGGAACATGAAGCAGCCTGGAAGCACCCAGGCTCCCCATAGCCAGTCACAATGCTGCAATGCAGTGTTGTGATTGGTCTGAGCGCAGTGGCTCGGTGCTTAGACCGGGCATGGGGGCCTGGGCATGTTGTCCTCCCAGCAGCCTGGGTGGCGAAGAGGGAAAGTGCACATGACTGGGATGGGTGGCCGAGAGGGCCAGCCAAACAGTCATTGCGCACTTGGCAGTGGGGGCAAACCACTCCTCGGCTGCTTGCCAAGCCCCGCCCCACATTGCAAAGCTGACGTGCACCAAAAAGGAAAAAATAAAATGATAACTGAGTTATCAGTTTATATTTTTCTTCTACTGCTGAAAAAAACTGTGGGGCGACGTTCCACTGCAATAGCGGAGTAGCCACCACTGATTTGGAGCGCAACAAACTCTATAGCAAATATGATTGAGTACCCTGCCCGCCAAACCCCGGTCCTCCTGCCTCATTTAGAAATGGGTGGACCTTAAGCTTTCCATCGACTGTGCCCCCATTGTCTCCATCAACTGTAAACCCGATGGAGTAGAAGCCTCCGGAGGGAAGATATTACACTGCCCGACTTATTTGAGGACAACAGTGTAGTGTCCTTTCTATCTTAGAGACTTCTAGCCTTGGATTTCTTACCTTAGAAATAATCCCTAGACATTAGACTGGATCGGAAGCATTTTTTAAGCATTGCCCCTGTGCGCTCAGTGGTGGCATCATTTGGCTCTGCATCAGTGTCGTTTGCGCTGTAAGTGACGTGCGTGATACCTATATAGCCGCCACCCTGGTGAGCTAACGTCAGTACTTTCCTTCCTGCTCCACATAGCACTGATCCGGTCTGAGCTACCCTCTGTCATTTTTTGACTGTTTTTTTCCAGACTTTTTCTGATTCTTTTTAGAAGATGTATCTCCTGGTGTGAGGATGTCACCCAAGAACCAGACTGGTTTCAAGCCATGTGGTGGTTGAGACCAACAGATGCTTGTGACAGACCCCCTCTCGTTGTTTTTGTGGTGCTTGGAACGTGACCACAACTTCAAGACCTGTGAGGACTGCTGCACTATGCATTCGAAGGCCATTAGGGAGCGATCCCTCAAGCTCCTCGCCACCTGACGTCAGATGACCCGCAACGCTCAAGATCCCGGTTGTGCAGAAGGTCCCAGGATCGTTTGTGGAGCTGCACCCGGTGCTTGTCGCAAGTTGTTGGGTAAGTCCCCCAAATGCAAAAAATTAAAGTTGTCGAAGAGATCTTTGACTTCACCGCACCCATCGAAGTCGTCCGATGAGGTGCAGGAGCATTGGTACCCCCAGGCCTTGTGCTTCAGCGGTGCCTGAGTCATGGTCTGCTCCATGCTTCCCTGACTTTCCAGGAGCAGTAGCCCCTCGCCCCACCAAGCTCAAAGAATTGTATGATGCTCATAATTGGGCAGCCCGGCCCCTCTGGAGGACTGTTGGCCTCCACAGGTTCGGAAGGTGCCCCCAATGGATCCCCGCTGGCAGGATCACTCTCGGCGCCAGTCAGGCCCCATGGATCTTTTCCTGGATCCAGAGCTCAGCCGCCGGCGAGAGCTTTCTTAGCACCCGCTCTAGAACCTACTCGCCCTTGCCATCGACTTCCCACAACTGTGCCATCCTCATTCCCAACATGGAGCCGTGCAACGGACGGGCTCCAAGCTCTTTTTAACAACCGTGTTTTGCCAGCATTACGCATGCGCTAGCTCTCACAGGCTTGACCCTTTAAAACGGTTGGTGGTGCCCTGCCACTAGGCTTCTAGGGGTACCTCCAGGATCCAAAAATGATAAGTAAAAAGCCCCAACAGGGAATTATGGGGCTCTCATTTTCTGGAGCAGTGAATAATAAATTAGCGACTCATGTTGCTCATCCATTATTCATTTTAATGTATCAATATTTTTTTTGGGGTGTCCAGATGCCCACCTGGGCTGCCTACACCTTTTTTAAAATTAAAGTTAGAGGGGTGCTGCGGGGAGCCCCAAGGCCCTCGTTGACCTCTTCCAGCTTCTCAGCTGGCACCTAATGTGGGTGTCAGCGCGGAGCCTACAATTTTTGTTCCAGTGGGTGCCCTGGTACCTAACCAAGGCAGCCACATCTTTCTAAGTCATTAGGAGCTGCAGTGCGACTCACAAGGCCCCCGTGGCCCCTGCCCGCTCCCCCGCCAGCATCCATTGTGATGTGGTGGGATCCAGCTCACTCATTTTGACCCAGTACGAGCGGGAGCAGCATTTTTCACTGGTCCCATCCAGACAGGAAGAGAGTTGTGTTTTATTGCACCGGGAGACGTGGGATGGTAGCCTGCCCTTTTAAAAAAAAAAATCTTTTGCCACAGGTGCTCTATGAATTTGCAGTAAAATCAGGAAAAAAAAGATACGTTTTTGGCCATGGGGGAACGAGTTCCTCTGGAACCCCCCAACCACGCACGAGGGGCGGGAGGGGGTCCATACCCTGCTCTCCTATATAGTTTTTAGATCGAAGCCTCTTCTGGTATTCAACGACTTCTTGTGGGCCTTCTGAAAGATTCCCTGAGAATACATTCCGCCCATTACTGACCACTGACTTTGTGGTTTGTTACTCAATTTGCTTGCTTTCTATTTGCTGCCTTTACTTGTTTTAGGCAGTCCAGACTGAGTTCATCCGGCCGGTGGAGCAGTGCTTGTTTACTGTATCCTTCGGAGAGCTCGTTTTCTGTAAGCAGTCCTTTAAAGCATGTTCTTTTCTTGTTATATTTTCTGTGCTTTCAAAGACCGAGGTCTAATGTCAGGTTCTGTCTTCTGACGGAGCTTGATGTTTACTTTTCTTTCTCTGACTTCAAAGTGAGAGAATTTATGTAACAATCTTACTGTGAAAGGAAAGGCTTTTTTTCCTGGTACACAGCACAAATGAACTGTGCCGATATATCAGAATTAGGAAAGAACAAATTGCATTTTTTTTTTTTGTAATTCTGAAGTGTGGTGGAAACAAATATTTGAACGCAATCAAAATACATCAATGGACTAGGTAATGACATTGCCACACGTTTTTGTTTGTGTGCAGTAAAGCCCTACCTCTGTGCAAATGTAATGGCCATTTCAATTGAAAATGTGTTGTCTGTTGTTGCAGTGCGCTACTACACCATGCATAGTCTACACTAATCATACTCCACACTACTCTCTCCACTCCACTCCACACCACACCACTCTGACCCTCTACTCTACACCATGCCACTACATTCTATGACACTCCACTAGACATTACTTCATTCTACGACACTCCACGTCACTTCACTCAATGTGCAGTCACGCCAATCCACTCTACATGTCACTTCACTTTACTCTATGCCCCTCCACTCTACGCCCCTCCACTCTACGCCCCTCCACGCCCCCACTCCGCTTTCCAATCTATCCAATGCACTCCAATCTACCCCACTCCAAAACCTATACCCCACTCCAATCTACACCACTCCACACCACTGCATTCTACACCAATCTATCCCACTCCTCTCCAGTCTGCACTACTCCACTATACACCAATCTTCCCCACTACACTCAGCCAGTCTACCTCACTCCAGTTTATTCCAATCTACCCCACTCTACCGAACTTCACTCCAAACTACCCCAATGTACCTAATCCACCTCAGTCCCCCTAGTCTACCCCTCTCCAATCTACCACCACTCCTGTCTACCCCACTCTACACCACTCCAGTGTACCACAATCTAACCCACTCCAATCTACCCAACGAAAATCCACCTGGTCAACTCCAGTCTATACCACTCCAGTCTACCCCAATCTTCCCCACTACACCCCCCATTTACCTCAATCCACCCCAATTTACTCAAATCCACACCAGTCCTCCCCACTCCAATCTAACTCACCCTACCTAAAATCAGTCTACCCCCACGACAATCTACCCCGACTAAGCCACTCCATGTTCCCCAATCCAGTCAAATCTACCGAATTCAACCCTACTCCACTGCAGTCTATTCCCATTCTACCCCAATCTAGTCCACTGCAGTCTTTCCCAATATTCCCCTATCCAGTCTTCCCCACTCCAATCTACCCTAGTCCACTCCACTACACCTCAATCTACCCCACTTCACTCCAGTATATTCCATTCCATTCTACCCCACTCTACTCCAGGCTACACCGCTCAACTGTCCCCAACTCCTCTTCAATCTAACCCTCTCTATCCACTGCACTCCAATCTACCCCATTCCATTCTACCCCAATCCACACCACTACACCACAAACTACCCCACTGCACTCCAATCTAGGTTCCTCAACTCCAATCTACCCCAATCCACTTTACTCTGATCCAATCTGCTACACTACATTCTACCCCAATCTTCTCCATTCCAGTCTACCCCACTGGAATGGATCCATTCCACCCCAGTCTACCCCACTCCACTGTATACTCCTTTCCAGTCTACCCCACACCACTCAATCTACCCCTCTCCACTCTACCACAATCTACCCCACACCACCCCAATCTACTCACTTCTCTGCAAATACCCCATTCCACTGCAATCTATCCCACTCCACTCCAATGTACCACACTCCAACCTACCCCAAGCCACAATACCCCAACCTATCTACGACAGTGTACCCCACCTCACTCCAGTCTACCCCACTCCATTCTACTCCACTCAAATGTACCCCACCCCAATCTAACCCACTTCACCCAAATTAGCCCTGATGCACCCAACTCCATTCTACCTCATCCCTCTCCAATCTACCCCTCTCAAATCTACCCCTCTCCAATCTACCCCACTATAATCTACCCAAGTGCAATCTATCCCAGTCTGCTCCCCCTCACTCCAGTTTACCTCATCCCACTCTAGCTCACCCCAGTCTACCCAACTCCAAACTATCCCAATCTGTTCCACCCCACTCCAGTCTACCTCACCCCACTCTACCTCACCCTAGTCTACCAGATTCCGCTCAAATCTATCCCAGTCTACCCCAATCCATTCGACCCTTCTCCACCCTAGTAGCCGACTCTACTTCACTCCAGTCTACCACAATCTAATTCCAATCTACCCCAATCTAATTCCAATCTACCCCAGTCTATCCCAATCCACCCCACTCCAATCTACCCACTCCAACCCCCTCCAGTCTACTCCATCCCGCACCACGCCACTCCAGTCTACACACAACTCCAATCTACCTCACTGTACTCCACTCCACCCTACCCCACTCTACTCTACTACAATCTATCATAATCAACTCCACCTCACTTTAAGCCATGCTGGTGGATATTGTGGCTAAAACACATTGCCAAAACCAATAGCATAGGCGAGACCTATTGGTCTTACTTTTCTTTAGCACAAGGGACTGAGTCCTTGAGTCCTAAAATGGCTGCCAGCCCATCTTTGTTGATGTGGTAGAAGCCAATCAGATCTTATCTTGAGATCTGTTGGCTCCACGGATCCTCTGTGTCGTGAAACATACAACATATTTAACCTTAATTTTTCAAAAACGAATGAACGGATTTACACAAAATCGAAAACCCCCCAAAAACTTTTTGGGCCAAGATCTAGCTTTCTGCCAAATTTGATGTAATTCCTTTCAGCCGTTTTTTTTTTTTTTAAATTACAAAAGTTTTGTATTGGTAGTTTCAGAAATAAGGAAAAGCAAAGGTGAATGTTAACAATTGTACAAATGTGGTACATACGAATTGACCAGTTGGTTCTAAGTCATACATTTGTGATACAGTAATTGGATGAAAGCTGGTTTTTGTGGCATCACTTCACTGTTCAAATTTCCTATGGAAAAATGAATGGGGAAAACACATTTTGCCCCCCTTAACATCCCTTTCTCAATCCCTGCTTGGTGGATCACCCCGTATCTTTCTAGTAATTTTTTGTTAAGATTAGTCATTCGGCACCAAAGTTATTAGCAAACCGAAAAAAAATATTTTCCATTTTCAATGAAAATTTTGTCTTAAAGACCTCCACTGGGAGAGTTATATCTCCTAGTGACATTCACCACTAGGTAGGTATAGTTAGGTCTGCTTTTCTATAGAAAGAGCGTTTTTTGGTTTGCTAATACCTTTGACCCCGTTTGACGAATATTTACAAAACTTTCCAAAAAAAAGTTCTTCAATCTCTGCTCCTTCTTGGAAAGGTTCGGCGTTATCTGTCGAGGGGCGTCCATAAACGCAAAATCTCCTTGCATTTTCCATAGATGACTTTAGACAAGGCTTTAGCCAACCCTGCTGCATAGAATTACACCAAATTTGGCAGGATGCTAAATCGTGTTCCCAGATTGTGCTTTTCAGGATTTGGTGTAATCCGTTCAGTAGTTTTTGAGAAATTAAGGGACAAAAATAATTGTATTTCTGGACGGTTGTGTTGGCGAAAGTTTTGAGAGACTTTCAGGTGAGCGCCAATTTAAAAAGAGAGGTCTGATTGGCCCAGGGAGCTTTATTTCCCTCTGGCCTGATTACTTTAAGAAAGAGGGGCTGTGTGGGCCCCCTTTCTGAACTATTAATGGCCACGGAGGCCCCATACACTGGACCGGCTCAGATGCTATGTTCGGGGGAGCCCAACCCCGGGACATAGCAGTTTCCCTGCCTGCAGCAGTGCGGGCAGGGAACCCTGTGTTTACTCTTGCTTGACAGGAGCATTTTCAAAACTCCCACCAAGTGCGAGCAAACAACAAGTCCACTCCCAATGGGCTGGAGCTTTAAAAATACTCCAGCCCTCTGGGAGCAGGCTTTTGATCTGTTTCCCTCCCCGCATCAGTGAACAGATGAAAATATTGCTCCCGCCCTCATGGAGCAGCATTAGGAGCTCCTCCATGCAGGCGTGAGCAGTGCTGACTCCTGCTCTATGCGGGGAGCCGGCTTGGGCCTTGGGCCCTTGGGGCTCCCCCGTGGCCCCCAACAAGAGTAAGGTGGGTTCCCTGTGTGGTCACCAAGGCACCCACCTTTATTGTGCCGGGCCCTCAGGGGTGGGGTTCTCTGGGACAAAATTGGCCTGGGGAAAGGGGCTGTGTGCCCCATTCCCCCTGAAAATTACGCATCGCCCCAGGGAAATGGGGTCCCAGAGGCCAAAATCAGCCCAAGAAGGTGGCGAGGTTCACCCCCTCCCATTTATTTAAAAGAGTGGCCCTGCAGGATGTAGTCCCCGGGGCAATAACAACTTGGGGAATGGTGCCACGTGGCCCCCTCCTCTTTAAAACAAAAAAACAAATGCACAGCCCTGGGAGACAAGATCCCCAAGGCCCAAAGAGGCTCTTGGAGGAGGGCTGCACGGCCCCTCCTCATTTTTAGATATATGTACAGCTCTGGGGGAAAGGGGTCCCTGGGAAGCTAGGAGAGGGGGGTCACACTGTTCCTCTCCCCTTTATTTAAAGAAGTGGCCTTAGAGAATGGGGTCCCCGGGTACAATTAGCTTCTTGAAAAGGGGGGCTGTACTTCTCCCCTCCCCTTTATTTTTAGAAATGGCCCTGGGCGTCCTCTGGACCTAACAAGTCATGGGGTGGGGGACCACACGTCCCCGCCATGCACAGTTTCCCATCAATAATTTCACTGCAAATGTTGCAGTGAAATCAATGTCATAGAAGAGGTCATGAGTGATGCAATCTGTGAGATAATTAGCAGTGTATGGCGAAAGCCCGAGTTATAGTTACCTTAGGGCACGAGTTATACTTATCTGAGATAACTAGAACTGCTGAATTTCTATGGTTTGGTGTGTGTAAAATCTGAACCGAACTAGAATGTCCATGTAATCTTGTTTTTTCCAGTGAATTTCTAAGGTTTTTTTTTAAACTCTCTTTCCTAACAATAGCATTCCTGTAACCTTCGTTTTCTTCAGTGAATTTCTATGATTTTCTAATGCTATTTCCTAAATAACGTCCCTGTAAATTTTGTTTTTTTTCAGTGAATTTCTGTTTTTCATAATGCTATTTCCTAACTAGATTGTACTCGTTACCTGGGTGTCTGAGTGGGTGTGTGGTGGGTGTGTCAGTGCGTGTGTGACTGGCTGTGTGGGTCTGTGAGTGGTGGGTGTGTGAGTGGTTGTGTGGAGGTGTGTACGTGGGTGTGTGACTGTGAGTGGGTGTGTGAGTTCCTCTGTGGGTGTGTGAGTGGGTTTCTGAGTCTCTTGCGTAGATTTGTGAGTGGCATTATGGGTGTGTGAGTGGGTGTGTGTGGCATTCTGGGTCTCCGAGTGTGTGTGAGTGGCTTTATGGATGTGTGAGTGGGTGTCTGGGTGTGTAAGTTTAAGTGTGTAAGTGCATGAGTGGGTCTGTGAGCTGATGCATTTTTGATTGGATGGATTTTGATCTGTGGATCCATTGCAGAATTAAAAGGGGGCTGCGCTGGGTGCTGCGGTGGATCCACGGAGCCTTGCACACCCAAAAAAAACTGTTTTGGATCAATTCATGCCCATGAGGGGTCCCTCACAGACACCTTCCCTCAATCCCATGGGGTCAGGATACCTCTACCCCTTATATCTATGTACACTTTATAACCTCCCCATTTCCCCGGAAACTATGTCCATATTGACAAACTTTTCTTATAGGTTGTGGCCAGCTAATCACAGCATTGCTGTTGGCGCAATCTTTTTTCTTTAATAACTTCAAAACTACTGAACAGATTGACACCAAATTACAAGAAGCACTCTTTCTGGACCAAGAGCTAGCTTTCTGCCAAATTTAGTGTAATACCGTTCAGCGGTTAGGGCTGTAGCCATGTCTAAACCCCCCCCCCCTTTTCTCAGCCCCCACTTGACAAATCGCCCTGAAACTTTCTAGACAACAGCTGAAGTGACTGGCCTACTGGTTTTGAAACTTTCATGAAGATTCGTCAGTGCTAAAGTTATTAGCAAAACAAAAAATGATTTTGCTATGGAAACTAAGTCCTAACTATAACTGGCGACTGTCAGCAGGTAAAATATATTTTATTTACGCACCCCCCCCCCTCCACACACACATACACCCTCCCCCCTCCCACACACCCCACTACTAGACTTGCCATGTGGTGTAAAAGCATGCAAAAAGGCATGCGTGGTAAAGGCACTGCATGGTTAAAATAACATTATAAAGGATATTACCCGTTTTTTTTATGGATGGTGATTGGATAAAAGCCACAATGAGTCAAGGAATGAATGGAAGTATAACGTGCAAGTATGAATTGGTGAATGCTCACATTCACCATTCACTATAATCCACACCAACTGGCATTAGCAATGATAGTATAGCCATCTTTCAGTCATAACAGACTGATATGACCACACGTGTTCTATGTGAGCTAGCAAATCTAGATTTGTGATTTAAGTTGTTTGATTGTAAAATGTTTGTTCTTGAGGGTTATTTTTCTTCTTCGTACTTGCTTGATTGCATGTCTTTTTCTTTCTCTGGTCGTTACATTTGTTTTGGAGCAAAATAATTTTGACAATAATCAAGAAGTTTCCAGCTAGCAGGTTTACTTTAAAACATTGCCAAAGAAACTCCAGAAACTTATCATATATTATAGCTGCATTTAAAGCATTTCTTAATGTTGCTGAATATTTTCAGTTTATTATCTCTCTGTGTTGAGAAATATCTCTTAGAGTAATATATTAGGAAAACATGAATCCACAAAATGTTCAGTAATATTGTTCCAAACGTTTCAAGCACTTATATTTTACATTCCTTCATTTATTTATTTTTAAGATCGCGGTTATGTGCCTGCAACTGAGAGTGAAAGAATATTCCAGAAGAGAATTAAAGAAATCCTGAAACAGAATGATTTCTCTGTGTAAGTCTTCTGCTTTTATTCAGGTAACAACTATGTGGATTAGTGAAGAGATTTAAAAAAAAATATTTGCACAGAAAATGTCCAAGCGGTGAAGTAATTTGAAGTAATTTGCCTAAAGGCTTAATGCTTGTATATGAAATCTTACTTTTTTCCCTCCAAAATTCTGCTAATTTGTGCAAGAATACTGTTTTGAGAATTTTTCAGGAATCTTGTATGATTCAGACAGCTTTTCAAGATTGGAGTTATTGTGAAAATATTTGTGGGGTCATAATGGGTTGAATGTTGGTGAATCTAATACTGTTTTTTTTTTTTTATTTGAACCGTGTGGCAAAACGAAAACGCAAATAACATGGTAAAATTGATTTGATAGACAACGTGAAGTTTTTTTAGTTTTTTGTGAAAATACAAAATCCTTTGCTTTTCCTTCAAAACTAGTAAACATTGCACATTCATCATAACAGGACTTTGCCGGGGTCTTTAGACTACAGCAATGAATCAGATGAGTTCTCTGCTGAGCTGACCCTCCATTCTGAAGGTCTGTCTCCTGAAGGTCTTCCTTTTACCCCAGCCAACATGGTGGAAGTACATAAAGACCAGGAGCCATGCAACGGTGAGGTTTTTTTCCCTATAACCAAAGATTGTTTGGTAGGCCTTGTAGGTAAATGCTTTTATCTACCCCTTGTAGGTATTTAAGCAACTACAGCAGATGCAACACTTGCACTGCAGATAATTAAAATAAATAAATTGCTGCGCTTTTTACATTCATTTGTTTCCATGTTCGTATTTTGCATCATATGTGCCTTACTTACCCTCTTTGATATGTCTGAAAGTAGAAAGTAAATCTTGTAAATCTTGGAAGTTTTTATTTTTAGTTTGGTATAGCTGCTAATGCTTTTGAAAAAAATCAAATTGATGTAATATCAATCATTCAATCAATCACATAATTTATATAGCGCACTGCTCACCCGGTAGGGTTTCAAGGCGCTGGGGGGAGGGGTCCGTTACTGCTCGAAAAACCAGGTCTTGAGTTGCTTCCTGAAGGAGAGGTGGTCCTGGGTCAGCCAAAGGTGGATGGGGAGGGAGTTCCATGTCTTGGCTGCCAGGTAGGAGAAGGATCTTCCTCCGACGGTGGCTCTGCGAATGCGTGGTACGGCGGCGAGGGCGAGGCTGGTCGATCGTAGCTGGCGGGTGGGCGTGTAGAAAGTCAGGCGGTTGTTGAGGTATTTGGGGCCCAGGTCGTGGAGAGCCTTGTGTGTGTGGGTGAGGAGTCTGAACGTAATCCTCTTGCTGACGGGGAGCCAGTGCAGGTCTTTCAGGTGGCCGGAGATGTGGTTGTGTCGGGGGATGTCCAGGACGAGTCGTGCGGAGGCGTTCTGTATGCGCTGGAGTCTTTTCTGAAGTTTGGCCGTGGTTCCGGCGTAGAGGGTGTTTCCGTAGTCCAGACGGCTGGTGACGAGTGCCTGGGTGACCGTTTTCCTGGTTTCGGTGGGGATCCATAGGAAGATCTTACGGAGCATGCGCAGGGTGTTGAAGCAAGATAATGAGACGGCGTTGACTTGTCTGGTCATCAAAAGGGAGGAGTCCAGGATGAAGCCCAGGTTACGGGTGTGCTCCGTTGGCTTGGGAGTGGTGCCCAGGGCATGGGGCCACCAGGAGTCGTCCCAGGCGGAGGGCGATGATCCCAGGATGAGGACTTCCGTCTTGTCTGAGTTCAGTTTCAGGCGGCTGTTCTTCATCCACTCGGCGACGTATTTCATCCCTTCGTGTAGGCTGGCTCTGGCGGTGGTGGGGTCGTTGGTGAGGAAGAGGATCAGCTGGGTGTCAGCGTAGGAGATGATGTTGAGGTTGTGTTGGCGTGCGATGGCTGCGAGAGGGCTCATGTAGACGTTGAAGAGGGTTGGGCTGAGTGATGATCCTTGTGGTACGCCGCAGATGACTTCGGTGGCCTCGGATCTGAACGGGGGGAGGCGGACTCTCTGGGTTCTTCCGGCGAGGAACGAGATGATCCACTCCAGTGCCTTCTCTTGGATTCCGATGTTGCTGAGGCGCTGTACTAGAGTGCGGTGGCAGACGGTGTCGAACGCCGCAGAGAGGTCCAGGAGGATGAGGGCAGCTGTTTCCCAGTTGTCGAGCAGGGATCTGATGTCATCGGTGGCTGCGATCAGGGCGGTCTCGGTGCTGTGGTTGGCTCGGAAACCGGACTGCGAGGGGTCGAGGGATCCGTTCGTCTCGAGGAAGGCGGCGAGCTGTCTCTTGACGGTCTTCTCGATGACTTTGGCAGGGAAAGGGAGGAGCGAGATGGGGAGGAAGTTCTTGAGGTCGGTGGGGTCCGCTGTTGGTTTCTTCAGGAGGGCGCTGAGTTAGGCATGCTTCCAGCTTTCCGGGAAGGTGGCGGTGTTGAAGGAGCTGTTGATGATGTCCCGGAGTTGGGGTGCGATGATGGAGTCGGCCTTGTTGAAGACGTGGTGGGGGCAGGGGCCGGTTGGGGATCCGGAGTGGATGGTGCTCATCGTGCGGGTGGTGTCTTCGGGGCTGACCGGGGTCCAGGCGCAGAGGGTGGTGGTGGGGGGCGTTGGTTCGGTGGTTGGGTGCGTGGTCGGCGCGCCGCAGCTGTTGTGCATGTCGGCGATTTTGCGGTGGAAGAACGAGGCGAGTGAGTCGCAGAGGTCTTGCGAGGGAGTGATGTCGTTGTTTCCGGCGCTGCGGTTGGAGAACTCTTTGACGATGCTGAAGAGTTCCTTGCTGTTGTGGGTGTTTTTTTCCAGTCGTTCTTTGAGAGTTGTCCTTTTGGTGGTGTAGATCAGCTGGTGGTGTTTGCGGGTGGCGTTCTTGAGGGCAGTCATGTTTTCTGTGGTCTGGTCGTGGCGCCAGGCTTTCTCGAGGGTGCGGCAGTTCTTCTTGGAGTATTTGAGTTCGTCGGTGAACCAAGAGGCTTTCTTGCTGCCGGGTCTGCTGGGAGGGTTCTTCAGTGGTGCGAGGTCATCTGCGCAGTCGGTGAGCCACTGTGTGAAGATGCGGGCTGCTTCGTTGGGGTCCGTTGTGCTGGTGGGAGGTTTCTGGCTGAGGGAGGTGATGAGCTGGTCGGCGTTGATCTTGCTCCAGCTCCTGCGGGGAACCTGTTGCGGGTGGTGGTGGGTCGTGGTTCTCCTGAAGCTGAAGTGGACGCAGCGGTGATCCATCCAGTGTAGCCCGGTGGAGTGGCTGAAGGAGATGTGCTTGCTGGAGGAGAAGACGGGGTCAAGCGTGTGGCCGGCGTAGTGGGTGGGGGTGTTCACCAGTTGCTTGAGTTCGAGGTTGGCGAGGTTGTCCAGAAGGGTGGTGGTGTTGCTGTCGTTGTTGTTCTCCAGGTGGAAGTTGAGGTCCCCTAGGAGGATGTAGTCTGAGGAGGTGAGGGCGTGCCGGCTGATGAAGTCTGCGATATCTTTGCTGAATAGTGTGCGTGGTCCTGGGGGTCTGTAGATGAGGGTGCCTCTGAGGGTCGTCTTTGGGTCGGTGTGTATCTGGATGTGGAGGTGTTCGGCGGCGGTGAAGGTGTCGTCGGAGTTGGTCGTGATGCGGATGGTGTTCATATGGACGATGGCGATGCCTCCTCCGGTCTGGTTGACGGGTTCCCTCCGGGTGATCTTGTATCCGACCGGGATGGCTATGGCGATGTCGGGTGCTGAGGAGGCGTTCATCCAGGTTTCCGTGAGGAAGGCGACGTCTGGTGATGTTGTGTCGAGCAGGTTCCAGAGTTCGACGGCGTGTCTGTGGACGGAGCGGGTGTTGAGCAGGATGCACTTGAGGTGGTTGGCGCTGGTGCTCGGCTTGGCGGGTGCGGTGCAGGTCCGGAGGCAGGTGAACTTGCAGGCTTGGCAGGTGAAGGGTCCGTGGGTGCGTTTCGGGGTGGCTCGGTAGCAGGCGGGGTTCCGGTCGGGTTTGAGTGCGTTGAGGGTGGCGGCGTCGTATGTCCGTCGTGTGGGCTGGCATCTTCGGGGGTGAGGGGTCATGGAACTGGGCGCGGTCCAGGCGCGGACGGGCATAGACTGGCTTGCCTTCGGCGCACAATCGGCACGCCCGCTGCGCGTCCGCGCGGGCTCTAAATGAGGCGAAGTGGGAGGGAGGAGCAGCTCGGAGGCGGGAGCGCGGCGGGGGTACAGAAGAGAAAATGGGGGCGGTGCCGCGAGGGAGCAGCGGTGGGGAGCGGGTAGCGGGGGGGGGGCACACCAGAGGGGACAATGAACAATAAGCACAATATCACTAAAAAGCACAGTATCACATTACCAGCAGAGAGGCAGAGAGGAAGTACAATCACGAGGGGCACGAAAATGAGGACAGGAGCAGCTTAGAAGAGCGAGCAGCACCGAGGGTGCACCGGGGTCACAGCTGGCGAGCCGTGCGGCGTGGGGGTGTCCTGGGGTCAGGACACCCCAGGACAATACTAATACTATACTAATGTAAATATAAGAAGAATCGGGCAATAATGTGTTCTCCAACACTGTTTCATATGTTTCTTTTTTTGTAGAAAGGGATTGCATAATAATGTGCAAAATAAAGACCTGGGGTGTTGTCACAATTTTGAAAGTAATGTATGTTTGAAATAACATTTTACAAGTGATAAAAATCGATCTGGTTCATATCTTGCAGGGGCGATAAATATGAGGTGTCTTCAGTATCAATGTATACACAACCTAATTTGTCGAAATATTGTCATGTAATTGGATTAACATTTGACATCAAAGTACCCCTTTGGAAGAAATGTGAATTACCATCACTGTGATCATTTGAAGGCAGATTAGCACCACCTCAGGGTGGTGAGATGTTAGGACAGAGTGGCAAGGAAAACTTATTTCTCGATCTAGGCAAAACTCTTCAATCAAATGAGACCGAGAATTTAGCCACCATGGACTCCTCGTATTTGTAACATTTTAAACAAGTGAAAGCTGTATTTTGTTTTATTTACTGTATTTATAAACAAATCTTGTTACATCGTAACAAAATTAATTTTCAGACCCACAGGCCTTAAAATTCGTTTGAGACTTGAATCCCCTATTAGACGAACTAGCCATGAATAATATGAGGTCCTAAACTAATGGACAGTTCTCATTGGGCATCATTGCTTGATACAAGAAAAATAGCACGTGTATTGTAGTGTACAGCAGTAGTTAGAGTGTATGTACTTTTTAGTCTACCAAAATCTATTTGTTGTAATCTGGTATTTAATCCTTTAACACATATTCATCACGTTGAAAAAATGTAAACAAATGGAGGGCCTTCTGTGGTACATCATTGGCTTTCTTCATTGCATCTAATTATGGAGTTATTTTTTATGTATTTATTCAGAATTCTTAACTTAAAATACATGGAGATGGTTTGGTGATCTGTTTTCTGTTGCTTAACAAATGCCCCATTAAATGTAAATGTTGTAGTACTTGTATAGCGCCCAAATCACCCCACATAGGGTCTCTCCAGCGCTTGTACAAATACCGCTGTGGAACCCTTCCTGGCTTTTCCCTGTGAGGCGCCCACTCCTGGGCACCCCCAAGGTGCAGCCAGGCATCCTAGCGCTATTGGGGCCGTTGTGGAGATTAAGCAAGCTATTGCCCAGAGTTGCAGAGTGGGACCCATGATTAGACTAGGCACCGAGGCTTGAATTATCAGGTCCGGGGAGATTGAGTTCAAGACCCGCCGAGGCGGGAATTGAAACCTGGTCCCGGGCTAGACCTCTGCATCAGGGTCTGCCGCTCTAACCATTGAGCCACACTTCTCCAAAGTAATCTATTCTTCCTCACTCTCTCATTATTAAGTATTTATTGTAAAAAAAACAAAAAAAAGTCACTGTTTCTGTAAACATGCAGTACACTGCGAGCCGAGGTATATTAAAAAAAGATGGTATATTAAAATGTTTATGGGTTACCTACCTTGTTTTAATATTGCTCAAGGCATTAATGTGGTTATTTTTAAGAATAAGAGATCCTATATTAAAATAATCTGAAGTTCAGTAGATCCTCAAGATGAATTTGGACCTTTTGCTACTTTGGCACAGAAGAATTCCACTACAGTAAAAAAAAAAAAATCGTCTAACTATAATGCTTACATTGTCTTTAGTGCTCATCCATTTGCCTCCCTTTGTTGTTTTGGTGGCTGAGAGGTCAGTTTCATGATCACTCTTTCAATCTTTACAAAGAGACACATGATGAGTGTGGTGATATTTAAATCATAATGTTCAGTTATTGCTAAATCTTTTTACACCTTAAAAAGAGAAGTATATTTATTTAACCATCTACAAAAGTATGCATCAGAGTGAGATGTTCTTTATAGAGGTAATTTTTCAGTGTGCAGAGCCCCAAATGGGAAGCATGCAAAAAAATGTCAGAGATAATAAGAAAAGCAATAGGAACAATGCAGGAAAGATTGGATATAAATAATAATAATAATAATGTTAATTGTGTAGTTAGTTAAAACCATTACAATTTTAGCATGTTCAATTGTACAAAGTTGAGAGTTCATACGATCTTCTTAAAATGAGACATTGAACATAGTACATCTAAAACCAAGTCAGCACATTTATGTCCAGAGTGTAGAAATGTCTATTGACTGCTTCACAGGAATGGTAAAGAAGCTCTAAGCGAAAAAAAGTCCCTACTAATAAGTAATTTCAATTCTTAGCACCAGTCGAAAAAAGTTGGCGATATACATCTAAAACCAGAATAAAAGTGAGCTATGTGCAACTTAATACCAGATGACAGTGGATATAGGTGAACCAGTGAGGTGTAGTACAGGATGCAGAAAGCCTTGGACAAGATTATGTCTCTTTAAAAAAGGTAAGTCGTGAAAGCCTTATAGAAAATGAGAAGAGAAGGCTATACATTTCTGTGGCATAGTGTTCCTGATACTCTATAGAAAGCAGATGAAAAACTGTTGCAGACTAGTCACCCATTATGGTTACACTCAAACCGTTCTTGTGAAAGAAACGGTTTGTTGCGAAAGGTTTAAAGGTTAAATGATATACAGGTTATTGTAAAGGTTATATGTGTCTTGAGAAAGGCTGATTTTAAATGAGGGCATTGCCAGCAGCCAGTGGAGCCCGATTCTAAACTTTGGAGCTCCTCAACTGATTTTAAATGGGGCATAGCCAGCAGTCAGTGGAGCCAGATGCTAATCTTTGGAGCTCCCCAACCGTTGCCCTGAAATACCATTATTCTTTAATATTATTCATCCGATTTGGGCACCTGGCCGAGGTCAATCAACAGGAAATGCCTTGCACCAGCGGTTGCTTTTCATGATAGTAAATGAACGCTGTGACATCATTGGCTTCTTACTTTCAATGAAGTTAGAGATGGCAACCGTTTAGAATTACTGCAAGTGGAGGGCATCTGGAGTGGAGACAGAGGCTTATCATCGGTCAGCGCTTTAGAGATGGAGGCTACAGCAAGATGTCTGGATTATCAATAGGAGGCACTGGGGAAATGTGTTTATGGAAGAGTAGTGAGGACTCATTCCTCTTAGCCTGTAAAGCCAAGGAGTAGTGAAAGGGAGAGGCTGATGTTGAGTGATCACTCAGGGATGCATGGAGAATGGCAAATATGAACGAGGCTTGTTGGTCTGAAGACACCGTGAATGTAGGCACAGGTGCGGGTAAGGGGGGATCACTCTTCAGTTGTCAGACAAACTAAAAGTTGAGTCCGGCATTTTGACAAGCCCAGAAAGAAGATTGACATAACCAAGGTTCAGGCAGAGAGGAGGCTGGGATTTGACCCTGGGCGAGTGTATGGGTTGCCTTCTTCCTGCACTGTGGCTACAGTTGCTCTGATACTGTGATATAAACACAGCTCACCCATTGAAGTTGGGGATTAAGGTTAATGTAGGGCTGAGATCTAAAGGCTCATAAATGAGAGTACTCATAGAACTACGTAGAGTGGGGGCCAATTTAGAGGTGCTTAGACATAGGTTTTTATAAAGAAATCAAATGGGTTTGAAGGGCAACGTCCTGTGGTAGACCTTGTTGGAGGTTAATACGAACTGCCTTTTGATCACATAAACGATATAGTCCCTCTGACTGTGATTTCGGTTGGGAGTTTGACACTGAATAAAGGCGAGGGTTGTAGGGTAAAGGTGACGACTGTTGTATACATCAAGCAATCTGATGTCTGATTTATACACTGCTGTGTTGACTCTTGCTAGTGCTAACTAGAGATAGCCAGATATGCTAAGTGCTAGGCTGAGAAAATGTGGGAACATCTCTGAAGGCACTGTGGATGACAAATACATTAAAACTAGAAGGCCCATGCAACAGAGCTGATAAGTGAAACAACAGTCTGCCGATTCTGATGAATATCTGCAGAAAGTTAGCACTACTTCTTCTTGTATAAAAAAAATAGCTGACAATGAGAACACTAAGGAAAATTGTTGAGTAATTGTGGGTAAGCTGAATGGGATCAAAGATTAATCCTGGGCTCCAAGAGCACTACCTGAATCAAAAATGAAATTCTTAAGAGCTGTCAAATAAATATGCACAACCAGACAAACTAGATAAAATATTACACACCTTAGCAGCTACAATAGAACCCTTTAAAAATCAGATGGACTATATTAGTAGTTGTGGGGCTACTGCGGGATCTCATGGCATTCTTGGTTGGCGGAAAGCAAAATTGAGTCAAAGTGCTTATGGCTTGTGTTTGGATACCTGTAATGCCAGCCAAGCCCACTTCTTGACAACATTGTCAGAGTGATTGGCTTATCTGCCTTTGGTTATACGAGAAGGCTTAATTTCTGTAGGAGGCATCACCGTGAACAGATCCCACCTGCCCCCTGTCCGTGTCACTTGTGTTCAGAACTGCCAAGGAGATGAGTGGGTTATCTGAGAGAGTGTAATTAACTGTGTCTTGTAGAACGAGTAATCCGATTACACAAGAATATTCATACTTTTTCAACGTACATGTCCTTCATGTTGGACTAGATAGGATTGAATGTTCTCTAACACTTACAGCCATTCTGCAGATAGAGTAGCTTAGCAATACTGAGATCATAATCCCTTTTTGCTGGAGCTTTATTGGGGACCCCTGGAACTGCAATCATCGGTTGGAGGCTGTGAACTTGTGCACCAGAGGACCCTGTATTTCAGGGTTCCAAAGTTGATTATATAAAGCATTT
The DNA here is from genome assembly GCF_964261635.1 of Lissotriton helveticus. Classification (NCBI taxonomy): domain Eukaryota; kingdom Metazoa; phylum Chordata; class Amphibia; order Caudata; family Salamandridae; genus Lissotriton; species Lissotriton helveticus. The sequence goes on from NC_136067.1 coordinate 1,377,339,529, forward strand.
ACTCTAGAGAGAATTCAGGCACAGCAATTGATGCTCTGGTAGAAAGGGACCATTAATGTTAATGGGGTGACCCAATATCCCACAGAACCTTGGGATAATGTGAAAAGGTTGTTGAGTGTTAGGCATTGTCCTGCAACACTACAAAGCTGCTCTTATATGGATGTTTGAGCAGTGGTACAGGCTGTAGAATGCAGTATGTTTTTACTTGACTTAGTATTTCAGTTAATACTCAACAGAGACTGGGGGCAAAACAAAGTAATTTTGAGCAGTTCCCTCACAGTTTTGACGATGGAAACAATCAGTGCCTCATCTGCTGAAAGTGTGATTTGCTGCAAGGTACATATCGGGCAATTGAGGAGACAGCAGGTCTCCATATAGTCTATAGAACTCTGCGTGCAGTGCACCTCTCCCCAGAGATTTGCCCGTAGCCAATCCCAAAATTGCACCTTATATTTCTAAGGCACTCTTAGGAGCTTCAAGCTCTTTCCTAACCATTGGGAATACACTTCTCAGGTCCAAAAGTCTCAGATATGTCTCAATTTCACGGTCCCCCACCACCTAATCTGATTACCTTCATAGTTCCAAGTAATATGCATGAAGCACTCAATTTATCTCCTGCTGCGTCTATACGTGTATCCACTTCTAGCATGTATACTCCTGAAAAACTGGCCTGTAGATGTTCTCAAGCAGCAGCTTCCTCAAACCGAGCATAAGGTTTCTTAACATGAGCGGTCGCGACTATCCACGTTGAGAAATCTCGCTGGGAGGTGGTCTAGCGTTGAATTTTCCTAGCTCAAAAAAAGGAGTTTTTCAGAACTCTTTCTGGAGTGTGGAAAACACATCAAACGGAGCGGAGTTCACTGACCGGCCTACTTATATCCTTACCACAAGGCTAAGGATTGCAGGAAATATCATACTTTTTCCACAAAAACCCTAAACCATAAAGAGAGCCTAGACTTTTAATATGGCTCTAAAAATGTAGCTCAGGAAAAACTTATACCTTTATAGAGGAATATGAAGGTGCATCAAAATCATCTAGTAAAGCGCCCAAAAAATATATATATTCTCACTCGGAGTGCTTTTGTAAACCTTCACCTGAACCAAAATCCTCAGCCTCATACAACTCACAAAAAATCTGTGAGTAAAGTTGAGGTGATTCATGAGGTAGTTGTGCTTACTGAAAAATACCTCTTCAATGTCAGCCCGCAAACCATCTTCAGAGCCATCTTCTCCAAAAAAAAACTATCATCATCATCAAGAACAGCATCTGCATCTCCACCAACAAAGACTTTGTCTTCGACAATGCGAACACCGATGAAGAAACCAGAATTCCAACCAGCTATTGAGAAATTCTTGTCATCGATCAGACTACTATCACAAACACATACTATGATAAGACCAATGAAGACAATTGAACAAAAAAAAACAAATATGACCCAGTCTAAGAAAATGCCATCAACGTTGTCGACAACAATAATAATTCAGTCGATGTTGGTCCTGTCTTTGAAATTGCCTCCCACAGAAGAAATTCTTCATAGATTACTCATCTCGGAAAAAGGCTTTTCAATGCCTCTGATGTCAGGACACACATCCGTTAGAAATATATCTTCATATCCACCACAGAGGCAATTGGATATGAAAGAGTCCAAAGACGATGATGATAGCCCTTTCTTGCCTGCATACAGTCCATCACAACTAAAGGCTAAATATCTGGACCCGTGTGAGAGAAAAACAGAGAGATGAAGGATGTATATTTAGCCGACCCCAGTCAACCTAATATCCTAATGTTAGAAGTTCTTATCAACTTTTCACTTGTGAGTTTGATCCCAATACTCACAGGAAGCTGTGATCCCTGTTCCTATAGCACTAGTCAGAGTTCTGTGACATTTGCTCACAGACTTTTGTAAATTCTTGCTGGAGTCAATATTCAACCCTGCATCAATCCTCCAAACCTCTGTCTGCTCCTCAGTCAAGGCCTCACACAAGACCAACCACTCCATGCATTCTTATATACATCCCTATAAAATAATTACCTTAAACACCTTTGGTATAGCTGTTGCTTGGACATGAAATACCTTTGAAAGACAAGAGGTGTTTGGTAAAACAGGAACAGTTGGTTTAATTAACCATTGTGGCTTAGAGATCAGTTACAGGCATAGGGCTATCTCACAATCGATCTGAGACGTTCTTATATACAGTTCATTGTATTCCTTAAACTGTTCCAATGATCCTTGTATGGTAAGGAATGTAAGTTGCTGCCTTTGGAGTACTTAATTCATTGTTCGATGGATAATTCAGGTGAGCCTTGACCTTGCGTGGACTCAATGTGGCCAGTGGGTAATGTGTCTAGATGTGCAGCATGAGGAGGGTGTGATCACTGCATGTGCTATCTGCTATATGTTCCTATCTTGTGACATCAAACTATGGTGTTTTAGGAGCGCATGTACCCCTTCCTGTCATGTGGGCTTTATTATGTCTAATCTCCCTAGACCATTGTTGTTTCGCTGCGCCTATCTGTGGGATATATTTAAGGTTTCCTGTCCGTGCGTTTGTCAGCCTGCTACATGGCACGTCATCTATGAACTGTCAATCAGTAAACTTGGGCCTAGGTTTTAGTGCTTACCTGGCTACGTATTTGCGAGCTAGGGTTGATGTGCAGTTCACAACAGGCATATTAGCTAATAAGGACACACTTTCGTTCACATAAATGAATGTATCGTTTCTGATATCAGCATCTACTTTTTCCATATTAACATCCCCCCCTCTTGTTGATATGTCTACACTATCTATCCCCAAACTTCGTGAGACTTATATTCTTGGGGGCCTGTTGTTCTTTATGCATGCTTTCAACAACCACTACTTTCCCAGTAACCTGCACTTTTCCCAGTTTTAGGACTACGTTTTTACAGCAAGAAATTCCTGATTTTAAAGATCCATACAAAAACAAGAACACTATGAAAACTGGCAAAAGCGATGTGTGCAGACTGGAGATCCACTAGGGGAGCCAGGAGAACCAATTAGAGATCCGCTCCTTCTCAGCGGCATCTCCCTCTTCAGGCATGTCTCTTTGTAAATGGTGCCCTGCTTGGATGACAAGAGTCAATTTTCTGTTGTCCATATCATTCCCTGGGATAAATGTGCAGCAAGACGAACCGATCTTGGCAGACTCCCCTCCCTCCATTGCAGTCATTAAGTCGAATACATATCGGTGCTGCATCACAATGAAGCAGATTGCTCTCAGTTCTTCCTTGATTGAATTTAGGCCAAACTCACGCCTGTTCATTATTTTAAGCATATTCCACCTGATTAACTATAACCAGCATTCGTTTGCTTTTGTCTGTTCTGTAAAGAAGAGTATAGCCCCTTCCCGCCGATACTTGTGCATCTGTGAACAGTCTGAATTCTTCTGGAATATCTTTGTACTGAGCCCAGACAAAATATTCTGCAGGAAAGTTGTCTTCTTCCTTAACGGGTGCTGGCACAAGTCAGACAGTTCTTCTCTGGGAATGACCAGGGTAGGATGTTCATGTTTACCAGGGAACAGAGCCAGTGCCATCTGGGAATGAGCGGAGTATAGGCAAACTCGCTGCACTGCCAGTAGAAATCCATCAGCGTAGAGATAACCCATTGCATATCCCTAAAGTGCATAATCGTGCCGCAGTTCTTATTCATACCCAGTGAAAGCGTTCCTTTACCTTTGAAACACAAGGAATACAGTGTAAATTTCCATACAATTTGGGGTTGCCCCTTCTCTTCTGGCCAAATGTATTCATCCACCTCTGTATCCCAGATTTCCTGACATGGGTTGGTCATGCTCTCATTCAACCCTCCCCCATGTGACTCATTCCCCTTTTTATCCTCAAGCTGGACGGCCCTACACACAAATTCCATGTTGGGGGATCCACTTAAAGAAGATTTCCTCAGATACAAATGGATGCAGGAGCAGACTTGTTTGTGCATTGAGTTCGGGGTTTTGCTCCCTCCAAGAATCTCTTCTCTGGAAAGTCTCGGGCCAAACAGTATCCTCCCCGACGATGCCCTTTCTGTGCATCCTGTCCAGCTCAGTTTGGCTATCACTAGGTTCAGTTGAGAGGTATAAAGCTGTTGACTTGGTTTTGTACCTGGTCAAATTTACTACTACCCTGTGTGGTTCTACCTTGTTGGGTTGGATTTTGGCCCTCATTCTGCATAGATATAAGTGAAGAAGGCATTTTGCTTTTTTGGGGGTTTCCTCCTCGGATAAGTAAAGTCTGTCTGCGACTTCTGCTTGTGGATTCGAGCAGACGTAACATGACCTGGCTTACGTTTGGGAGTCTACTGTGGTCATATGCTGATACCATGTATTGTGCAAAATGATGCTGTACAGTGCATGCGGGATGTTACTGTTTGGCTTAGTGTAATTATATGTGACATGGGAGAGATCCGTACGCAAGCGCTGTGATACATTTTTACAGACTCCATTTGGCTAGGCAGCTCCTTAGCAGTGAACAGGTGCTTGTTAGAAATGGCCCTGTTTGAGGCATGTGAGCTGTAGTTCACATGCTATGCATAATCCTGCCATCTAGTGTTGGGTCCGGATGGAAGTTGGTTTTCTTGGAAGAAGTCTTTCCAGTCACGAGGGAGGTGACTCCTCCTTTCAGCGATAGTGCGCATGGGCATCGACTCCATTGTCAGATTGTTTAGTTTCTGCCTTCGGGTTCGGATGTGTATTGCTGCGTTCTGCTTCGAAACCGTTTTTGGGTTCCCCTTGGTGCGCAATCCACTCTACCTGCGTTAATATTGTTTCGAACGCGTATCCCACTTCTACGCGTATCGTATCTGTCGAGGACAACCTCTATTTCGATCAAAGATGTTTGAGAATGCCATCCGGCTTAACAGCGTCGGTCCACTTCATATTCGATGGGATGGACGCCATACAATTTCTGCCCTCGGTGCCTCGCCAAGTATCCGCGCACTGACTTGCACGATGTGTGCAACTTGTGCTTGTCTCCGGAGCACAACCAACAGGACTGCGACGCGTGCAGATCATTCTGATCGAAAAAAAACTCTCAGTGATCATCAGGCTCGACGTTGCGAAATGCAGAGGCAAAACATCGAAAACACGCCGGACATCTTCGGCGAAGGATCTGAGCACGAATTTGACACACAAGGGGCTGAGGAAGAACAAGGAGAACGTGCCTCCATTCTCAAATCTGACTCTGAGATGGAAGAAGACTTGCCACAAGGTCAACGTCCTGTGAGTACCAAACACCCCTTGACCCAAACTCCAACTCACCCGAAACAAAAGGTTTCGGTCCCATCCCGCCTTCGGGCCACTGTCGGCACTGACCAGATGTTTGACGCCCCACCCTCCGGCCCAGCACCGAAACACGTCACTATGCCCTCCAGCTCTGAATCGAGTCAGCCAGTCTGGCACCGAGCCCAAACCTTCAGGCTCGAAGCCAAAAACTGCTTCGGAGCTGAAATCATTGACACAACAGGGGTGTGGAATTTTTAAAATAATCTACTTGGCCAAGGGAAAAAATGCCACTGAGATCTACATGTCCTGTAAGATCCACATGTCCCACCTACTCCCGGCACTACTACAATTATAAGGGCTGACAGAGAAACATTTAATATATTTTTGTTTTATTAAACAATTAAATGCTTTGTAATAATGCTAAAGCAAAACTTGACAAGCCAGCAATATTATCCCTTTTATCCAAACATATAGAAATACAACAATAAATGATCTTGCATGGCAGCTGCTTTAAGACTCATATTGACAATACTTCAATAGCTATGATAGATGTGGCCTTTTATGCCCACACACATGCTTTGTGCCTCCTGTGAGCCAGAGATCAATAGCTCTGCTGGGGTCATAATCCTCAAAGTTGGGTCCTTCTATCTTAAGAAGCATTAGGTCTTGGAGAACATCTTGATTTAACTGTGTTCTTAGTGGGTTCTTGATTGCAGAAAACACACGTTCAGCTTCTGCTGTAGATATGCTGAATGTGAACATCATTTCCACAAGCTTTAATATATTAGCCACTGTGGACGAGTTTGTTGTTAGCAGGGTGGAGTATGCAGGCAGTACAGGGATACCTTTGGCCTCAACGCTTTTCATATGTGTTTTAAGTCGACAAAACTCCTCTACAATTGCCAACCTCTCGTCTGTGGTGAAAAGTACCTCATAATGTTGTACAATTGCCTCAGTATCAGAGAGCCCATATTTATAGAGTTCCTCTCTAGTTTCTGGCCACAGTGTATAATCAAATGCCTGAAAACCTTGAACCGGCATGCTATTAAAATTTTCAAACCTCTTATCAATGTACTTAACCACACAGTCAATGAGCTCACTGTCACTTTGGATTGTTGATGCTGGTGGGCAGTGTCCTGATAACTTTATTTCCCAGCCATCAGTAGAAATGTTTCCAAACTTCTTTTCTTCAGGGTGGTACAGTTTTTTAAACTGCTGCATATGTTCACTCAACTCACTCTTTAGGCCTACTAGGGTCAACACACACCTCTATACAGCAGGTTGAACATTCAATAAAAGCAGTTCATTAGACCGAAAGAATTCTGCAAGCAGGGACACTGGCTTCAGAACATCTCTCAGACTGTAAAGGTTTTTCATAAATGTAAAGCTAGTTACAATTGAGAGGTACTTTTTTGCCTTAGCAGCAGAACCATCACTACCAGCTGCAACCTGTCCCAAGTGTAGAACCACTGTCTATAGGTTTTGCTGCATGGCTGCCAAAGCCCTTTTTTTTTTTTTTAACCCATCTAACCTGTTTAATATCAGTGAAATGTGCAAAGTTTTCATCAATTATTCTTGAAATTTCTTTGGCATCCATTCGCCTCTTAGGAGTATACAAATATAATTTGAAAATCCATTTCAAAGTTTGCTGAAAGTGACAAATAGAGGAATTGGATATTACAGCATCTATAATCTAAAGCTGAAGCTTTGTGGGCTACACAGTGAAACAGCAGAAAAAAATTATTTTTTTTCTTTAAGATTGCTGCAACCCCTCCCTTAGATCCCATCATAACTGCAGCACCATCAGAATTGACAGCTATTAGGGATGGACCTGGATGTTCTGTAGACTTCATATATACTAAATCCAAAGATAACCTTTTGATTCCTTTAACTATACCATCCAGAACACCTTGAGCATTTGCATGTTTGAGTGGAACAAGATCAGCAAACAGGGTGCCGGGTTTCCCACCATTGACTACTCTCACCAACACAGTTTCCTTTTCAATGATGGCACTATCTGTGCTTCTATAATGTAGATGAAGCGAGAATTTGAAACTATATTTTTGATGACCTCTACCAGTCTCATCAACTTCAGCTGATTCAAAATCAAGCGGCTAGACTGGTCTTTCGCCAGCCCAGGACCAGCTCTGCCAAGCCTCTCCTGAGGAGCCTGCATTGGCTCCCTGTGGTCCTGCGCAGCCTCTTCAAGGTGGGCTGCTTGACTTACCAGGCCTTGACTCATCAAGGTCCGGCCTTCATTTCCTCTCGCCTTCATCGCTATACTCCCGTCCGAGCTCTCCGTTCTTCCAGCTCCAATTTGCTGTCCGTTTGTTCTTTCAAACGGAAAAGGCTTGGAGGACTAAGATTCGCTTTCCATGCTCCCCACCTTTGGAATTCTCTGCCTCCCGATCTTCGTCTTATCCCTTCGTATCACTCATTTAGAAGGGCCTTGAAGACCTGGTTGTTTACCCAAGCTTTTGACTGATCTCTGTTTGATTGATTTTCCCTGCCTGTAGTCTTTTCTTTCTGCCTGTCCAAAGCGCCAAGAAGCCGTTGGTGAACGTGCACTGTACAAATGTTTTTATCATATCATATCATGACTTATTAAAGTATATCTGCTTCACATCTTATGAACTCTGAAGCTTTTTCATGGTTTGCATAATTTTCTCCTATATCCACACCTGCTTTCTTCATAGCCCTACATAGCGTGTCTGTCTGAGAGTGGCTTACCTTGTTTTGCAATTAGGTAAGCATTCTTAAACCAGATACTCAGTTTCTTTCTTTCTGTCTCCTTCAGTTTTTGCAGTGCTTGCATGATGAGGGGCTCCTCTGTTTAGACACTGGAATTTGAGGTACTCGCTGTAGGAGTCTGACATTACAAAGCAGTTTCTTTCATTTCCTGGCGGTGCCATAAAACCAATGTCATGCGCCTTACTAGTTTCATGAGCTCTGATTGGTTCAATGTGCAGCTGGTCACATCCACTTAAGAATGCATTTCTACCTGAACGTGAATAGCTGACTGCTATAGTAGGATATTTTTGGCAAATAGTGCAGTACATTTTTGGTCCTTCTCCCTCCCGGACTTTCCTTCAGGGTTAGCCATGGCCAGGATTCCACCCAGTGTGAGTGAAAAACTTGTTTTCTTTTTTCAGCTTTTATACTTTTTGTTCTTAGTTATGTTAGGATTCTGTGAAATGGTACAAGGCCCAACCTCAGTTGTTTTGTTTTGTGTCCTTCTCCTGGGCTATCTTTAGCACTGTCTTTACTTTTTTTTAATCTAAAGCTGAATGGACTTTGTTGGGACATATTTGCATGTCAACTGGACAAAGTGATCAAGTATGAGACTATACTTAATTCAGTTTTAAACTCACTGTCCAGAAATATTGAGCAATTTATGGCAACAGATTTTTCACAGATAGGAAATTACACTAAATCTTGAATGATACAGGTTTCCTCCTACACTTTTCCAAACTCTTCGAGAATCAAGGGTTGCGGCTGCCTGCTGCAATGAACCTCTCTGCTGCCTTTACAGTTCGTAGTGATTCTGTTTCATGCCAAGTTGTGAACGCACAGCTGGTGCTACACTGGCTGCACTCTAGACCTAGAAGCCAATAAAAGATTTACGCTAAGAACAAGGATTTGAGCTTTGGAAAAGTACAAGCTTACATAAAGGTAATTCAAATCTACCATCCATGTTACCATTAAAAAAAAAATGAAAAATGTTAGAAATCATGTTTAACTGACTGCTTGAGAAAGATGATTGATGGATAAAATAAAGGAAAGAAGGAACAGAAAGAAAAAAAGAAAGGTAAAAGAAAATAAGGCGAAAGAAAAAGAAAGAAGGAAGGTAGTAAAAGGAAAATGGAAGATAAACAGGAAAGGCAGAAAAGAAAGAAGGAAAAAAGGAAGACAAAAAGGAAAGAAAGAAAATGGAAGGAAAGAGGGTACTTAGTATAAAGAAATATTGGACACTAAAAACCAAGTTACACACCCCACCTATATTTCAGCAAATTAAACACCAGAAAATGTGTTTTCCCTCTGGGCAAATAACCACTGGTGAAAGAGAGTCCAGGAATGCCACCAAATAGCAGCAATCCACTTCAAACTGAATTTACAACAGCGTTGGAAGGAGATAGGAACTGATAAAGCTGAAATATGCCATGGGCTCACTTCAAATGTGTCCTATGATCACATCTGGCAACACTGGTACTAAAGGGAACTCCTTGAGTGTGGATGTGCACCTTGTGAAAGAGAAAAATGCACTGCAGCTACTCAAAGTGACTTTAACCAGAGGATTAAGTAATTATGCTGACCCACTTCCCCATGCTGTAGTGGGTGGAAGCTAAACGGGAATGACACAACAGACCAATGGGTGAATAGAGGTGGCGGAAAGCCCCATTAAGTAATATTATACATATTATTTTAGTAAAATCAAAAGGTCTTGGCTAAAGCCAGACCTAAAAGTGATGACGCAATCACTTGTCACACAACGTACACATGCATGCTTGATGATCATGTACATTTATCAGAAAGCTGCACGAGCAGAATGACTCCAGTGCTATTTTTTTTATTTACTGCCTGTTCAGAGAAGGATCTTGCTTTTCTGACCCATTGGTTTTGCCAGGACTTTTTGCCCATACTGTGCATCATTATCAAAAAGCTTTTGGCTGATTCTTTGTAGCAATCTGAATATAAGAGGAAAAACAAACAGCCATGATGATGACTGGACCATTTCCTAGGCTCCCAGATGTATGAGGATGCGTGCAAGTGCAGGGATCATTATAAATGCACGTGCCTATGGAATAAAGGGGCACATGGTTTGAAAATATGTATTTACTGATTAAAAAATTGACCCCCTTTGGCTTGCCTACAGACACAGAAGCCTGTTTCATACCTTGCCACGGAGCTAGAATCTCACTGAAGTATGTGTCTTGTCAGAAATGTTTAAGTAGAAAACAAAACCCTCATCTATTAATTCAAAAACAACAGGTTTTTGTATGCCTGGGATTCTGAATGCATGCTTTTGAAAGTGCTTTTATTCTTGATTATGAAGGTAAAGTTTTGATAATAATATAACAAATGGAGGACTGCCCCCTAGAGGTTAATTATAACCTTCTGGCTTACAAGGTGCTCAAATTGTACCCCAACTCGGGACAACCTTTGTCCTTAGAAGACCCCTCACTTACCAACCTAGTTGGTGGCATGCTTCATCATCGGGTCCCACCCAGACAGCCGAGTGCCATCTGGGTGTGCTGCGACACCTGACTACAGTGGAGCTGGTTTGAATTTCTTATATGTGCAATTAAAATTAAGTGAGTGTGTTATATTAAAAGTTGTCCAAAAACTACTCACTCATAGACTTTATTCCGAAGTGATTGGCTAACATTAAAAACAAGTGGGACACCTTTGCCTAATTAGGTAGTGTCAAATAGAGTTGTATATTATGAAAAAAATGTTTTAAAATAGTCTACATGTTTCAACCTATGTGTGATTCTAAGGTTTTCATCAGGACCAGGGTGTAGAGGTCTGGGTGGTGTACACACCCTAAGGTGTACCCTGCCCTCGGCCTCGTGTGTATCAAATCACAAACTTGTGATTTGTTTAAAAACAGTGTTCTTCTCCTTGATTGTTGGGAAAAAACGTAGAAGCGCTCAAACTCCGGGCTTCCTGGGGATTACTCGGGACCTGAAAGCGGTGTCCACGATTTGTGGGTTTCTGTTCGCGTTCGGGTAACCTATTTAGTCTCTCCGAGACGGCTGTAAAAAATGCGCACAATGGCCCAAATTAAGCTCCAAAAATAGAAGGCACTGGCCAATTGAGTATTTTCTTGCACAAATGGGAAAAATATCACCCATTTGTGGGGGAAATTGCCCAATCTGGCATCTCTGTCGCACGTCTGGTGTGAAAGGGAGTTTGAATCTACTCGGCCCACCAATGGAAAGGTGCGCAGTCTGCCCTGCTCCAATTGCAGCAATGAGGTCGATGAGAGCCCGTGCTTCCTGCAGCCACAAGGGTACCTCATTACACGTGGTCTGTCACAGCAGGCGCAGCAGTTGATTCTATTCAGAGCGATCTGCTCGAAAAAATTACCTTTTTGAACACTCTAGCAATGCTTTAAAAAAAAAAGATATTTTAATCATTGTATTAAGTAGATCACTTACAAGAGGCGAGATTTACAGAGACACTGTCCACGATTCTCAGAAGCTCCTTTAACAGAAGCAAAGGCCCTTACACCTGAAAATGGACATTACCAAAGATGAAAGGATTTAAAAAAATGAAAGCATTCCAACCCCCTAAAAAGTCCATGCAAAGCATGGGAAAGTTAAAACCTCTCTCGTTGCAGACATCTGATAGCGACTTTGACACTTCACAAATAAGTGCTTTCCCACCTCTTTCAGCACACTCTTCACTCAGCTGCATCCAGTCAGGAGAAATGGTATCCCTGTATGGCAGGCACGCAATGCCCATTGGCGTCAAAGGGCTGTTTTCACCCCTTCTTAGAACCCCTGCATTGCCACTCTGCCTATGGCTGAAAGAATTACACCGACCCCCATCCCCAAATTTGGCTCTAGTTGCGCCTCTGTTGTATGGCTTATTGCGTTTAACAAACATTAATCCACTATGCAGATGTTCAAGTACCTAACCCTCGGTATACAGTGAAGTTATGATACCCCGCTGTATATCTGTGAAAAACAACAGCTTTCCAAAATGCAACCCGAGTTTCACACACACTGAGACTAACTTTGGTCAGGCCCAGTAGATAAAAACTTAACATGAAACCCATTTTAATACAAGAGTGCTTAAGCATGTTACTATTGAATATTTCTGTATAACTTTTGCTTTTTACAGTTTTTCTTCAGGCCATAGAGCACCCTCTCCTGCCAGTAATGGACTGTAAACAAGCACCAACTTTCCGATTCGATTGTCTTGTCCGCGTTCTGCCTTTGTGGGCAGTATCCGCTCCAGTACTTCCTTTGAGGAAGGCGGAATTCAGTCTGGGAACTTCACTTAAGACTCGAGGATAAGGTCGACCCGCTGCTCTGGGGCTTGGGTGGCTGGAGGCCTTCGCCTGGGATTCTCTGTTTCATTTACGTCGTCCATGAAGACAGTCAAATGGTCCTGCTGTCCAGGGTCGGGGCATTAACGGTACAGCCACAGAACGCCTCTCTCGGGGTGATTTTTGCTTCCCTCTAAAGACTAGATGGGGGTTATCTTTCAGAACAAAGACTAGATCGGAGAGGATGTTTGTGGGTGTTTCATCTCCTTCATTAGGGAAGGTAATCTTCGTACCCTTCCTTGATTTCTATGGCTACGATCTCGTCCTTCAGAGCGTGCAGTTCTGCCGTCTGGATTCAGGTGCTTATCATAAATCTTCATTTGACTGCCGCAGGCGGTGTAGATTTCATCAAGATACCTTTTAAGCTCATGCACTACTGGAGGGTCTTGGTCTTTGCTGACGTGATCACGTCCTCGCCGAGCCCGCGGAAAACACAGGTTACCGAATCCACTGACCCCCGTTCCAAACCTGGCAAAAGGGTCATCAACGTCCATGTGCTCGTTGCGCTCTGTGCACTGAAGAACATATCAAAAGGGTTGTGGCCTCTGAAGAACTCCAAAAACATAGTGTAGTGCAGTGCGCCTGACGTACTCTTCTGAGGCCCCAAGGCGGTCTTTGTACTAATGAATTCTTTTACCCATGGTTGCTAAAAAGAAGAAAAAAAAATCGCACCTCTGTCACAATGTCACCCGATCAATTACAGTATAATTTTATGCGAGCATCCAACCTCACACTTCTAAATACTAGCAATGCTGTAGCGGGCAAAACTGCTTATTTTATCTGAATGCGAGCCTCGCAGCGGCCACGGACTACTACTTGCAGAGGCTGAGTGACATTTCATTGCCCCAGCCAATCACTGGCTTGAGCCCAGACATGGGCTGCTTGCCAATCAGATGCCTCCAAAGGCTCTCTGCAAGCTTCTGATTGGCTGTGAGCCCCAGAGTGCCCACAGCCTGTTGTATTAACGTAATTTAATGTCTACTTGTCCGTCGGACATAATAGACATTAAATCTTCTTGCCCATCAAGAAAAACAACATGGTTCGGCGTCGGACGATATGATTCCCCCACCCCTGCACAAAAAACGAAGCCTCCTTCGACACCGAACCCTTACGCGCAAAAAAGTAATTGTGATTGCGATTCGATAACTTTATTTCGGCCAACTCGGGCCATAAAAGTACATTAATACAATCATAAAACAAAAAGACAAGCAGATTAATAAATACCATAAAATAATACAATACAATCATGTATTCTACATTTTATTATTTTAAAAAACTCCTGCCCTTGTGCCACGTCCCATTCAGGAAGCGCGAGACAGCAAAAACAATAGGGGGATGGGTATCGTACTTTAAGATCCTAAAGGCTTGTAAACAGTGTCTAAATCCTAGGTTTCTACAGATTGGAATTATCCATCGTTTGCGGGATGCAAGATATGCAGGGCAGAGAAAAAACACATACATTTCAGACTCTGTCTTATATTTACACGCCGGGCATTCTTCATTCTTTGCATTATCCCATTTACTAGTGTACGTCATAGGTGGAAGAGTCCCCAGTCTAAATTTAATGTATAGTTTCCTGGCCTGAGGAGGATAGATCAAATCTAAAAAAACTTCTTTTTTGTATTCGGCCTTTACTTGTAGAAACTCTGTTATCAAGCGACCACAAGTAGAACTTGCTTGGAGGATTGGCAAGTTGTAATGCCTATAGTGCCACACCAGATCTAACCTAGTTGTTAACGGGCACGCTATATTGGGTGCTTCCCAGAGTTCCTGCCTCCCTATCCTGGTACTAAGAGCCCTTACGTGGCTAAGCCACAGGATTTTCCTGTTATTTAGGATAGGCAGAACCTCCCTGAGTTCGTCTCTATAGCAAGACAGCTCTGGTGTTGCCCATAGCCTACACCAGTACGTGAGCGGCCTTAAAGCAATCTCTTCATCAATGGGTAAGAACCCTAAATCCATGCGGAGAGGAACTAAGGGAGTGGTAGGGGGAGTCCCACCAAGTGCCTCATGAAAGAATGCTCTACTTTCATAAGGTTAGAGGGCCTACAGTATCCCCACAATTCAGCCCCATACAGGGTGCCCCCCCTGGCCTGTGCTTTATAGATTTCAATGATAGTGGCGGCTAGTTAAACGTAGCCAGTCTATGCATTTTCATTATCCCGCCCGCTGTTTTGGTTAACTTTAGGCTTGCCCTGGCCAGTTGGGTATCCCACTCCAGCTGTTCTGATAGAGTGATACCCAGATACTCAAAAGACTTCACTCTCTCCAGGGGAGTGCCGTCTAACGATGGGTTTGGACAAGTGGTCTGGGGGGGGGGTTGAAGATCATAAATTTGGTTTTAGTTAAGTTGATCTCCAAGCCTCTCAAGATACAGAAGTCAGCGAGGCCATCCAGAATGCGTTGTATGCCCTTTGATGTTTTGGACAGCAACAAGGTGTTGTTTACGAACATCAACGCAGGCACCCTCCCCGAGACTAACCTTGGAGCATCACTATCTTTAACATCAAGTAAGTGTTCAATTAGCCCGTTGATATAAAGGCAAAATAAAGTGGGGGCCAGGACGCACCCCTGGCGACCCCCCTGCTTCACTGGAAAACGTGCTGACTATTCCCCATGTTTTCCGCACCTAACTTGGGCGTAGGTCTCCCTGTGCAGCCTCACTAGCACATCCAAAAGGTACGGTGGGATCCCAAGGTCACACAGTACTTTCCACAGTTTTTCTCTAGGAACTAAATCGAAGGCAGACCTCAGGTCGACGAATATGAGGTAGAGGCTGCCACCCTCTACACTCACTGTCTTCCAGTATAGGACCTGAAGTCTGAATATCTGGTCAATGGTTGATGTACTCGACCTGAAGCCTGCCTGATAAGGACTTAGGATCTCCTCAATCCAGCCCTGTATTCTGTCTAGAATAACCCGTCCCATAGGTTTTTGGGTAGTGTCTATTAGGCTGATAGGCCTGTAATTAGACGGTAGGAGAGGGCAAACTTTTTTGTGTATGGGGACTATCTCGTTCCCACGCCAAGTTTTCGGGGATCCATACCCTTTAAGATGGCATTGAACAGGGCACACAGGTACGGACCCAGATTTTCGGTTCCATCCGAAAAAGATCCCCGGGTAGCTTATCTAGACCGGGTGCTTTGTTGGGTTGTAATTTATCAATGGCAGATTCTACTTCACCTAGAGTAATCTCCCATGCCCCTTCCAAACGATACTCATGGAAGGGCTTCGGAGAAGGAGAGGTAGTACCCTCTTTGCTCTGATCAGCATACAATGCCCCAAAGTGTGCTTCCCAAACTGCTGGGGCTATATTAGGTTCTAGGGCGAGTCCCCAGCCCCAGAGCTGCCTATTGCCCAGAATGTTTTCAGGTCTTTTTCATGCAGGGCAATCCTAAGATCTTCCCACTTCTCGGCTTCCCAATTTTTCTTTTCAGAATTAATAATCCGCTTATACCTAGTCCTACGCTGCTTGATTGCTAACCTGTCCTTCGCCTTCACTGCAGTTAGCAGATCTAGTTTGGCATCACGACAATTTGCGTTATACCAAGGGCAGACAGAATCATTTTTTACCCTTTGCTTTCCTACTGGATAAAACACCTCAAGCAATTTTAGTGTCCGGAGTTTGTGGATTTTTATTGTCCTGTCCTGAATCCCTGTTTGTGGGCCTGCTCCACCTGCCTCGCCCATTTCAGTTAAATATGGTAGGACCTGTTGGTTTATGTTGGCCAGTTTAGTTGGAGATTTCTGGATGTGGCACCACCTCACTCTCCGCCTATTATTCGCTAGAGTCAATACGTTTTGTGCTGAATTGGGTGCTGGTGGAGGGTTAGACAGACCCAAGCTCCCTGCTTTTAGGGTCATTACTAGAGCATTATGGTCACTGTCTTGCCTCTGGTGAATCTGAAAGTCAAGAACCCTGTCCCAAGCTCTAGTTTCGACCAAGATGTAATCAAGCAGCGAGTTCTGCCCTTCTCTATTAAACGTGAACTGGCCTGGTCTATCGGATTTTGTCCTCCCGTTACATGCCCTCAGTGATAGTGCCAGGGTAAGGGAATTACGTTGTAAGACCAGCGGTGACCACGCTTTGACAGGTGGAATCTGTGAGTCAGGTTTCAGCCAGTACTGGTCCTCCTCAGTAGGGCCATCTAGGATTGCATTATTTAGAGGCTCAAACTGGCAGTTGAAATCGCCTCCTACTATCAGAACAACTCCTGGATCAAGAGTTGGTATAAAGTGTCTCAGGTCTTCTATAGCTCCAGATTCTTGCCCATTATTTACAGGTCTAGAGTAAACATTAAGTAGGGCTATTTGTGTTTTTGAGGGTAGTGTTAAAAGAACACATTGCACATCATCAGAGTTAGCTGGAATTTGCTCAGCTTTAACGCCAAGGTGCGTGCCCACCCAGATACTTAAGCCACCAGATGGTCTTCCTCCACTATTCGTGGTGGCCAATATATTGAAAGGAGCAAAACCTACTCTCTGGTATTCTTCCCGGGCCCACGTTTCCTGGAACAGGCAGACATCACAGTTGTCTACAAAAGATCCCCAATCTGGACAGGATAGTTTATTCTTAACCCCAGCCAAATTCCAGGACAAAATTCTAATATTAACGCCCAGCATTCGAATATTCTGGTGTACCTCAGTGCCCCTATCGCCCTTGGCCGGCAATCCATCAGGATACAGTCCGGCATGATTGTGCTCTGCCACCGCCAACTCTCTGCCGGTGGCCCCCCTGGCTACTAGCGATGGTACTTCTAAGACTCCACCTTCCTGTATTATCATAGGTAGAGAACCAAGGGACACACCGTCGTTCACGCTACTCCCCCCAGCTGTATCGCTCCCACAGTGATCTACAGCTTCCCTCTGAGTCTTGGTCTGCCACCAAAGTTTGGACCTGCCACCGTTCATTGCCATACTAGGCATTATACAAACTTTAGCCTCCCTTCTATCATCAGTAACTCCCTTAGGGGATTTCTCACACCCCAGTGCACTATCTAGGGTCAATATCTGATCATGGGCCACAACTCCCTCACCAGTTTTGGACAAGCCTGGCTGGTTGTCCAGAGGGTTAGGATGGTGACTGCTCATGGACTGTCAATCTACCTGGTCTAGAACACTGAATCTATTACTTACAGGAAAGGCGACTGATAGGGGGATGTCATTTATATATTGACCATAATGTATTCTGCCTACCTGAGCTCTTGAATCCCAACTATCCCAATTTCCCCAGGGCTTGCCCCTTCTCTTTGAAATGGGATTGTTGGAAATGGCAGGGTAAAAATAGGTTAAGGGGAGGGACTGTATTTGTGTTGGCGACTGTCCTGAATGCCAGTCTCATATATGCTCTACCACCCACCTGTTTCTAAAGTTGATCAAAATACAATCACCCTCAATGTGTTTTTTTCGTTGCCCCACCCAGTTTACTCTGCAGGCAAAGAGGATTTCACTAGATAACTGTGGAGGGAGTGGCCTATTAGAATATCGCCAATGAGTGCATTTATTTTTAAGATCGATGTATGACTCATCTTTGCCTTGATTCAACACAGGAACCCCTGCTAGTACTACAACATACTGTGTTGATTCAGGTGGAAAATCTATACACGGTAGTTTGGTCTTCAGTGCACCTTGAGTCAAGGCACTCCTTGAGGAAGCACGTATTCTATCTGTTGTCACTTGTTCGTGCGCCGAACTACCCCCCCTCACACAACATCGCTGGGTTTG
This sequence comes from Lissotriton helveticus, assembly GCF_964261635.1. Classification (NCBI taxonomy): domain Eukaryota; kingdom Metazoa; phylum Chordata; class Amphibia; order Caudata; family Salamandridae; genus Lissotriton; species Lissotriton helveticus. The sequence goes on from NC_136067.1 coordinate 1,377,357,549, forward strand.
TGTTCTCATTGGCTTCTCCCCCACCACTTGCCACACTTCCAGTCATTGCCATAGTATTCGCCACAACATTCCCACTCATTGGGGGTAAAGGTAAGTTAGGGGGTAAGTTGGGAGGTGGCAGGTAGGGTAAATTGCTAGGGGCAGGGGGGTTACATAATACATTTGTTGCCATTACTGAAGTCCCAATATCCCCTTCCATCTGCATACTGTTCTTAGCGTGATTGCGTGCAAAAAGAGATTCAAGATGCAAGAGTCTTTCCTCTATAGAATTAAGTCTATCATAGAGAGGGAGGCACGAGTTGGAAAATAAAATTTCCAATTTAGTCCAAAAGTCCGCTCCCATTTGGATTGAATTAACATCGCCGCAATTTGGAGTAGTCATGCTCACTCAGGGGAGAGGCTGGCATGGTTCAAGACTAATTGGCATGCCTGCAGTTACTGGCTCTCCGGGCTTTGTGCATTTTTGGATTTTGGCGTTTTTGTTCCTCTGGGAACTTCCGCCCCGCTTTCTCTTTGTTGCTGGTTCTGGTTCCCACGATTGGGACACCACTTGCGAGGCAGAGCTACATACAGACCTTGTTAACGCTCTGGGAAATACAGTACAAGCATGCTCTTTATTTAATAGAACATGCGGGGATACTGGTGTAATGTCCGGACAAGGAGAGATGTTAAGTAGACCCCCCCCCCCCCCCCCGAGTCTTGCAGTTGCTGGATGTAATTTCCTGCAGTAGCTGGAGAGTCAGAGTAATTGTACCCCAGCACCAAAATCCTCGGTGCCAAAACCTAAAACTGTTCCTCCGAAGCTGCACGATCTGATTTTCGACGCCCCAACAACCAAATCGGACCCAAACAAAAAGGACTTTATATAAATCCAGATACTGGACGTGTTCTTACTAAATCACCTCAAATGCAAACCTGAGTCAGAATACACCCTTTACCATAGTCCTTTTGAGAGGAAAATGTAGGTACTAACTCCTCCCCTCCTCTTCCACCACCTCCACCAACTTCTCCATCTTTGCAGTATTTACTGATTACACAAACTAACATTCCACCACCACCTATTGATGATGATGATGATGGAGAGGGGGGACGACAATTTTTTACCAATAGACCCCTTGAAGGATTATAACACAGATTCACCTACATAACAACTCAGATATTTACCCTGCAAAGCCTTCCCCTCCTAACGACAATGTATTGTATCTAGAATTACTTGCTAGTGCTTCAGAATATTATGGGGTACAGTTACACAAGGAATCACTAGGTGGAAGATTTCCTATTTGAAACGCTCAGTAGCACACAGAGGGCTAGCCACACTCTACCTATGCTTAAAGGTATGATGAGATATGCTGATATATTAAAATATCTAGTGCGTGCTCGCATTCTCATCCCCAGAATTGATCAAAAATATATGCCTGCTCCCTCAGATCCAGTCTTTATTAAAGGACAATTACCACTAGACTCCTTGGAGGTATCTAATGCCCGTAAACGGGCCAATTTACAGTCTACAGCGTATTCTCCCCTCCAGACAGGGTCAATACTATTAGATACCTCGGGTAAACGAGTAGCGCCCAAGCAGCAAATCATTGGGGCATTGTCAACACCCAGGCCCTGCTAGCCAGATATGATGGGGCACACTGGGACGAAGTGGAGCAGTTGCTACAACACCTCCCAGATGAGCACAAAGCAAAAGCCTCGGATTTAGTCCAGGAAGGACGCTCATATCCAATTCCTCAATAGCATGCGCTTTAGATGCTACAGGCACCACAGCTAGAAAGATCAACACTAGTGTGTTATTAAGGAGACATGCATGTTTGAGGATTTCTGGTTTCAAACCCAAAGTACAACAGTCTATTTTAAATACTCCTTTTGACAAGGAACATCTCTTCGGGACCAAAGTAGATAAGTCATTAGAAAAAATGAAAAAAGACACAGAAGTAGCCAGGTCTATGGGAGCTCTGCAGTCTCCCTCTAATCGGGGCACCTTTTGTCGCTTTTGTCGCTCCTTCTACTGTGAAGGGTCGAAGACCATGTCCTCAGACAATACTGCCGCCTCCACAAAGATAACAGGCACTCTTCCTCTACAAGGGGCTTCTTTAGAGGAGGATACAGAGGCAACAACAACAAAGGTTGAGGCAGGGGATCCACACCACATAATTCCCCCTCCCCCAAAAAGCAGTGACTTGCCTACACTTCCCCGCGATCATTTAACACCTATTGGGGGGCGTCTTCTACAATTCCTCCCCATTTGCCAATCTATCACCACAGACAAATGGGTGTTTGGAATTATCCAACATGGTTATTGCCTGGATCTTACCAGCAATCCTCCAAACATTCCACCATGTTCTCACAAAATGTCACCAGAATATTTACATCTACTTCAGCAAGAGGTCCAGTCTCTCCTCTCTAAAGGAGCTACAGAACCTGTGCCATTACAACATCAAGGGACAGGAGTTTACTCCCTGTACTTTCCCATCCACAAAAAGGACGGCTCATGGAGACCTTTTCTAGACCTCGGAGAACTAAACCTCTACATACTTTCAGAGCATTTCCACATGGTGACACTTCAACAAGTGCTCCCACGTCTACAGCAGGGTGATTTTATGTCTACTTTAGGCTTAAAAGACGCATATTTTCACATTCCAATTCATCCTGCTCATCGCAAATACCTCAGATTCATGATAGTGGGTCATCATTACCAATTCATAGTAGTACCGCTTGGAGACACCACTGCTCCCAGGGTATTTACCAAATGTCAGGCAGTAGTCGCAGCACATCTGAGAAGACAACACATCCATGTCTTCCCATACCTGGACGATTGGCTCATCAAAGCCAGCACTTACAAATGTGTCTCCAACACACTCAAACCACTATTCACTTAACTTTACCAACTAGGGTTTACAGTAAATGCGTTGAAGTCTCATTTACAGCCTTCCAACACACAAACGTATCTGGAAGCCACGATAGTCACTCAGAAAGCTCTAGCCTCTCCCAGTACAGCCAGGATTCTGAATATTCAGTCCCTTCTCACTCATTTCAGCCCAGCCAATCATTACCAGCAAAAGTATTCTTGCAGCTGCTAGGGATGATGGTTTCTTGCATTATAATTGTTCCCCACACAACACTTCCCATGCATCCCCTTCAAGAATGCTTAGCAAGACAGTGGAACCAGTCGCAGGGTCAGTTGACTGATCTAGTGTTGGTAGATGGCCGCACCCATCGCTCTCTGCAGTGATGGAACTCACAAAATGTATCTAAAGGGCAGCCCTTTCTCCACCCTGTTTCACAGACCGTGCTAACAGCAGACGCATCGCTCACTGGTTGGGGCGCTCACCTACAAAGTCACACAATCCAAGGATTATGGACTCTAAAGTACAAGATCCTCTATATAAATCCCCTAGAGCTGCTAGCAGTGTTTCTAGCGCTCAAAGCCTTTCAAACACACTTAATAGGCAAAACTGTCTTAGTCCGCAAAAACAACATGACAGCTATGTACTATATACAAGAACAGGATGGAACACACGCTCTCAAACTGTCACGCCTAGCACAAGCTATTTGGAAATGGGCCATACCTCACAAAATGTATCTCCTAGCAGAACATCCTTCGGGAATAAACAATCAAATTGCAGACCTTCTAAGCAGACCGACAGCAAATCCATGAGTGGGAACTTCATCCCCAGATTCTTCTTCCCTACTTTCAAGAATGGGGATTTTCTCACATAGATCTGTTTGCCACAGCTCCAAACGCAAAATGCCCAAGCTTCGCCCCCAGGTTCCCTCACCCACTCTCCAAAGGCAATGCACTATGGATGAACTGATCGGGATATTTCCCTATGCTTTTCCGCCTCTCCCACTCATTCCGTTGGTAGTTCGGAAGCTCAGATAATCATCCCTCAAACTCATTCTCATAGCTCCCACATTGGCACTTCAACCTCTGTTCACCAACCTGCTAGAGCTCTCAGTAGTTCCACACCAAAAGCTGCATCTCAACTCCAGTCTCCTCACTCAGAGCCATGGAGAAATCAGGCATCCAAATCCCAAGGAACTCAACCTAGCGATTTGGCTTCTGAAGTCATAGAGTTTGGTTATGTACAATTACCACCAGACTGTATGAATATCCTAAATGAGGCTAGGAAACCTTCTATTAGGGCATGTTATGCAGCAAAGTGGAAACAATTTGTTATATACTGTAACAATATCAATCCCGTTGATGCTTTAGTGCAAAACATCATCTGTTATCTATTACACTTACAGCAATCTGGATTAGTTAACACATCCATTCAATTGCATTTAGCAACAGTAGCTTCATACTTAACAAACAGACAACATATCTCTATTCAGAGTACCAGTGATTAAAGCCTTTATGGAAGGACTAAAAAGACTAATGCCACCAAGAGCTCCACCTGCACCAGTATGGAACTTGAACATAGTCCTTGCGAGGCTAATGGGTCCACCCTTTGAACCAATGCACAAGTGTCAACTAGAATTTCTCTCATGGAAGGTTGCTTTTCTAATTGTATTCACTTCCTTAAGGAGAGTTGGTCAACTCCAGGCACTAACTATACAAGAGCCTTTCTTTCAACTTCACAAAGACCAAGTGGTTCTTCGAACCAATCCCAAATTTCTTCCTGAAGTGGTTTCTGCTTTTCACATCAATCAGTTGAGTTACCTGTGTTCTAGCCTCAACCTGATCCTGTAGCAGAACGAACTCTACACACACTAGATGTTAGAAGAGCTCGACTATATTCTGTGGAAAGAACAAAAGATTTTCGTAAGACAAAATAGCACTTTGTTGCTTTTTCGCCACCACACAAAGGCAATCCCATTTATAAATTCGGCATTGCAAGATGGATCGTGCAAAGCAAAATAGGGGCTACTATGGCTTTCTTAGAGAATATTCCCCTAGCTGTCATCTGTAAGGCAGCAACATGGTCTACACCGCACACATTCACCAAACAGTATTGTGTATGTGTGTTAGCGAGACAACAAGCTAATGTAGGCCAGGCAGTACTTAAAACATTTTTCAAACAACTGCAACAGCTACAGGTTAGCCACCGCTTTGAGAGTTTACTGCTGCATAGTCTTTGCAAAGCATGTGATCTACAGCTCACATGCCTTGAATGGATAATGTTACTTATCCAGTAAGCATCTGTTCTTGGCATGTAGAGCTGTAGATTCACACGCGCCCACCCGCCTCCCTGGATACCTATACCTGTTGCAGTTTTCTTACTTTACATACATACGCATGGATATCTCTATTCTACCTTTACTAACTACATTCTCACCCTCTGCGGGAAAACAATCTAACAATGGAGTCGAAACCCATGCACACTATCGCCAAAAGGAGGAGTCACCTACCTCGTAACTAGAAAGACTTCTTCAAAGAAAAACAACTTGCAAACATCCAGACTCTACACTAGATGGCAGGAGTATGCAAAACATGTGAATCTACAGCTCTACATGCCAAGAACAGATGCTTACTGAGTAAGTAACATTATCCTTCTGCAGGGTTATCCCCAAACTTTTTGCCTTTTTCCTTCTAGTTTTCTGACCCTCTTTTTGTTGGCTTTAGTACTTTGGGCACTTTACCACTGCTAATTATTGCTAAAGTGGATGTGCTCTAACCCCTAAAACTTGGTATGATTGGTTTACACCCGTTAGGCATATTTAATTTACTTGAAAGTCCCTTGTAAAGAGGCATCCTATATACCCAGAGCCTGTAAATGAAATGCTACTAGTGGGCCTGCAGCGCTAATTTCGCCATCCACTGAAGTATCCTTCCAAACCTGTCTCCGGTCTGCCACTGCAGTGCTGCTTGCACAGTTTACTGCTACATTGACTTGCCAAAGCCTAAACTCCCATTTTCCTATACCTAAGCCACCCCTACGGTAGGCGCAAGGGAGCCCTACAGGCAGGTTGCTGTGTATGAAAAAGGTACTATTTCACCAAAAAGTTCTCCCTTTATTACCTAACCGCTGATAAGTGGTCAAGTATCCTGGAAAAATCCCTGAACTATCTTTAGATGGAAAACCCTATGTGAAGCTGCCGCTGTAACGCCACTACTGAGTGGGAAAGGAGGCACATCCTTTTGTTTTACATTCCCTCACACACCCTAGTGGTGTCATGCTTCATCATCGGGACACCCTGGCGCCTAGAAATCAGGGTGGGCTCGACCATCTTTCAGGGAGCACTTAATGAGATGTTTTTGGTCAGGGGAATAAAGATAAAAAATAGACAGACAGCTCAGGTTTTCCTTTTATTCTTGGATCTGTCAGGGATAATAACAAGCATTTGCAATGCAATAGGACTCGCATTAGGAAAGTTTGAGCTATTGGTATTGTAAATTACAAATTTTATATTTGTGTTGGTTTTGAAAATAGCGAAATTAATAGCTTTGTCATTTACAATGCCAATAGTTTTAACTTTCGCAAATGTGACACCTATAGCATTTGTAATGCAATATGTGTTGTATTTACGTGACTTAGATGTATTGATATTACAAATAGCAATGGCTTTTAATTTTTTTTAATTATTAATACTTAAATAAGTTATTGTAATTTATAATGGCAATAGCTTAAACTTTTGTAAATGACTTTTGTGAATATTAACAGTGTATTTTATTGTGACGAAAATCCAAGAACAGAAGTGAAATATTAACATCTTTTTGTGACATTTGTACTAAAGCTTGAAACATTGAGAGAACATATTTGAACCAGTTGTTGTTGAATGGTTGCACAGATTGATGCTGTGGTGGCGCTGAGTGATGTTGTGGTGGCGATGATTGATGCTGTGGCGTTCAGTGATGCTGTGGTAGCGCATAGTGATGTTGTGGTGCCCCTGAGTGATGCTGTGGTGATGCTGAGTGATGCTGTGGTGATGCGATAGAGTGAGTGAGTGCGATAGAGTGAGTGAGTGCGATAGAGTGAGTGAGTGCGATAGAGTGAGTGAGTGCGATAGAGTGAGTGAGTGCGATAGAGTGAGTGAGTGCGATAGAGTGAGTGCGATAGAGTGAGTGCGATAGAGTGAGTGCGATAGAGTGAGTGCGATAGAGTGAGTGCGATAGAGTGAGTGCGATAGAGTGCGTGCGATAGAGTGCGTGCGATAGATTGAGTGCGTGCGATAGATTGAGTGCGTGCGATAGATTGAGTGCGTGCGATAGATTGAGTGCGTGCGATAGATTGAGTGCGTGCGATAGATTGAGTGCGTGCGATAGATTGAGTGCGTGCGATAGATTGAGTGAGGGCGATGGATAGAGTGAGGGCGATGGATAGAGTGAGGAACCGCACAGGCGGTGTCACACAGTAGGGGCGCGTGCCGTGTGTTTAGAGCTCTGCGTCATTTTCCTTCTGGCTGACAAAGCAGCCGGCCTGGCGCTTCTAATTAGGCTACTGGGCTCAGAGCATATGGTTAATCAAATGTAGTCGAGAACTGGCAGCACGCACGGCGACGTGGAGGTTTGATTGAGAAATAGTGAAGGTTTGTTTTGGGCTAGGACAACAAGAGAGAAGCCTATCGCTGCTGTCTTTAGGGGAATTCAAAACGGAAATTACTTCCCAAAGCTGTTAGTGTTGCATACCCCGCCTTTGCTGTTCCAGTCAGTTAACACACACAACGTTTTTTCAACAGCTGTCAGCCAGCGCAAACTTATCATACGAGTTTATTAAAAAAGAAGTCAGAATTGGTAAACCCAATAGATCTCACCTTTGGGACCAGTTGGCTTTGCCAAGTGATTTTGGCGACGCTGTGCAGCGTCGCGTCACTACATCATCGTCAAAAAAGTCACTATAGTGGCCATGTCATTCCACTGGCACGCAAATGTGAGAACTCATGCTTGCACCAGTGTTATGCCACTATCGCCATTTGCTGTCATTTTTTATGTATTTGTTATTACCGGATTCTAAGATGGTGTACGTCACTTGGATCGGTAAATATAAAAGTTAAGATCTTTTAGTACAAAAGCGCCATTTTAGGGAAAAAAGAACCATGGGTGTCGGGGAGAGTGTAAGAGAGGAGCTGTTCGGTGGAAAGAAGGGGAAAGTAGCATACGTTTGGGAGTTTGGGAGTGTGGCTCGATGACAAATTGACCTTTAATCACCAGGCCACAATACTATCATCAACATGCTACAGTCTGTTAAGGATGATACGAAAAATTCTCCCTCTCCTCCCTTTTGCAGCACGAAGAATTATGATTCAGGCCTTAATTCTCTCCCGGCTGGATTATGGGAACTCCCTATACTTGGGAGCTCCTCTGTCCACCATCAACAAATTACAGGTGGCACAAAACAGTGCAGCCAGACTACTCCTCCAAGTCCCTAGGAGACAATCGGCCAAACAAGCCCTTCGTCCGCTACATTGGCTACCAATGAATGCCAGAATTCAATTTAAAACACTGTGCATAGCCCATAAAGCCATTTGGAAAACAGGCCCCAAAATTCTCCACCCATTAATGCCACTCTATCTACCATCCAGGCCGCTTCGTTCCAGCAACCTATTTTTAGCCTCTACTAGAAAGATAAAGAAAGCAAGATGGGGGGGACGCTCCTTTTCACACTCAGCGGCTAAACTGTGGAACGCTCTTCCCCAGTCTTTAAGAGAGACACGCAGCCTGACTGTCTTCCGTAAACATCTGAAGACACATCTTTTCAACTGGTGTCTTCACTGAATTGCCACTCTTGTTCTGAAGCGCTACGAGGCCTCCGGGTAGTCTGGCGCTATATAAATATTCTTTCAACTCTATTTCAATTCAATACGGAGGGCGCGGGTGAGCAAAAGAAGGAGAGATGAGGTTTCCCCATGACAAGTATTTTACCAGCCTGGAGGGAATTTTCAATGCTAGACGGGTAGAAATAGCAGGAAAATCCTTAAACTCTGTCGTGGGGGGATATTTCAGCCAGGCGTCCTGGCCATCAAGAGTGTCCCAACTGTGGGTAGCATGAAAGGGGTGAGGGAGGTGGGGCTTTTAGAGACAGTCGGAGACGGGATGGTTGGAGAGGGTAAACAATCCCGTGACCACAAAATACCAGAGAAACTGGGAGCAGTAGATAGAGTCGGGCACAGAAACAACCCCGCCTAGGGAGGGCGGTGGAATGCTGGTAGCCCACGGACTAGCGGGCAGAGGAGGGTTTGCTAGAGACTACTACGTGGGTAGCTTGGGGTGCAGAAAGAGAGTTCGGTAGAAGATGGGTCTTGAGGGATGCGAACTCGGCTGTTGAAAAAAGCCCGGCGCTGATCGAAATCCTAAGAGACGGTGGCGTACCGGGGCATCATAAGGAAGAGGGGCAGAGTAACAATGGATGAGGGAAGGACGTGATGGAGAGAGGGTAACAGAATACGAGGAAGGAGGGCAGAGGGGCGGCAGGCCACAAGAGGAGATATGCTGGCGAGGAAGAAGCACAGAGACGAGCGAGAAAAGGGGCTGGCGAGGGTGAAAGAAACGGTCAGATCACTCGGAAGGGAGGGACAGTCGAAAAAGGGGTGTGAAGGAACAGTATACGAGGACAGAGACGAGAACAGCACAAGCAGGAAGTGGGATAAGGGAGAGGGTGGCAAATGGTGAGCACTTTCGCGGCCGCTTTGATGTTCTCAGTGGCCGCGCGGCTCACTGAGAACATCAAAGCGGCTGTGTAAGTGCTCCCAAAGGCTGCAGGCAGGCAAATGGTGCGTGCGCCCGGCGCACATGCACTGTACCCTATCCGCCTGCAGACTTTGGGAGCACTTTTGAAAGCCCCTACTTAATATCTCGCCAAAGCATCGCTAATGCAATGGCTTAGGCGAGACCTAAAAACAAAGAAGTGGGTCGATAGGGATATTATGGTCCTAAGACCCTATTGCCAACCTGTTTCAGTCTGCTGTTGCCCCATAAAGGGTGCTGGACTTTCTTCAGGGCGGGACTGGGTGCCCCCTGGATACAGAAGTAGAAGAGAATTTCCCTATACTACTTTATATAAGGGCAGATAGCTGCTCCTTATTTGTCTTGGACTAGTGTGTCTCGTGTATTCACTCCATCCCCTTTTGTGAGATGTTAAGCTCTTCGTGAGACCTCACCATACACCGGGGTAGCCCTGTAGTCAAACTGCCATCAAGGGATCTGTCCTGGATATCATCCTAATTGGAGGGGGGGTCCCACCGCAGGCACCCTTTATGGGGCAACAGCGGACTGAAACATGTTGGCAATAGGGTCTTAGGACCAGAGCCTATTTTAGTTGTATAGGCTCCGTCCTGCCCTCAAACAAAGGGCAAATCTACCCCCTACTTTGTCTAGAGACAGAGCAGGGGAGGTGGGAAACCCGTGGAACATCCAAGACCTTGCTGGAAACTTCTCCTACCTCTAGAAGCAGGACACCAGGGTATAAGTAAATGGGCTTTGACCTCATGTTTTTATATCACTTGTGGGGTCCTGCGGAGACTGTGCAACTAAGAGGAGCTATGCTGCCAGGAGTGACTGCCACTCTGCTACTGCCCTGTTGCGTTGGCCTGATACAAGCTGATTTGTGTATTGCCAGGTGGGACTGCCATTATGACCTGCTGTGTTGGCCTGCTGCCTCTGCAGTGAGGAAGGAAGGATCCTATTCTCTACATCCACTTGCTCCCAAGGAACTCCAAGGGCTCGTTTAGCTTGCCTCCTGCTGTGGAAGACTCGGAGCCATCCAAGCCTTCTGTATGCTCAGGCCGAGTACTACTTAAAACCTAAACATCTGTTGCGGGGCAACTGTGTATTATTCCTAGCCACGAGACGCGGCCCCCAGCCTAAGCACTAGCTGTGGTAGCCCCCGATCCTTCTGCTATGCCGCACTCGAGATTGCGGTTTGTGATCTGTCGCAGCACGAGGTGTAGAAGTTTGCCCCCTATTTAGCCCAGAGCCCTCAGGCGGCGTGGGTGCCTTTTGGTTGAATAGCAACTTCCATGGATTAAGACCCTGCAACTTTGTATTCCGGTACCACCATTGCTTCATCGGAGGCAGCCGGCGTGTACCTAAAGGATCCTTTCACTCACTTAAGAGGAACGCCCCCAGCTTTTGAGTCTGATGAAGTGCCTGGGAATGCGGCCTTGGAGCTATGCTGCCCGCCTTACCAGCTGAGTGCCCGGATGCTCCTTGCGTGATGGGCGGGGCCGAAAGCCCTCATAGTTTATTGGGTGTGCTCCTCACAGCTGAACTGCCCCTCAGCTTTATCTATGCTGAATTCCTGGGCCAAGACGGCCCGAGATCACTGCAATGTATCCCACTCAGCACCTATCTGGTTTGGCTAAATGGACCAGACCAGGCAGTCCCTATAATCCTGTACTGACCTTGGGGCCTGTGCTCGCCACCCTCATCTACGTGGCTAGTTGTGGGATGCCCTCATCTGCCTGGCTAGCTGTGGGGTGCCCTAGTTTACATGGCCTAGGATTAACCACCTGAAGCGGCTGTAATTCTTCCCGCCTCACTTGTGCTGCTAGCGCCAGGCACACGGTTACAGCTAGCCACATGCTACACACATCATCAGCACCTTTTTGCTACAATGTACTTTGGGTTCCACATACTTATATACTTAAGTATGTGAGTCACATGATTCAGACCTGAGAGGTCTCGGCGTTACTGCCCTACGTTCCTTGCAGTCAGTGGAAGACTCACTTGTGGTTTCAGGACTTAGCAGCTCACATTACCATATGTTTTATAAAGGGGGCAAAGGTAGTTCATGCATTTGCTTTTTGCAGAGTTTCCAGTGGGTATAGTGGAATACTCACTTTTATGATTCTTCATGTTGATTGTTGTCCTGTCTTAATCAGGACAACAAGTGATATATGTCATTGGGCATTTTCTGTGGTACTCGACAGTTGCAACAGGGAGCTTATTTCAGTGAGATCCATAGAGGATACCGTAAACCTGGGCAGGTGTTCCAGTATCTGAGCTGGCCTATTGCGATTTGTGTACCTTGTTGATCTTTTGCGTGAACTGGTGCATTTTCATGACCAAAGTACTTACTGCTCTTACCAGACTTTCTCCAACTACTCCAACACCGGGATTACAAGACATATCTAAACCTACAGGATGTGTATTTTCTTTTGTCAATTCATCCCAATCATCACAAGTACCTGAGATTCGCAGTGGCCCGTTACAACTTCATTTCAAAGTCCTACCATTTGACCTGAAGCCAGAGGAGAATCGCAAAGCTGCAGTAGAGGCACATCTGAGAAAACAGTCACCAAAATTTCCTATATCTAGAAGATTGGGTAGTCAAAGAAAATTTCCCCAAGCCAAAAAAGCATCGACCCGAGACTGCTTACAGCACTTTGACAAATTAGATTTTACTCTAAACGAAGATAATTAATCTCTAATCCCACCCAAAGAGAGAGTGGCACGCTTAACTATAACGACCAGAAAATTGCAAACAGAAAAATGTCACAGTCCGAATCTTCATATATTTTAGGGAGAGCCTGAGATAGCGAATGCACTGTCTGCGAGTCTATTATTCTAGAAAACCTCAAAAACGCTTAGAGCCTGCCCATTACTTGCCATTGGTTGGGGCTTCAATGACACTCCTTTGTATGCTTGCCTTTGGTCAGCGAGTTTTCTCCCTCATTGCTTAAAGTTTGTTTTCGTATATTAGTCCATGTACAACTTCCAGTCAGCAGTGGCCAGTGTCCTTATTGTTATTTAGTTATCCTTTGGGCCCGGAGGAAGCGAGATCAGTAGTTGCAGAACATGTGCTGGTCTATTTCCTGTTTGATACTACTTTAATTTGTGGTAGTGACATGCTCAACAAATTAATTAAGATAATTGAGGAATTTCAGAAGTCGCCAGTGTGGTGTCTACTAAGAAGAGAAAATACCTAAAACTGTCTCTGTTTGTATTTCTTGGAAGGTCTATGCTGAGAGGAAGGCACCATCACACTTTTTGAGGTCTGAACTGTCTGATCTATTGAGCCTCTTCTCCACTTGATTAGCCTCCTGTTAAGCTTGAGGGGCATGAAAGGTACAGGAGTCCTGCTCTTTCTACGTGTCCAGCCGACCAGTTGCCACCAGACTTGTCCTGGTCTCCAGAGGTGTAACCCATGAGATTGACTCCTAGCCCCCAAGATGTGCCCCCAGGTCCTACACCCTTGGCTGTTGCTAAAGTGTACTCTTTCTCCCCCAAAAATGGCAACTTGAGAACCTAAAGCAAAATATAATGTTTTTTGGGCACAGACTTCGAGGCTCATAGACATACATAAATAAATAAATAAATACCGCTACTTGCTGGTTCGTAGGTAGTCTTGAACACCGTAAAGAACCAAAATTCCACCAGACTGCTGGACTTTCCTATTGTCCAACATACAAATCAACACCGGATTAAAGCTGCCAGGATACTGCTGATGAGTCTGTCATTGAAAAAAGAATCAGGAAACTTTCTAAGTGCAAATGTAAAATCTTGACTAGGACCAACCAGGCCCTTGCACCTGACTCGCACTCCATTGCCCTCCGCCTCAAACTTTGACTTTGGCCTAGACTCTGGCTAATAGATTGCCACTAAGAGTGAAAAGCAGTTATTTACAAAATGCTTGGAAGTGAATTGCAGTTATTTATGAAAGCATTGCTAAAATCATAACTCTGATTCCGTTCATCAGTTTTTTGTTGTTCTGGTGTCTATTTAAAGATAGCAATATATACTGAAGCCACAGCTACCCAGGATTGAGCTACGGTTTGATTTAAAGAAATCTAACTGGACCAGATACTGCATTGTGACATTTCTTGATGAGGTCTTGCAGCCACCCTAACTAACATTCCATACTCTCATTGGGGTTGTGCTTTTTAGAAGGAGTTTGGAGTGACTTCAAATTATATGAAAAGTGCAACTTTAGGTCAGAGGAATAGTGGGGAAGCCATTCATAATATGGTCTCTCCTCCATGTACCAAAGGATAGAAATATGCCACCCTCCACTCCACCCTCTGTGCTTTCCCACCCTCTCCCCTCCCAAAACTGTGCTTGAACCATTACTGCACTGATAATCCCTCTAAGAGCCCTGTGAGAGCAGCGGGAATTCCTTTATGATGTAGTAACAGTGGAAAACAACTTTTGTTTCCTACTCTTGCTACGTCATAGCAATGAATAACTAGATTTAGAATCTGGTACTCACTCTAGTGGCACTCAATGAGACCCATAAATAATAGATAATCTTATTCTACCTGAATAATATCAACTAGTAGAAAGCGGTATTTGAGTCCAAGCTTGTGTGAGGACATCCACATCTATGAAAGTTAAATTAGGGCTAAATGATTACTTTCAAACCATTACTGCATAATGCAGTAAGACTGAGAATTAATTTCAAGTCGAGGGAAGGTAAGCTAATGCAACCACGATATTGTCTCATGAAGCATAGATGGACCAGTTTAGATGGTCCGAGATGAGGAGCAGCAGTATAGATGTTTGCACTCTTATTTCTTCCACTCTGAAAGATGGCTTCTAACATTTAAAAAATCCAAGCATGTCATAGAGGTGGAACAGAGAAGTCCTAATGAATAAACCTTTGTAGCTAGTTTAGTGGGTCAATAGGGGGGGAAGTCACTCAGGTGAAAGCAGGCAGTCATTTAGGGCTGCCACTCGCAGGAGCACAGATTTAAGCTTTCTCCTTATGCAGTCGTTTTGATGGCAGAGGGAGATCGGGGATGAAAGCAACCTCGAAAAGAAATTATTTTGTTCCATGCCTGTCTGGAGCTTGTGTGATGCTGGTCATATTTATCAAACAACAAGAAAAGAGAGGTCTGGTCAGTCTTAAGGCTGCCAGAGATATGGAGCAAGGAGATAAGTGGGTTTTGTTTGTACACAGTCACTCCAATTGAGTAGGAAAGCCCTCACACACCGACCTGGTCAGTGTCATGCTTCATCATCGGGCCCCACCGAAGAGGCCGAGTGCCTCTTCGGTGTGCTGCGACGCCAGAAAGACTGCGGAGCTGGTCGTGTGGGGAGGACGTGATGTGAAAATTAGAAAATTAAAAGTGCCTAACAGGGTATCAGAATTTTTTTTTTAATGAGTGATCCCTAAGACACGTGTGGGTGGTTTTATGTGTCTGAATTTACGTGCCAAGTTTATTACGAGTTGGGATAAATTCAGCTAAATACCACGCGTTTTAAAATTAATCAGTCAACATGTTTCTGCCGTACTTGTGGTATGTATTCACCAAGGCATTCTTCAGGACTAAACCCCGGCGGTATGGACACTCTAATAGTCCACCCTGACCTGGGGGCGTGAAAGTGAAAAAGAAAAAGTGAAAAAGTGCTTAAAAATTAGAAGAGCAATTGCTCATTCTAAAAAAAAACCAAATTCAGGGGTGTGTCAGCACCTGTAAGAAACAATACACGGACAAACAGATAAAGACATACATACAATTAGTATATGCCAGAATACACTTATCATAGTGCTCCTAAGATGGTGACAAGCTTTTGTGTGCACACAATAGATGATATTTTATGCACCATCCATGTAGCCCTTAGGGATATTGTACACGCTAGGAGGTGGAGTGCTAAAGGTGGGTTTTATTTAAAAACTACTGTTGTAGCAGGGGAAGTAAAAACACGATGTGAATTCTCCATGAGCAGGGATCAATTTGACCAAGTTGTCGGTGACCCCCCTAAGCTGGTAGGTATGGAGGAAATCTCACTTTAAAATAGGGCGCTACTAGCACCATGGGTCTCGGGAGGAGGATTGGAGCGCGCCTGGCACATCCTAGGAAATGAGAGAGTTAAATGTCAATATGACCCAAGCATACAGGTACTTAGCTTATGGTGATCGCAAAAAGTCGTTCCGCCGGAGATGCACACTCACGCCCTCAGCGTTCACAATCCGCTTCTAAACCTGCAAGAATCCTCTTTACCGGACCCCGACGATGGAGAGCGGGGCCGGTAAATGCGTTTAAAAGCGCTTTGTTCCTTGTTTGCGCGCCCGTTTCCTGGTTGGGCGTGTCTCGCTCAAAGCGAGGCTTGGAGCGCACACGCCCCTCTGGGCGCGGAGCGTTTCAGATCAGAGTGAGGCTTGGAGTGGCGAGCCTATCCCTGAACACTACATGAAAGGGAATTAGACACGCTGACGGTTGTTATGGCTACCGAAGGCGATCGTTTCTATTCAATAATAGTTTGTGTTTGGATGGATGGATTCCATATATACATGAGTATTAATACTGCTATGATTGGAGGGACAGTTGAGTGGTATTAAAGGAGAAATGCACTGTAGTTGAAATTTCAAAATATTTTTGTTTTTTTTGACGGACATAGTTCCACTTAGATGTCTTTATGCTCAGTGTGCACAGATTATGAAAAATGCGGCAATTATTTAGTTTTTGATGGTATAATAGTTCAGATCACCCTATATATCTCGTTAGAAGACACAAGAGGCTAGTAGTCAGGGAGTTCACGAAAGGACTGTATTCCAGGGGATATCGTCGTTGAGGCCGTTGGTATTTGTTCCCAGACGGTATACCCAACGCTGTTCTTTTTCAAACAGTCTGTTTTGTACATTTCTTGTACCTTCGATAGCTTCAATCACAGTCCACCTCATATCGTTGGTGGTGTGATTTTTGTCTAGGAAGTGGCGACTCAGTTTTGTTGTTACTTTTTTGCACCTTATGTTGCTGCGGTGCTCGCAGATCCGTTGTTTCACTTTTCTGGTGGTCATGCCTACGTATCGGAGCTGGCAAGGACAGGTGATCAGGTAGATCACATTGATCGAATTACAGTTGGTATGTCCACGTTGGGTCCACACTTTCCCTTCTTCTAGAGCCAGTGTTTTGGTAGCTTGTGTTAGGTGGCACACACTGCAGTCCGAACAGGGGTAGTGTCCGGTAATTTTAGGGAGACCCCATGTTGTTGTCACTGATGGTGTCATAGTTGGTGGTTTCTCTTTTGGGCGTGTGTGTACCAAGGCATCTCTTAAACTGCGTCCCTTTTTGAAAGAAAAAAGGGGTTTTTCCCAGTCCTTTTTAAAGGTTTTTACAATATTCCAATGTTTGTTTACGCTCTTTTTCATGATGTTTGAGAGACTGCTGTATGTGGTGACACATGTGAGTGGGATCTGGTCTGGTTTGTTATTCCTTTCTTCCAGAAGTGCCTCCCTTGGCTGGTTTTTAGCTCTTTTAAATCCTTTATTGAGGGTGGATGTAGGATAGCCTCTACTTTTTAGTTTTTCCGTCAGGTTGGCTGATTGGTCTTTGAAATCTTTGCTGATGCTGCAGTTCCTTCGTAGCCTAAGGTATTGGCCATAAGGGAGGTTTTCCTTTAGCGGACGCGGATGGAAACTGTTAAATTCCAAGAGGTTGTTCTTTGCTGTTGGTTTGTTGTGGGTTTTTGTGGCGAGTGTCGTTCCACTGATTGAGATGACCACATCCAAGAACACAATTTCTCTTCTGCTTTTGGTGTTAGTGAATCTTAAGTTGTGGTCTAGAGTGTTGATCCATGTGAGGAAATTTTCCAGATCATTATCACTGCCGTTCCAGATAAGCAGAATGTCGTCAATGTAGCGTTTCCACAGTAACATTGATGAAAAAAAGGTTGCAGTGGGTGGTAGGATATGTTTAGCTTCAAAGTCTGCCACATACAACCCCGCCACGCTCGGCGCGAAAGTACTGCCCATGGATGTCCCAGAGCATTGTAGGTACAGTTGGTCTTTGAATGAGAAAAAATTCTCTTTCAGTGCTATAGTGGCACACTCAATAATGAATTTTTTTGGGGTCTGGAATTCCCAGTTGGTTGAATCCAGTACCTTAGTGAGGACCTTGATTGTGTCGTCCTGTGGAATGCTTGTGTAGAGGCTTTCCACATCTAATGTTACCAGAGTGATCGAGTTTTCAGGGAAGGTGATCTCTGCTAGTAGACGCAGCAGACTTTTTGTATCCTTCAAGTAGGTTGGTGTGGACTGTACTAATGGTCTCAGAAAGTGATCACAAAATTGTGATAACGGCTCTAGGAGCGAACCAATCCCTGAGACGATTGGACGTCCAGGTGGTGGTAGTTTATTCTTGTGCATTTTCGGCAACGTGTAGAAGTAGGGTATAACACTACTTGTTTTATTCAGAAATGCCCCTTCATTCTTGGATATATGGTCTCGATCCTCTGCTTGTTTAACCAAAGAGCTGATCCTTTTTGAGAGCTCAGGAGTCGGATCTGATGTCAGTGGAGTGTAATTTCTGACATCACCGAGTAGATTTTTGCAGGTGATCTCATAGTCAGTTGTGTTCTGGATAATGATCCCTCCGCCCTTGTCCGCAGGCTTGATGGTTATGGAGGTGTCGTTTTGTAGTTGTTGCAATGCCTCGAATTCAGCAGTACTGAAATTGCCGAATGTTCTTGGATTTTGGCAATGTTCTAGGTCTTTAAACACAGCTTGCTCAAAAGCAGTTATGGCCGCTGGTATTGTGTGTTGGGGCGGGATGAAAGTCGAGCTAGGTCTTAAACCTGTGTCACCTTTCCTGACTGATTCCATTGGGTCTGTTTTCCCATCGAAAAACGCTTTTAATTTTAGTTTGCGGAAGAATGCTGCCAGTTCGCAGTGTAGTTTGAATTTGTCAGGTTTTGCTGTGGGGACAAAGCCTAACCCTTTTTCCAATACTTGAATCTCCCCCGGAGTGAGTGTTCTGGTAGACAAATTTGTCACTAGACTCAGACTCCGCTCGTGCCCGGTTGCTGATTGCTCCGGGTGTGGTTCGCTACTGAGTCGTCTTCTTGCCAGGTTACTCTGGTGTTCCCTCTCCTTTTGCCTCGGCCTCTCCGTCCGCTCTCTAAAAAAGGCTGTCTATACTGCTGTTGGAAATTGGCTGGGGGCATGAAGCCCGGGTTCCAACCCATGAACGGATAGGGTGGCTGTTGGAAGGCATAAGGGTGTGTGCCCATCCCCATTTGTGGGGGATACCACTGTTGGTGGTTGCCTTGATTACCCTGCCCGCTTCTGTTGGTTCTATTGCCTCGGTTCCCTCTTCTTTTTGTTTGTTTGAAAGAGTTGTTACTGGAACCACTGCTATTAGATGAATCATCATCTGAGTAGTCTGAGTTGTTGGCATTGCGTGCTGGTGGAGTGAACGAAGCTGCAGAGTAAGGGTATACTTTCTCGAACTCAAACTTCTTTTGGTCCTTTTGAAGTTTGGTCACCTTAGATTGCATTAGGTTATCTTTATATTCGTTCATCTCTTTGTTAAGTTCATCCAGTCGTTTCTTGTAGCCGGTGATGGTGGCTTTAAAGTGAGACTCTGTTTCTCTAATTTCTATCATAAGGGATTCCGAGAGTCTCAAAGCTGTCTTTATAATTAAGACCATCCAATCGCGCGTGCAGTGCCATGCGATTGAGGCCCAGTCCTTCCGAAAAGCAGCATCATTCAGAAAGATGCGTGGGGCATTTGCCACTAGAAGACCCTTCGGGGCTGTGTTGGTTGTTAGATAGCCCTTAAGGATCGTTCCGTGGAGGACAGTACGTATGTGCTCTTTCTTTTTCTCTGACAGGTTGTCCCATTCAGCAGTGTTGGCTATCGCTTGTGATATATGTGGATCAGCAAAGATTGCCGCATCCGACATTAACTCCTCGATTTCCACTCACAGGAGCACAGATTTAAGCTTTCTCCTTATGCAGTCGTTTTGATGGCAGAGGGAGATCGGGGATGAAAGCAACCTCGAAAAGAAATTATTTTGTTCCATGCCTGTCTGGAGCTTGTGTGATGCTGGTCATATTTAGGCAAAGAAGATTAGATGACTCAAAGACAAGACAAGCAGCCCTATAGCACTGATCTAGTGGGTGTGAATCAGTTATCTGACTAGGCATTGCTTGTATTATTGAATGGCTGGTATCCTAGCAAATCTGTAAGTAGCTGTAGATCGGCATAATAAACCAGTTCAGAGTCAAGATCATGGCCTGCCCACCAGGGGCGCAACTAGGTCTTAATTTCGGGGGGGGGGGGCTAACATGGCAAATGAAGGGGCGTGGCTAATGTTAATCAATGGGGCGGGGCTAAAATGTCAGATAAACGGGATCGATTAATGCTCAGGTCAAGTGGAGAAAACATGCAACCCTAAAATTACCCCCTCGCACCCCAAAACCCATTACCACCCTGAACCCTGAAATCATCCACCTAGAACCCCAAACCCACGCCGATCCCTAAAATTACACCCTTACCCCCCAAAACCCATACCCACCCTGAACCCTAAAATTACCTCTGGCACCCCAAAACCCATACCCGCACTGATCCCTAAAATTACACCCTTGCCCCCTCAAATCCATTACCACCCTGAACCCCAAAATTACCCCCCGGCACCTCAAAACCCATACCCACCCTGAACCCTAAAATTACCCCCTGGCACCCCAAAACCCATTACCACTCTGGACCCTAAAATCACCCCCTTGGAGCCCCAAAACTCATACCCGCGCTGATCCCTAAAATTACACCCTTGCCCCCCAAAACCCATACCCACACTGAACGTTAAAATTACTCCTGGCACCCTAAAACCCATACCCATGCTGAACATTAAATTCTCCCCTTACCCCCCAAAACCCATACCCACCCTGAACCCTAAAATTACCTCTGGCACCCCAAAACCCATACCCGCACTGATCCCTAAAATTACACCCTTGCCCCCTCAAATCCATTACCACTCTGAACCCCAAAATTACCCCCCGGCACCCCAAAACCCATACCCACCCTGAACCCTAAAATTACCCCCCTGGCACCCCAAAACCCATTACCACTCTGGACCCTAAAATCACCCCCTTGGAGCCCCAAAACTCATACCCGCGCTGATCCTTAAAATTACCCCTGGCACCCTAAAACCCATACCGAACATTAAATTCTCCCCTGGCACCCCAAAACCCATACCCACGCTGAACCCTAATATTACCCCTGGTTCCCCAAAACCCATACCCACCCTGAAGCCTAAAATTACCCCTGGCACCCCAAAACCCACATCCACCCTGAACCCCTAAATTACCCTCCTGGCCCCCATACCCGTCCTGAACCCTAAAATTGCCCCCTGGCACACCAAAACCCATTACTACCCTGAACCCTAAAATTATCCCTGGCACCCTAAAACCCATACCCACTCAGAACCCTACAATTACCCCCTGGCACCCCAATCCGTAACCCACCCTGAACCCTAAAACTACCCACTAGCACCCCAAAAAATGAACACTACAAACTTACACTACATATTCATATTCGGAGGGGACTCTCCTCTTTAGAGAAAGATCCATGGCCCTGTTCACCATTTATCTGGTGAGGTGCGCTGTGGATGTGAATTCCCTACAAGTGCACGGACAGCAGGGGGAATGGGATGTCCAGTGCAAGTGAAGCTTTTCCTCTGTAAATTAATTCCTTCTGGCGTCATAGCCCAGGGTTTGCTGTCTGTGCACTTGTATGGAATACACATCCATGCAAGTGCACAGACAGCAAACCCTGGGCTATGACGCCAGAGAAATTCCTTTACAAAGGAAAAGCATCACCTGCACTGGCCGTCCCTTTCCCCCTGCTGTGTGCATCTTCCCACTCCCACCCCATGCATAGCTGCCAAGGTTTCAGATTGCTACGTGTGACATTTTCATAATTTCTGTGTAATTATGAGTGACATTTCAATTACTATGAGTGACACTATCGCCGTCACAACTATCAGTGTCCCCCAACCATCACTGGCACGGCCCAAACTTAGCTGCCAAGTTCTCAGTACACACAAGTAACATTTCTATGTTTTCAAATCAAGTATAAGTGATTTTCACATCTCCTGTGCAATGCCTTCAGTGATACTTTATAAGGAGCAGTGGTTTAAGAAAATGTATGGTACAAAATGATAAAAAAAATTATTACGTGCGTGTAGTACCTGGATTAAATACACCACTCACACCTGGCATGATTTGTGAAGTTGCCCTGCACCCTTTCCTACCATACCATACCTTCCTGTAATATGTTTAGGAGCATTTAATAAAATTCAGCAGGTAATCTATACCAAATAACAGCTGTCTTATCTCAGGGTTGGCCTGTTTATACCCTTTTGATCTGTAAGTAGAAATTAATGTTGTTGTAAACAAAATGTTACACTAGTTTGGTATTTCAGTTTTGCAATTGATACGCATTACCTAAATTAATGACAGCAGTTTTCCGATCTCTGAAGAATTTAGCTGTCATCTGCCATGGCGCGCACTGCACATCTATCCCTGCTCCCTACCAAATTGTTGCTGCTGGCTGGCCTCATCCTCGCGCTGGGTTGGGTTGTCTCCCAGGTTCTACAGTACAGACGGCCTTCTGATTTTTGGGATGGGGGATGTCACAAGCCTCGACTGAAACCTTGACAAGTTTGGGCTGGCGGTCACACAAACGCTTGTGCGCTCTGGTGACCGAAAAAGGCCCGGGATCGGGAAAATGAACGAACACTGTGCCAGTTCCTGAAACCATATGTGATTGGAGGGCAAGAGTTGCAAATCGATTCTTGACAACAATCCGAGGTAAGTAATCTGTGGGGGGTTAGGAAGGCATGGGCCCAGCAGGCTGCAAACCAACAACCTCTACCATGACCCTACCCACAACACTGAAAGGGTCGGGTCAGACGGCACAGAAAGTCTGCTGATGGCAGCGCTGCAAAGAAAAACAAAGATGCCGCCCGGCGTCATTCTGCCTATATGGGGCCAATCTGCGAGGTGTGTGACGCTGCTGGCCATCAAAGGGGAGCCCCTTTGATGGCACACACTGCGCAGGAAAATTGCAGGCAAGGCTCCGCTCATGGATCACTCATGCCTGTAGCGCTGTAGAGAGCAATCCGGGCTCTTCTATAATACCCAGAGTAAACTCGGACAGAGGCAGGCCAGGCGGGGCACGGCTAATCTGTAAAACACGGGCCTCGCCATGTATGATTCAATTCCAGCTCCGATTATTCAGTTTCTTCATTATAAATTAACAGAAAAATAAAATAATTTTACTTACCCAGAATTACATTTATTAAAGTTGAGCAGCAGACTCACGGGGGCGAGTGAGTAACCCGCCTGCAGCGCTGGGTGTCGGCTGAGCCGCAGAGGGTGCAGCTCCGGCTGCCCACGGGATCCGTTATGCCGCCACCGCTGCAACAGAGATGGAAGCAGCGTGCTCAACTGCACTACCAAAATCCCGCGCGCACACAGCAGTGGAGCAGCCCCGCCAGTTACCAAATTTAAAATATACCGCCCTCTCGCGCCTGCCTGCCCATCCAATTAAAACGGGTCTCACAATTTGGCACTCACAATGACTCCTCTACTGACGTCAGTCCTCTTGGTGTTACATTGTAGCACAGGAGCAGATTAACCATTCCCATAGCCTGCCGTAGAAGCACACATCGCGCTACGCGCTACTACTGCAGATTTCAATATTGGTGCATTATAGGCACTTTGGCTTTACAGCTGAGAGGCGCTATAATGCGTGACAACTCATTTCAGTGCGGTAATGCGGATTACCACACTGAAATGCGTTAGTCTAACGCCCGATGCGTGATACTTGACAGGACTGCCCATGCTGAAGCCATCAAGAGGTTAGGTGAAATCCCTGCCTTCAGGCAAGGATATCACCTCGGCGCTAGTAAAGGAAAACAAGAGGGGGGAGGGCTGGGGGTTTACTTGATACTGTTCAGAGGCTGGCTGGCTGGCTCGGGCTGCCGGGCCTCTCAGAATGCATCAATAACAATGACATTCTCAGCTCCGATGCGCAGTCATCTCAGTGCGTGTCAATTAGCCCGGGCTGAAGAAGACGAGGGGGGGGCTGAAGCCCGGTGAGCTCAATGGGTGTTGCGCGCCTGCTGCCCACTGATTAGGGTATCAAGAAAACGGTCTGCACTACCTGTCTATTTCAAAGAATGCGATTAAGTCGTTAAATATACCACTCCAGCAATACCATGTGCTCGAGCAAGAAAATATAAAGCAATTATTTTAACAAACATTTTATTTTTGTTTTGCTATTATTCACATATTTTACATAAGTGTATAAATCATGTCTTTACATCATAAAATATATACAAAAATAACACTGGCCCTCAATGGTGAAAATTTCCATGGACTACCTTTCATACAAATCATTCATACACTCTCACACTCGCATAGACCCATTCAGACTGTGAAGACACACTTAACATTCATCAAAAATTATACCTAAATATGATATAAGGTCCCTATACAGATGCAACATAGAACACATTTTCTTTTCATAAGGCAATTAACTTGCTGGTATGCGATCCAAAACTTATAAAGATTTGCATCAAAAGTCTCAACGTAAGTTTGAATAAATAAATTGAAGATTAAATCAGCATAAATTTGTTTTACATATATCAAACAATAAGATACATGTGTAAGGAACAAAAAATGTCAATCAAACACGCCGACGCGCGTTTCGATGTTACCACCCCCAATGTCGTGTGTCACCTTCAGGGCGTAACAGTAAATTCGTGTCAGGAGTCCATGGGGCCTGGCGAGAGATAGAAGACCAAACAAGATAAGTTTGTCAACTCGAAAGATTCAAACAGAATGATTGAAATGATGGATGATTCTGCACAATATTGATGAATCGCAAAAACAAAGAGTGAAAACGTTTAGGGATGGCAACGAGTGAGTTCAAATTGGAGCACCCATCCAGTAGGTGGCGTCATAAACCTGGAAATGGACGAATATCGGCCAACCAGGCGAAGAATCTACGCTGTCAAAGCTGCTCAAACGTCAGAAATTTTAAATGCAACATCAAACTTTCTGAAACATACCAAGCATTGAGATAAACGGCTCCTAGTACAATGAGTCTTAGCTTCCTGTGACTTTTGCAAACACACCATAAGGCAGTGGCCCAGTGATAAAAACAGTATGCAAATCCGAGACGAATGCTCCCGGAAACCAGGATAACAGATTTCAAGGAAGCGGACGGCAGATAAGGCAGTCCGCGGGTGCCCGCAGAATGCTTTTGAGGAATGTTAAGTGCGTCTTCACAGTCTGAATGGGTCTATGTGAGTGTGAGAGTGTATGAATGATTTGTATGAAAGGTAGTCCATGGGAATTTTCACCATTGAGGGCCAGTGTTATTTTTGTATACATTTTATGATGTAGAGACATGATTTATACACTTATGTAAAATTAGTGAATAATCTCAAAACAAAAATCAAATGTTTGTTTAAATAATTGCTTGATATTTTCTTGCTTGAGCACATGGTATAGCTGGAGTGGTATATTTATCGGCTTAATCGCGTTTTTTGAAATAGACAGGTAGTGCAGACTGTTTTCTTGATACCTTGATTTTCCCCTATTGCTCTACGTTCATCCTTTTAAGGGTCCCCCTATTACCTATTGGCTGCCCACTGATTAGCACAATAGTCAAGAGAGTAGCCAACAGGGAGTGTAACCAAGTCACAGGGCGACCACATCTCAGATGACAGAGTAGTTCTCTGTAGCTTAGTGATGCCAGTAAAGCTTTAAGGAAGAAGTCGTCGGGAGAAGGCAGAGGCCAACTTATGCGAGAAATGACTACAGGCTTGCCATCCACAGTCTGAGGCACAGCATGAGGAGAGCATCAGTAGTCACCAATTCTAAGAGGAGACCATCCAGCGGTTAAGAAAGATAGATATGAGGCAGGTGGGGGCTTCCGTCCGAATTCCAGCAAGCCAGTGATCTGAAGCCTATAGATCAGCATGATAACGTGTGCCAGGTAAACTTAAATCTTAGATTTCTTATATTATGGTTGCCATTGGGAGGCAGTGATATTGGATCCTAAGTGAAAAGCAAAGAGGAAGTAGAATCCAGAAAAATAGAGGATTATTTAAGAGATAAACACTGTTGGAAATTATGAGAGACTACTTGCTACGCATCCTTCTTGTGGCATCCCTCTTGGTGAATTTAGAGCAGGGCATATTTAAATAACAGATCTAAGCTTATTTGAAAAATGGGAATATCCGTTGTCAGATATGGATAAATGGAATGAGTTAGTTATCTCAACAATGAACAATCCAAATGCAAACTAAATGATATGATTTTTTATATAAAATGGACTCAATGAGAAAATGTTGCCTGCCATTGTGTTTAGTTTCCAAATGGACATGACATTGTTGCAAATAAGTACCCTTTTTAACACTGCATGGATTTTGGTATGGCTCATTCAAAAATATATTAACTTTTAGGCATGAAAGAACATGAACAGTGACAGACTGTCAAGTTTTTGTGTGGTAATCAAATCTTACTTTTCCCAGCAGGAAACATCAAGCAGAATGGGAGTGAACTTCAGGATGCAGTCATTGATGAAGAAGCCATTTTGAATCTCATGGAAACTAGTCAAACATTTCAACCTCTATCCCAAAGGCTCAGCCAATCTCCAGTTTTCAGTAAGTACAATGTTGGTGATGCAAGCTGTAGGGTAATCATGCAGAATCTCTTTTCTATTTTTTCTTTTTATTCAGTAAGGTATTTTTTAGGAAGGTACTGTTACAAACAGTGTGGTATGTATCTCTGCACATTCCCCTTTCTCGTCCAGGACAGTATTCCACTACTGCACCTCCAACACTTCCAACCCATCTGCGCCACTTAAAGTAAAAGATGGGGGATGGTGATTATGGAATGGTGGAAGGGACATTTATATCTCAAGGTACATGTTATCAATCACTAGCAGAGCCTTTGTTTTAGCAAAGTGTTCCTCTCCCATTCTTGCACTTCCATGCACCTTCTTTCATTTTGTCCTGTTTACTGAATTGGGTTTCTTTAAAATCGAGCAGGTACCATTTTTGGATCACGCGGCCTCTGTAGGCGCACCACACACCTGTCTATCCTACACCTCTTTTAACCGCAGAGTACTCACCATAACAATATCCACAGGCTCCAGACTGCTGCCAGGGTATTTTCTCCGCAGTGCCCAGCACACTGATGGGTGGGCTGCAGGTCCATACAGCCCCGAAAGTGATACGGTGGAGCCGCATACAAGTGCCACTCATGCATGCTGATGTCAGTTCTTTTCTTTTTGTTCACTTAGTGCAGATTCATTGCTCTGCTCCCAGTTTTAGCCATTTTCGATAACTTCAAATGATTATGCGCAGTGCGTCAGTGACGATGCCTCCCTTGAAAACTGCAAGAATCAAGCCATGACTGCATGAAGCAGATGTTTGTGACCGACCTGCATGACGTGTGCCTTTGGTGCTTTGGCTCAGTTCACGACTTGTGCAATAAATGCTCACTCATGCGCCCTAAGGCAATCTAAAATAAACTGATTTTAGTCCAGTGCGAAATACCATTCCCACTCAGAGTCTTCCTAATAACTCGAAGATATTCCATAAGCTCAAGAAGGTCAAGCTGGACTCAGATCCCCAAGGATCACTCTTTGACGAATTTGTGACTACAAGGGAGATTCCAGCGCTACCTCCATGTGGCAATATAGCCTTTAATTAGGGTTTCACATCTAAGGGAAAGAGTTACCACCTGTTCTCAACAAGTATCCTCCGTGATTGTATTGGATGTTCTATGCATAAATGTATGGACAGTGTATGTACAAGGTAGGAATCCAGGTCCTGATGAATGCTGCACACACCGTAAGGGACCACCAGGCAGAAACCTGCTGGCCACTGTAGTGCAGAAGTGCTGATCCTCCTAAGCATCCATATTTAATCATCTCCTATGTATTTGAGAAATGAATTACTTTGTGAGGTACCTGGGAGATGTTTAAACTACAATCTCAGGATCCGCAATCCTCTCATACCCAAATTAAGAATTTCAAAATGCTTTCTTGAATATAAGAAGCCCATTTGCCAATATCATTGATGGCGAATGAGGAAGTCAGAGGATGAATCATGACACCCGTGGAGGTGTGTGAGGTCTTACCCAATGTATTTTGTGATATAGTCACTTCCCCTTGAGCATACACAGGGGCCACATAAAGACTCTATTCAACCCATGGATTAAATAATCCTCTGGATATAGTACAGATACATCGAGTTTGGGATTTTTGTTCTGTCTGGTATGAGTTGGGGGGGGGGGGGGGGGCGTAAATCCCAATGGCCTAATCCACCTAGTTTCATCCCTTTAAACCTTAGAGGATTTCTGGTTGATAGTGCAAGCAGGTCTGAACTGTGTCCCTCCACTCAAAATCAGGAAAAATAGCACAAGGCTGTCAATTAAAAGGTCACTTCTCACAAGGATCATCTGACTATGATTTGGTCCTTGGTACACCCTGAATTCCTTGTGTTGCCGTTGGCCCACAGCAAATTGCTGCCTTTAAGAATGCCATGCTGCATCTATTTCAGACTCTCCCAGCTCCCTCTGGCACACCTTAGGGCTGCACTGAGCTAGGAGGGACTCCACTAGCACTTCCTGCCTTCCCTCTGTGCCAATAGATCCCCTTGGGCCCAGGCCTGTTCTGATGACGGTTCATGTTTCCACTCCCATGTTCCACACCAGTGCCTTGAACGCTGATCCCGCCGGTGTCAGCCCAGGACACAATCCCAACACTTGTATCTGACCTCAAGCCATTGTCTGCTCGTTCCAGGCCTATGTTGTGCTATGAGGCACAACCAGACTCTATTCCTCTACCCCTGTCTTAGCGTCCTTATACAGAGGCTGTATGCATTATTTGGACCCGACTCCTGACACTGTTCAGGGATGCAAAATGCTTCCACAACACTGCTGACAAGGATATGGACAGCCTACCTCACTATCCTCCTGATGGGCAGAAGCTGGATTTACAGAATGCCGGTGGACTAGGTTCATTCCCAGAAACTGAACTGGATTCTGCCATCTGTGCGACCAACAGAAGAAAGTACCTCTTTTGCGGTGATCTTGTGAAGGGCAACACAAGAGCTTGATTTACAGTTGTCTCCTGTTGACACTAAGGCAAACTTGTTGACTGAGATCCTTCAGCCTGGTCCAACTTCTTCAGAGGCATTGTTTCCGTTCAACAAGACACCCTTATGGCTGTGAGAAGTTGGCCTGGTATATGCTGTCCACTAGTTATAGTAGGCACCTTGTACCAGTCCAATCGACCCTTATTGATGATTAGGTTAAAGACAACTTTTATTGAAAGCTATCCCAGTGGTAGCAATGGAGAGCAGCCTTCAGGCTAAGTCTCGAAAGAATGTAAAGCAGCTTGGTTTACCAGATTATAACCTCTTGAATGATCAAGTGAAAGGAGAACCACACAAGGTATATATAAAATGTATGTATGTATTACTAAATACTGCCTACTAACCTCTTTATGAGATTAGTGAACAAGGCACACAATAATACAGTAATAGAACAACAGTAAATAGCACAATACACAGCGGGCTCCAGGGGGAGACCGAACCATATACTAAGAAAGTGGTATAACAACTACAACTTGACTAGGAACAGTGCCTAGAGCATGTAGAATAACTGGGACCCCAAGGAACCACCCAAGGTAGTGACACAGGGGACCCACGGGGGACGCGTGCAGTGTGAGAACACAGCTGCGAGCCCCCTACAATCCTATGGGAAAGTTGCAGTTGGAATTTTAACGTTTAAGGACACTTAGGAGAGGACTTTGAGCAAACCTTCTCAGACTTAGAAGGTTCTAAGGCCAGCACCAACGTGAGCCCCGGAGTACTCGTGTTACCTAACCCAGGGAAGCCGGGTGCATAGTGTCAAATGGTGTTGGGAATCTTTGTCGTTTTCAATGGCGAGATGCTGCAAAGTGCTGCTGCTGTGAAGAGGAAAAGTGTCCGGTGTGATGCAAGCCTGGATCGGATCTGTGAAGAACCGGAAAGCAGAAGGGACAGAGTCTGGTCACTTGCCAGCGACCAGGAGTTCGGTAGACGAATGCCCACCAATGTCGGGTGTTTCAGGTGCGAAGAGGTGAAGCTTGACTCTGCTGCCACGGTGACCAGGAGACGACGACGACCAAAGTCCGCAGGCGAGCTGTCCCATGAAGAATGCTGAGTGTTGGGGGGGGGGGGGGTCGGTGTCCGGATTGGAAGCTTGTTTCCTTCCCAGTATAAGAATTGGCTTGGTAGTTTGGTTTGCCCTGTTCCCATCATGCACTGGGACAGGAACAGACTAATTTGCATATAGCCAAGTTCTGAGCTGGGATGGTGCAGTGAGCTAAAAAACAGTGATGGATTAAAACCATGATCTATTGACTTGGTAAGAGTATTCTGCATCATTCAGAAACTCTGTCCATCACCTTTTCCAAAATCGATTTTATCCACACTATGTGTGGGAGGGTATACTCAGACGTGAGTCCCTTGCTCATTGCACCATCAGGATTCAGGCAAGCCGGGCCGAAGAAGGCTGTGATGCCAGAAACCGGTCCCCGGAAGCTTGTTTCCTTCCCAGTATAAGAATTGGCTTGGTAGTTTGGTTTGCCCTGTTCCCATCATGCACTGGGACAGGAACAGACTAATTTGCATATAGCCAAGTTCTGAGCTGGGATGGTGCAGTGAGCTAAAAAACAGTGATGGATTAAAACCATGATCTATTGACTTGGTAAGAGTATTCTGCATCATTCAGAAACTCTGTCCATCACCTTTTCCAAAATCGATTTTATCCACACTATGTGTGGGAGGGTATACTCAGACGTGAGTCCCTTGCTCATTGCACCATCAGGATTCAGGCAAGCCGGGCCGAAGAAGGCTGTGATGCCAGAAACCGGTCCCCGGAAGCTTGTTTCCTTCCCAGTATAAGAATTGGCTTGGTAGTTTGGTTTGCCCTGTTCCCATCATGCACTGGGACAGGAACAGACTAATTTGCATATAGCCAAGTTCTGAGCTGGGATGGTGCAGTGAGCTAAAAAACAGTGATGGATTAAAACCATGATCTATTGACTTGGTAAGAGTATTCTGCATCATTCAGAAACTCTGTCCATCACCTTTTCCAAAATCAAAAGCATCCATCTGGTGATGCCAGGGTCGAGAAAGCTGGTACCGGGTGTATCGGTGCTGTAATATTTCTTCCTCTAGGAGGGTGGAATCATATCTCCCCCTCCAGTACTGGCGGGTAGGTATGATTCCAAGGTGTTTGACACCAAACATGACATGTTTCCTTGCAGCCATTTCAAAGTTAGCATTTACTGCAAGGTTACAATGCACTTAAGAAAATATGGTTGGCTGCATCACAGAACAACCCCTGAGAATAGATTACGAAGGTTGCAGAGGGGCCCTGCTCATGAATGGGCACCCTCTCACACAAAACCCAGCACTCTGCCTTCACGATTGATAAGGCCTGCCATAGGGGTGACTGATAGGTTTATATGCGCAGTGATATAAGGTAGATAGAGGGAACCTATATCTAAATTAGGGGTGCATACACCACCTTACACAGGTTGCTGTAGCAGACCTGTTGTGCCATTTTGAATGGTCTGCCAGGGGTGGCATAATACATGCTGCTGCCCCTGAGAGGCCTCTGGGGTACCTATGCCCTAGGTATATAGCATACCATATACTAGGGACTTATAAGGGTACCCCAGAATCCAATATGGAGTGTACCTAAAGTACATGCAATCAGTTTATAGGAGAAAGCAGCTAGGCTGAGCTCCTGGATAGCAGGATCCCAGCCAGCCTAAGTCGAAACCTGAAACATCAGCAAAAAGTGGGGGTAACTATAAGAAGAAGTTCCTACTCTCCTATAATGGCCACTTGACCGAAGCCATGCTCTGGCCGCCCAGTAAGTCAATCTGTTGCCAGATGTTATGTTAAAAAATATTTGTTGAGCGCACTGCCACCGATTGGTTTCCTGGCGCTAAAATAGACAGAAAACGGAACCTGAGATCGTGAATGTGTTGGGATTAGTGATATGCTTGTCTGAAGAGCCATGTTTTTAAAGCTTTCCTGAATGACATGAGGTCCGAGCAGGACCTGATCTCGAAGGGGAAGGTGTTCCACAGACGAGATGTAGGAACAGCAAATCTGCAACCTCCAGAGCGCTTGCGTTTGAAAGCGGGTGTTTGGAGGAGGGCTAGGTGGGCAGAGCGCAGATTTCGGGAGGGAATATGCCTGATGATGAGATTATCTATAAATTTGGGACTTTTACAGTGGAGAGATTTAAAAATCATGCAACGGTTTTAAAGGAGCAGCGTTTGGCCAAAGGGAGCCAGTGAAGGATCCTAAGCAGTGGGGATGCTGAATGCCATCTAGATTGTGCAGTGATAAGTCTGGCCGCGTAGTTCTGGACCATCTGGAGGCGCTTCAGCAGATATAAGGGTACGCCTAGGTATATGGAGTTTGCATAATCCAGGTGAGCGAGCACCGTGGTGATCACCACCTGGATAATGGCCTCTGGAGTGAAGAAGCGTCGCACCTTCCGGATTTTCCTGAGCTGGAAAAAACACTTGGAGACCACTTGACCCACTTGTGTTTTTAAAGAGAGATCACTGTTAAGGGTAACTCCAAGTGTCTTTGCAGAGGAGGTGGGGGTAGGGGCTTGACCCATATCTGATGGCCAGTAGTGGGGTCCCCAGTATTTAGCACTGTCTCCTGTGAGCACCAGCTCGGTTTTTCCAGGGTTTAATTTTAGGTGGTTTTGGTTCATCCAGGAATGGATGAACCTCATGGTAGACTGGAAATGGGAAATGGAGGAGGTGGAGTTGTCAACAGTGAAAAGCAGTTGCAGATCATCTGCGTAGTTGAACACCGTCACCTGCTTGTCTCTTAAGTCCTGGATTAGAGGAAGAATGTAAATGTTAAACAGGTGGGGTGACAACGAGGAGCCCTGAGGGACTCCACAGGTGATGGACTGTTTAGAGCCGGCCAGGGTGCCAAGACGGACCGACTGTGATCGGTTCTCTAAGAAGGACCTCAGCCAACAGGCAGCTAAGCACCTGATGCCGGCCTGGTTGACAGGATCGATCAACATGCCATGGTCGACCGTGTCAAACGCGGCCGACAGATCCAGCAGCACCAGGGCCTGGGGAGAACGTCTATCAGCACAGTCTCTGAGCGAGTCTAGGACCGCAACTACCACTGCCTCTGTTGAATGGGCAGGGCAAAAACCTGCCTGGTGGGGATCAAGACAGTTTGAACCCTCCAAAAAATTGGACAGGTGTTTCGCGACATGAGCTGCCATAACTTTGGCCAAGAAAGGGAGCAGGGAAATTGGCCGGTAGTTTGCCATGCAGGTGGGGTCCGCCCCGGGTTTCTTCAAGAGTGGGATGACTGTTGCTTCCTTAAATGCAGGGGGTACTAAGCCAGATGTAAGAGAGTCATTCAGCAGAGTATAAGCCGGAGTCGGAACGGCGGACAGACACTCTTTAAGGATGTAAGGGGGGCATTTGTCCGAAGGGGCTCCTGATTTAACTCTTGCCAGTAGCTCCAAGAATTGCTCTGAGGTAATAGTGGGAAACCTATTTAATGTGACTTTGTTGGTGGTGGTATGAGTAGCAGAGGGAGTCAGTCAGTCAGCTCATTTAGAATTGAGAAAATATCCTTGGGTCTGTCTGATGAATTAAGAATGCGGGAAGAGAAATAAGCAGTTTTTGTGGCAAGAATGGCCTTCATGTACTCTTTCCTGGCCGTGATAAAATCAGATTTTAAGTCGGGGGAATAGCAGCGACGCCACTGTCGCTCCAGTTGGCGCAAGGACAATTTCTTAACTTTTAGATCTTTTGAGAACAAACGTTGAGCGTCAGCTCGCCGGGCCAGTTTAATTTCTTTATAAGGTGCATGGATGTCGCTTGCGGCTTGAAGCCAACCGGCCAGATTGGATTCGGCTGAGTTAATATCAGGGTGGGGAAGTGGTACCGTATTATTTAATGTTTTTATAAATTCTGATTTGTCGAGTGAATTCCATTTCCTTGCTCTACTGCTAACCAGAGTGGTAGTTGACTTAGTAGAAAAGCAGGTAAGTTTAAACTTGAGGAGAAGGTGGTCTGACCAGAGACATGGGATAGTTACTGGGGCTGTGGTTAGAGGAAAATCGGACCATATCTGGTCCAAAATGTGTCCTTTACAATGGGTAGGGGAGAGGACTTGTTGAGAAAGATTTAGATTTGTAAGGAGCTCGGTGAGTTCGGCGGCATAGGCCGACCCCCAGTGACCCCAGTTTCCTGACAAGGCACCCTACGCCTGAAAGCCTGGTGGTACAGATGTCAACAAGTAAATTTACTCCTGATGCCTTTCTGACCAATCCTCCAGATAGACAGTTGATACATATTGATGAAAAGAGTTTTTTCTCTTCGGTCTATGTGGCCTTAAGATTCTTGAATGAGGTGTGCCTTTTAGGCAGGTGCATCCATGCTTTATGTGACATGGCCAGCAAAATCTTGCCAGCGATCCTGGAAGACCTAGGGGCTTTGTGGCTTAAACAGTACATGATTGCCGGGATCTGGCAAAGTACATCTCGTTGGATTTGACACCTGAGACTGTGTGGGTGGAGCTATTGGCACCAGTTTACTGCTTAGAAGACATTCCTGGATGTGGTCAATCAGGTTTCAGGGGTCCCTTATGGATATGCCCTTTGATGGCTGTTGATTGTTTTGAGAGAAAGCTGCTTCAATCTTTGAATGATATAAGGGCAGCCAAGCAACAGAACGATCCTTGGGACTCTTGTCTTCCATCAAGGAGTTATACCATTAGTATAGGAGAGTTAGGGTTTATTCCAGGGAGTTAGCTTACAGACAATGCCAGCCTTCCCAAACCTTTGCAGTAGTAGCTGGCCCAGTTCGTTTGAGGCAGAGGTATTGCAGCAGCAGAAATAGTTTGCACCAGCAGGGACTGCACTCTTATAACTCTTTTCTCCCCGACTACAAGGACTGCAAAGCCCCATTATCTTGCCCTCACAGACCCATGCTTACCCAGCTGAAGGCAGCATAGGACATTGCCTCCCCAGCTGGACAGCTGTTACATCAGACTGATGAGTCTTACAAATCATTCAAAAGCATTATGCCCTGCCTTTAATTTCCCCCTGCCTCGTTTTTCCCAATAACAGATCGCTTGTCAGTGGACCACTCCACAATCTTGCATCAAGAAGTCTGTCTTCGGAGCAAGACGAAGGGTGCTATTTGCCCAAAGCACCTGAGCATTCAAGTGTTTGCTCTCTTGCAAGGCTACCATTTCGGGAGGACCTTACGTCTCAGCAACATGGAGGGTTAGGGGTGGGGGATGTGCCTGAATCTCTGGAACAAGCACCTGTATGTGGGGATATTGAGTAGTGACACTTGAATAAGTTTGTGCTTCTAACCGTAGTAGCTGAATTTATCCTTGCCGCTCAACACCCTTTGACAAAGTCCATTTATGCTAGGAGAATTTGTTGCCTGGCGTGATGCTTATCATAACTGACCCTCTTCAAGCCACACTTTCAGATGTGTTTTATGTTTTATTGGTGACCCTGAAATGCTTTGCAGCATGCACAGTTAAGGATTATTTGTAGTCCCTTTCGGTTTTTCTGAGTATACCTTGTTAACCACCTCCTTTTAAATCACCTGTTGTGCTGCTCTTGAATAAACATCCGACTCCTGTTTTCCCAATGAAGTGGTTCCTCATGTGCAGTGAGACATGAACTTTAGAGTTGACATTTCTTATATGCATGCCTTTGAGCCAGTACACATCTGCTGTTGGTGAATGTGGGAAATTGGGTTGTTGGTTGACTGGGGTGTTTGCCCTGGTCAAGTAGCAACCACTATTCTAGTCAGGGTGCTGCACAAGCCAATCTTAAATGTACCTGTGCTCAGCCCTCTGGTAGCTTGGCACAGAGCAGTCGGGCTTAACTTAGAGGCAATGTGTAAAGTATTTGTGCAACACTTCAAACAGTAATAAAGGAAAATTACCACAATGAAAGGACCCAGCTCCAATTAGAAAAATATAAATCAAGACCAATATGATAAATCCAAGCCTTACCTAGACGTGATCCCGGTCCCACGAGATAGGACTTTGTACATTCAGGTTAGGTTTGGGCTGCTCCCTGTTAATACCCTAACTTCAAAGTGGCACACAGCTGAGAACACAATGTCAATGTCAATGGTATTTATAAAGCGCAAACAATCATCCTAAATAGGATATCACGGCGCTATCATGACAGTAATGAGTGGTTGACAGGTAACAGAGTCGTAGTTAAAGTTTAATCAGATTTAGGGAAAATAAATGTTTTAGTTGCTTCCTAAAGGACAAATAACAGTCTGTTAGTCTAAGTTCCATAGGCAACTCATTCCAGCTGTTTGCCGCCAGGTGGGAGAACGCCCGTCCACCCATCCTAGCTGTTTTCACACGAGTATTTCTTGCTCTAGCTGCCGTACGGGAGCGCAAGTTCCTGGAGGGAGCATAAAATCTGATTTTATTTTTTAGGATGCGAGGACCCGTATTGTGCAATGCTCTATGCGTTATGCACAGTAGCTTAAAGGTGGCTCTCTGCCTCATTGGTAGCCAATGAAGCTCTCGCAGGCAGCTTTTGGCTGGGTCGTACTTTTTTTTATTACAGATTGCCTTCGCCGCAGCGTTCTGTACGACTTGTAGTTTGGAAAAAAGATAGTCAGCCATTCCCACGAACAGGGAGTTTCCATAGTCCAGCCTACTCATTAGTAAGGACTGGACCAGTATTTTTCTACACTCAATAGGGTTCCATGGAAAAACTTGCCGGAGCATCTTAAGTAGGGCAAAGCCTTTGCCACAGATTGTAGCTACATGGGTTTTCATGCTCAAGGTATTATCTAAAATCACACCTAGATTCTTGGCCGTTGATGCTGGACTGGGAGCAGTGCCCAGAGTTGTGGGCCACCAGCTGCTGTCCCATAGTTGTGTATGCCTACCAAACAACAGCACCTCAGATTTATCTGCGTTTAGCTTAAGGCAATGGTTGTGCATCCAGTTGGCTTGTTCAGTTAAACAGTTCAATAACCTATCCTTAGGGTCATCCTCTTCATCCAATGAAATCATCAGCTGTGTGTCGTCTGCATAAGAACAGATCTCGACACCCCACTTTCTCCCCATTTCGGCTAGTGATGAGACCAACACATTAAATAGGGTTGGACTCAATGAGGCCCCTTGTGGGACCACATACTTGATGTTCTGGGGAGGGGAAACAAAATCACCCATCCATACTGTCTGTGTTCTGTCTTGCAGAAAGGACTGCAGCCACCCTAATGCATCTTCCCGGATCCCCTTGGCTGCAAGGATTTCCAGGAGTCGGTAGTGTGGAACGGTATCAAATGCCGCCGAGAGGTCCAATAAAATCAGGGCGACTGTTTTTCCCTGATCTACCTTGGTTCTAATGTTGTCCATCACTGCCAAGAGTGTTGTCTCGGTGCAATTATTAGTCCGGAACCCTGTTTGGGAAATATCCAATAGATCGTTAGTTTCCAAGAAATTGGAAAGCTGCCTGTTGACTATTCTCCATCACCTTAGACAAATAAGGTAGTTGAGAAATAGGCCAGTAGTTTACCGGATTGTGAATGTCAGACCCGCTTTTTTTAGTAGGGGAGTGACTATGGCGCTTCTCCAAGTCTTCGGGAATTCAGCAGAATTCAGCGAAAGATTAAAAACTTTGGTTACAACTGGGCAAATTATTGGTGTTAACTGTGAGAAAATATGATGCGGGCAGGGATCCAACGGAGAGCCTGATTTTACTTCCATCATAGAATTGCCCACCTCCTCCTCTGAGAATGGGCCAAATCTAGGACAGCTAGCCTGAGCTAGGGATGATACACGGGGTTGTAGTTGTTTCAGTTCATTGTTGGAAAAGGAGGCATAGATCGTATCGATCTTTTCGCAGAAGTATTCATTAATTTTGTTACAGCCTTCTTGCGAGGGAATAAGATCCAGTGAAAGACTGGCAGGGCTGCATAGCTCTTTGACTATTTTAAATAATTCTTTAGATGAATTTTTGCTTTCAGTTATCCTCCGTGAGAAATAATCTTTCTTTGCTTTCCTAATGGCTTTATTGTAAAGCGCAAGATCCCTTTTATATATGGCTCTCGTTTCTTGGGTTTTATTAAGTCTCCAGAGTTGCCCCTGCTGTGGAGCCCAGGTGGAGTGTGTTGCTCATGTCATGTTTGCTTGTCCAGCTTACAACAAAGCAAGGATCAAATGGTTAAAACCAATTTGCAGTGACATGAGCACCAGCGACCACCGGTTTGCTCTGCGTATTTTAAAATCTGACCCCAATGTTCTATTCTCATGTGGGGTGGCCAAGTTTTTAGGCCAAGCTTGGTTAATTAGGATCAAATTCCTACGTCGGGTGACCTCAATATAGGCCCTTGTGACTCTAAAGGCAGCTAAAAAGTTGTGTTACATAGCACTTATTAAAACCACAGATCATATTGGGAGGTTACTACAAATTTAGAATACCTCTCATGATGGAAATAGCACTTTATATAAATACTACTGTGATGGACTGTGCCCCTTTTGTCTTCCTTTCTTTTTTGTATCCCTATAACTATTGAGTACCTGTGGTGGAAGAGATTTGTAGAAAGTGGCATGCACCCTTTTTTAGATTAATGTTTAAAGCGATACTTGTTTTATGCTAACACGATGCATACATTTTTATGTCAAGATATTTTAAACAAACTTTTGTATTCAAAGATTTTTTACCATCGAACACATTATTTTATTGTATAAATGTCAAATAATGCTTTTACGATACATGCTGTCAAATAGAGCTATTTGAACTGAACTGAACTAAACTGATAAATCCAATCAGCAGAACCGGAGATTACAGTTTTAAAGGTTTTAGCGTAAATAGTGCGACAAGCACAAAACACCAACTGTGTATATCTGGTTGCGACCGACCAGGACAGGACAGTGTCACAAGTTCAGGCCGACGTGATGGAGTGCTGGCCCGCTACAGTGACCCAGTTAGGCCCACTTAACAAAGTTCCTTAAATTCTAATTTGCGGAACGTTGCGAGAATCAGCGGTGAAGATGCGCTGCGCAGCCGAAGCGATGTGTCTGTTTCAAGATTCAGCAAGGCTGTGTTGCGAAGGACTGCGTCGTTGAGGATCTCCTCTACTGGACGTATGATATGAAGTCCTGTGTCGAGGATGCGTCGTACCCTCAGGGCAATTCATCTGATCTGAGGAGCTGAGAGGCTGCAATGCAATCTTTGAGGATGCCTTCGATTAGCGCAGAGAATGTGTCACGCAGCGGCGCTACCAAATACGATGAGGGCTGTGTCGGCGAAGCGGGTCTTTGCGATGCGTCCAATCCACGCAGCAGCGGAGATGTGTTGGTTCTGCTCGGGTTTTCGCTGCGCAGAAGAGAAGATGAGTGGGGTTCAGCTTGTTCTACAGAGGCTGGCAGAGCACCTTAGGCCCACTTCCAAGGGTCCTGGACTGGGGTGGCACCACTTGGTAGGGTACACTCACAGATGGCAGAGTCCAGGAGCAAGGTTGTTGAAAGCCAGTTATGTCCCTGAGGATTCAGATGCGTCCGTTCTACTTGGGGTTCCGCCCCGCAGCAGAGGAGATGAGTGGGTTCAGCTTGATCTACAGAGGCTGGCAGAGCACCTTAGGTCCACTCCAAGGGTCCAGGACTGTGTCGGCGATGCGGGTCTTTGCGTCACGTCGAGTCCACGCAGCAGCAGAGATACGTCAGCCAAGTCTGTTTTGATTGTCAGTGTTAGTCATCCTGATTGCCATCTACTCCTTGCGCCGCATTAATAAACAACAGCCTCTGTCAGTGCAACCTCCCTCCATCATCTTCTTTACTGACAAGTTAGTGCTGAGGATCGGGACAGCCTTATCCTGAGTTATGATGCCATTCCACATTGGCGAATCCATCACTCTGCCAATGTTTTTCACTCAGTCTCATCTTTTGAAGAAGTATATACTCCATCGAATTGATCCTAAAGTGATGCTATCCTTTTTCATTGACTGCTTAAGGGACCATCGTACGGATGACCTGCTTGTTATAGCATTTCCTGGCACATTGAAATGGAAGGTAGTGCAGAAAATGACCTTGTTAAGATGGATAGTTGTCTGCATTAAACTTTGTTATACGCTGCCCAGGAACTAACACCGTTAGGCCTGCAGGCTCAATTCACCTGTGTCAAAGCCTCTACAACATCATTGGCAAGGTGGTGCTGGCTCAGGAATTTTGCCAGGCTGCCACGTGCATATATGTTACATTCATGAAACACTGCTGCCTTGCTACTTGCATGAAAGCCTCTGTATTTGCAGCTACCACCTTGGTGGATCCCGCATGATGCTGATCCTGCATGTTAGGGCAAAGTGAAAAGACAAAGCAGATTGCAGTCTTTTCAGAAATCATTCATTTGTAAATGTGGTTCTTAGTTTGTAGACCACTAGGAAAGAGTCCTACCTTCCTGAAAATAGATTGATTTGGTTTAAGGAAACAAAGGTCCTAAGCACATTCAGAAATATAAGCAAATTGCTTATATTTCTGAATGTTCTTAGGACCTTTGTTTCCTTAAACTGACTTATACACTTGGTCCTTAGCTACCTTTTGGGTCCCCCTTGTTTGCCTATGAAAATAGATTGAGTCATCTCAACAAGGGTTTTTCCAAAAATAGATTTTCCCCAAATGGAAAAATCAAAAACATTGGTGGCTGGTGGACTTTGAAAGTGGTGAGGGGGAAAACTTTGTAACCTAATGTAATAAGCGAGCGAGCGAAGCGAGGGAGCCGGAACGGCAAAATTAGGATGCGGGGGGGTTCTCCCCCTGCAAGAACATTTTGAAAAAAATTGATTCAAATGGTGGGTTTTACACTACATATTTACTGCAAATTGTTGAAAAAAGGGGATTCCAAATATAGCATTCTGATAGATACATCTGCCGTGTGGATTCCTCACCTTGTGAATATCCCCTTGCGTCAGCAACATTCGGAAATTCTTTTTGTAGCCTCGCGCCGACGTGGACTCGGACGTCATAGAGACACGACATCGCTCGCAACTCCGCTGACGTCACCGACGCCTACAATAGGCCCACGCCGGCGTGATGACATCAGGTCCCTTTTTTCCGCGTCGTCGATGCTAACGGTTTCGGGATACTCTGTAGCTTCTAGTAACTTTGTTACTATATTTCTACGATTCTCCATTCTCTGACCTTTTTACTCGGTTGTCATGTCGACAAAGAAAACGGGTTTTAAACCCTGTAGGGAATGTGGAAAGATGATGTCTGTTACGGACCCACACCAAGACTGTATTTGGTGTCTGAGCTCTGACCACGACGTTGATGGATGTTCATCGTGTCAAAAGATGAATCCGAAGGCTCTGCGAGAAAGAGAGTCTAAGCTTCTTGTGGCCAAGCTGAAGGCGGATAAAGTTAGAAGGTCTTCAAAACACTCGAAGAGGTCGAAGTCGAGATCCAGATCGAGGTCTCGAGAGGCGTCGGCTTCGAAGTAGTCGTCTGATCACGCTTCCAGCTCTCTTAAAAAACATAAGAAGAGGAGGCATGAGTCCCGACGTCATTCGGATGATAAGTCTGGCTCAAGTTCGAAATCTCCCAAGAGGATGAAGTCGAAGGTAATTCCTCCACAAGTATCGGATCAGGAAGGTGAGGCCTCACCTTCGGAGTCGCTAGTTCATTCTCCGACTCCGGTTCCTGATCCGACGCCGGCTCCGTCTCCGGCTCCATCTCAGACTCCAGAAGACGCCGGTGGAGTTCCTGTTGATGAAGAGACTTCGACTCCTGTTATTGAAACAGATTCGAATCTACCTCGAGGTCAACCTGAGCATCCACCTTTTCCGGCACCAGGTCAGGACCCTTCTGCGTTTCTAAATGCTATGTATGGTGTTTTCTCAAGATCATGGTACCCCTCTGGAGCGCCTTTGGGTCCCATGGGTCCAATGGCATTTAATTTGGGTGTACCTCACTCATATGCCCCGGCACCTTTCATGCCGTATATGCCAGCCCCGACCCCGCTGTGGCAGTACCAGGCTCCACCGAGGTCGACGCCGATATCGACGCCGGCTCGACCGAAGTCGACGGCTCCGGCGTCGCCTGCTCCAAGCAAGTCTATGGAACATCCGGCTGCACTCCGCGTTATATTGTAAACCATAGGGTTGAACCCATAAAGTCTGCGGGACCTGGGTAGTACTTTTTATAGACAGAGGGGTCCCAGACTACAACAATAATCAGAACAATAGAACAGATAGATAAAGAAAGAATTGGAAAGTCAAAACAATC
Organism: Lissotriton helveticus; assembly: GCF_964261635.1. NCBI lineage: Eukaryota > Metazoa > Chordata > Amphibia > Caudata > Salamandridae > Lissotriton > Lissotriton helveticus. Next base: position 1,377,399,517 of record NC_136067.1, read on the forward strand.
AATTGAAGTGCAGTGTTTTTTATTCACAATGCACTGTTATAACCTTCTCATGGTTAGATAGCATATATCATACAAATTTTCAAACTAATATTTGTGCCCAGAAGGAGGGGGGGGGGTGTTTGTGAAGAAGAAGGTGTGGGATAAAGTTAAAGTGACTCAATATTCAATTGAAATCATACATTGATAATCATGTATATTCTGTACAAGATGGTCCCCATTTATCGGGGCCTCATGACAACACGCAAAAGTCTAATACATTTAACATATAATCAAGCTCCTGAAGTGCTGCATAAGTCACGCTGATATTCGGAGTTGACAGGGTAGATAACAGTCTACGTTTCGACCCTTGGAAGTGTAGGATAGTTAGTCCTTACAAGGCGGGTCTTCATCAGGACAGGTAGGGGAAGGGCAAACCTCCTAGGGTAAAAGGAAAGTGAACACCAAGTAAGGGCTATTTTTAAAAATGAGAGACTCAACAGCATATATTGAGCCAGCGGAAAAACCGCAGGTGGATTCGCATTAAAATACTGAGGAATATATACACAGAGGCACACTGTGCACTCACAACACATAGATCGCGTTAACCTACCACACGAGTTGGTGCAAGGTAAGTCACTTTGGTTCGTCGACGATCTATGGAAATTAAAGGACCTAGTGAGCCGTTATCGCAGTCGCAATTGATTGGAGCATCAAAGCAATTGTCTGTAATGTGATCTAAGACAAGATTTATAAAAGCCCCTTTAGGCCATGAAATATGTTTAAGAAAAAATGGATATTGTGAGCGTGAGCTGTAACTTATCTACATCGCGGGAGAATGACATTCTAGGGAGGTTGGCTGTGTTATACAGAAGCGGCAAGATTTATAAAATGCCCATAAGGCCATGAGGTATTCTAAAGGGAAGTAATTGGATAATGTAAGCGTTGGCTGTAACTTATCCGCATCGTGGGAAAACGACATTATGAGGAGGTTACCTGTGGTATACAGAAGCGGCTGGAAAAGTTCAACAGCACGTCTTTTTGCAGAAAAAATCGGCAGCGCGATTCTGCGAGAGAGAAATGAAAAACGTAGATTAGTGGATCTACGTGCCACATTCATACTAGAATCCGCTCACAAGGGCTCTATGTAGGTCCGCGTTAGTGCTCACCTTAGTAATCCGTTGCTACAGGCACCGAGTCACTCGTCCGCCTCCATTCACTGGAATCAGGAAGTCAGGCGGGAAGGGGGCGTGGCCTCCTTAAGGCCTCCAGTAATGGAAAATGAGGACAGACTGGACACGCTATGTTGCTATGCAACCATTAGCGTCCCCGTGAAAAAAGTTTTGAAAGAACCTCCGTAGTCCCAAGTAAAATTAAAATTAAAATTACCCGGCCATATTAAGCCAAAGGGGGACATGTCATGGGGTATAGATCACAGCCATGAGCGTCCCAAAGAAAAAAGTTTATTGGAAGAGGCTCCGTTTTATCAGGCATTATTTCCAATTAACCTGCCATAGAAATTAGACCTATATTAAGCCAAAAAGGGGGGTGTCATTAGGTATAAATCACAGTAGGTCGGTAAACCGTTTTGATGCTTGCTGACAGTACAAGGGAATAAATAAGTTGCCACAAGATCTTAACAGGGTTTCTCATTCACGTGAACCTATCCACAGGATGGTTAAGACGTATCATGGATTCGATTATAATATGACATAGCCACGTTCGCAATCTGAATGACACAACCAAAGCGCGGCACAATGATTATATGCGCGAACCTGCCAACAAGGCGGTTAGGCGCATGTGATAGGTATCAAAGTCACTGAAAGATGACAGAGAGTAAACGTATCATGGATTCAATTGTAATATGACATAGCCACGTTCTCAATCTGAATGACACAACCAAAGCGCGGTGACATGCCACAATAATGATATGCGCGAACCTGCCAACAAGGCGGTTAGGCGCATGTGATAAGAATGTGGTGTATTGCATCATTTGTCCATGTCACTTAATCTATGTGGGGCAGACACAACAACGAGCAAAAATGCGCATTCTTCAACACTGCAGCCGTATCCGCTGTAAGGTTTTGGGAGCACCTTTGGTGGAGCACTGCACACGAGAAAATCACCTACCCGAAACTTTAAAATGGACCATACTTGAACATGTCACACTGGGCCCTAGGGGTGGCAACATAGCCCCCATCCTCAACACAAGGGAACTAAAATGGATTGATTTTTTTGATTCAGTCCGCAATGGCCTCAATGAATCTGAAAGCAGTTTCGCCCAACGGGCCAATCTTTGAATCTTTACTCTATACCTAATCTGTTTACTCTCTGTCATCTTTCAGTGACTTTGATACTTATCACATGCGCCTAACCGCCTTGTTGGCAGGTTCGCGCATATCATTATTGTGGCATGTCACCGCGCTTTGGTTGTGTCATTCAGATTGAGAACGTGGCTATGTCATATTACAATTGAATCCATGATACGTTTACTCTCTGTCATCTTTCAGTGACTTTGATACCTATCACATGCGCCTAACCGCCTTGTTGGCAGGTTCGCGCATATAATCATTGTGCCGCGCTTTGGTTGTGTCATTCAGATTGCGAACGTGGCTATGTCATATTATAATCGAATCCATGATACGTCTTAACCATCCTGTGGATAGGTTCACGTGAATGAGAAACCCTGTTAAGATCTTGTGGCAACTTATTTATTCCCTTGTACTGTCAGCAAGCATCAAAACGGTTTACCGACCTACTGTGATTTATACCTAATGACACCCCCCTTTTTGGCTTAATATAGGTCTAATTTCTATGGCAGGTCAATTGGAAATAATGCCTGATAAAACGGAGCCTCTTCCAATAAACTTTTTTCTTTGGGACGCTCATGGCTGTGATCTATACCCCATGACATGTCCCCCTGTGGCTTAATATGGCCGGGTAATTTTAATTTTAATTTTACTTGGGACTACGGAGGTTCTTTCAAAACTTTTTTCACGGGGTCGCTAATGGTTGCATAGCAACATAGCGTGTCCAGTCTGTCCTCATTTTCCATTACTGGAGGCCTTAAGGAGGCCACGCCCCCTTCCCGCCTGACTTCCTGATTCCAGTGAATGGAGGCGGACGAGTGACTCGGTGCCTGTAGCAACGGATTACTAAGGTGAGCACTAACGCGGACCTACATAGAGCCCTTGTGAGCGGATTCTAGTATGAATGTGGCACGTAGATCCACTAATCTACGTTTTTCATTTCTCTCTCGCAGAATCGCGCTGCCGATTTTTTCTGCAAAAAGACGTGCTGTTTAACTTTTCCAGCCGCTTCTGTATACCACAGGTAACCTCCTCATAATGTCGTTTTCCCACGATGCGGATAAGTTACAGCCAACGCTTACATTATCCAATTACTTCCCTTTAGAATACCTCATGGCCTTATGGGCATTTTATAAATCTTGCCGCTTCTGTATAACACAGCCAACCTCCCTAGAATGTCATTCTCCCGCGATGTAGATAAGTTACAGCTCACGCTCACAATATCCAATTTTTCTTAAACATATTTCATGGCCTAAAGGGGCTTTTATAAATCTTGTCTTAGATCACATTACAGACAATTGCTTTGATGCTCCAATCAATTGCGACTGCGATAACGGCTCACTAGGTCCTTTAATTTCCATAGATCGTCGACGAACCAAAGTGACTTACCTTGCACCAACTCGTGTGGTAGGTTAACGCGATCTATGTGTTGTGAGTGCACAGTGTGCCTCTGTGTATATATTCCTCAGTATTTTAATGCGAATCCACCTGCGGTTTTTCCGCTGGCTCAATATATGCTGTTGAGTCTCTCATTTTTAAAAATAGCCCTTACTTGGTGTTCACTTTCCTTTTACCCTAGGAGGTTTGCCCTTCCCCTACCTGTCCTGATGAAGACCCGCCTTGTAAGGACTAACTATCCTACACTTCCAAGGGTCGAAACGTAGACTGTTATCTACCCTGTCAACTCCGAATATCAGCGTGACTTATGCAGCACTTCAGGAGCTTGATTATATGTTAAATGTATTAGACTTTTGCGTGTTGTCATGAGGCCCCGATAAATGGGGACCATCTTGTACAGAATATACATGATTATCAATGTATGATTTCAATTGAATATTGAGTCACTTTAACTTTATCCCACACCTTCTTCTTCACAAACACCCCCCCCCCCTCCTTCTGGGCACAAATATTAGTTTGAAAATTTGTATGATATATGCTATCTAACCATGAGAAGGTTATAACAGTGCATTGTGAATAAAAAACACTGCACTTCAATTGATTGTTTTGACTTTCCAATTCTTTCTTTATCTATCTGTTCTATTGTTCTGATTATTGTTGTAGTCTGGGACCCCTCTGTCTATAAAATGCACTCCGCGTTAAGCAGAGGTCTAGGAGAGAGGCTCAACGTCTCCTAGAAGAACAGAGATATTGTGAGTCTCATTCCGACTTAGAAGAAGGTGAGCTGGATGGGAGTTATTTTGAGGACCTGGCAGAGGCGAGTGGTCTTGAATTTTCTCCGGAGTGGGCTTTACCATCAGGCCCTGATACACCCTCCAAGGATGTTCAGCCATATCATGTGGTTATGAGAAAGGCAGCGGGACTTTTGGGTTTAACTTTGCCTACTGTCGAATTTAAGTCAAATTTACTAACTGAGGTTCTTCATTCTCCGAACTCTGCTGTGGAACCTTTGCTCCCTTTTAATGATGCTTTAACTGAGCCCATTATGGAAGTATGGAAGAAACCTTTTTCTGCTCCTGCAGTTTCGAAAGGTGTGGCTAGGAGGTATAGAGTGGCTCCTGAAGATCCTGCCTTTTTGTCATCTCACCCTTCTCCTGAGAGCTTGGTGATTCAGGCAGCATGTTCTAAGAAGTCGGTTGGCGCTTTTCCGCAGGTGCCTGGTGACAAAGAAGCTAGAAAGCTGGATCAAGTGGCCAAAAAGACTTTTTCTTCTGCAAGTATGGCATTAAAATCAACTAATGCCACTTGCCTTATGGGTAGATATGTTCATGCACTTATGGACTCTATGCGTTCATTGATCCCTAAGGTTCCAGAAGATAGCAGAAATGACTTTGAGGAAGTTTTATCTGACACTCAAGCGGCAGCTCGTCAGATCATCCAAAGCGGCCTCGATACTGCGGATTCTGTGGCAAGAATCATGGGCACGGCGGTTGCCACAAGGCGTTCAGCTTGGTTGAAATCATCAGATTTTTCGGCTGATGTACAGTCTGCTTTGTTGGATCTGCCTTTCGATGGTGAAGGACTCTTTGGCAAAAAGGCAGACACGGCCTTGGAGAGGTTCAAGGATAGCAGGGCAACTGCTAGATCTCTTGGTCTTCAAGTCAGAGGTTCTACGACCAGGAAATTCAGAGGTTTTGGCCGCTCTTCCTTTCGTACATTTAGGCAAGGTCAGCAGCAGCAACAACAACAGCAGCCGCAGAATACCTTGTATAGGTCGTACAGGGGAAAGCAAAGGGCACGTCCTCGAGGGCGTCAGGCCTCTTCCTCCTCCACCTCCTCCAACCCCCCAGCCACGGAAAAGCAGCCCTAGATCCACCATTCAGGATCATGTGGGTCCGGTGGGGGGCCGGCTTACCCATTTTCTACGGGATTGGGAATCGGTTACATCAGATCTTTGGGTTCTCAATCTCGTAGAAAATGGGTATGCCCTTCCCTTTCGGGAGTTCCCTCCCAATTACCCACCTTGCCAGGGATATTGCTCAGAGGAACATCTGTTGCTTCTTCAGGAGGAAGTTCTTACTCTATTGAAGAAGGGTGCGATAGAGGTGGTCCCGGAGCAGGAAAGGGGTCAGGGATGCTACTCCCGGTATTTCCTGATACCCAAGAAGGATGGCAGGCTTAGTCCAATCCTGGATCTCAGGATCTTTAATTTCTATCTGAAACAGGAGAAGTTCAAGATGCTCACCCTTGCTCAGGTTCTTCAGGCTCTGCTGGAAGAAGACTGGATGGTGTCGCTCGACTTACAGGATGCGTATTTTCCTATCCCAATCCTGAAGTTGCACAAGAAGTATCTCCGTTTTACGGTGGGATCGCAGCACTACCAGTTTGCGGTCCTTCCGTTTGGTCTTACTACTGCGCCTCGAGTCTTCACCAAGGTGATGGCAGTGGTGGCGGCGCATCTCAGAAGATCAGGGATTCCTGTATTCCCTTATTTGGACGACTGGCTGATCAAAGCGGAGTCGTCGGAGAGAGTGCTCCATCATCTGCAGGAGACAACCCAGTTGTTGTACTGGTTGGGTTTTTCGATAAATGTACCCAAGTCTCACCTGGTGCCCTCCCAGCGCAACCTGTTCATAGGTGCGGTACTGGACACAACTGTATGTCGTGCATTCCCTCCCCCTCAAAGGATTCTCGACATACAGGAGATGATTCCTTTATTTTACAATGGAGCGGTCGTTCCAGTCCTGAAGGTCCTTCGCCTGCTCGGTCTGATGGCTCCAGTGGTGCCTCTGCAGGCAGTGGTATCAGCACAACGGAGATCTCAGGGAGTCAGTGAGGATCTCCAGAGAAGCTGCGGCGGATCTGTCTTGGTGGGGCATGGAAGGCAACCTGTCTCAGGGGAAGCCTTTTCAGTTGCCTCCTCCGGTGGCCACAGTAATAACGGATGCATCCACTCTAGGGTGGGGTGCTCATCTGGGGGACCTGGAGGTCAAGGGTCTTTGGTCTCCAGAGGAAAGGTTGCTTCACATCAACCTTCTAGAATTGCGGGCGATACGTTTGGCGCTCAAGGCCTTCCTCCCTTCCCTTCGCGGTCGTTCGATCCAGGTCCTGACGGACAACACGACCGCGATGTGGTACATCAACAAGCAGGGAGGAGTGGGGTCACAGTGTCTCTGCAGAGAGGCTCTGCGTCTCTGGTCCTGGGTTCAGGACCATCAGATTTGTCTGATGGCAAATCATCTGGCCGGGGTTCTGAACGTTCGTGCAGACAGTCTCAGTCGGCAGTTCTCTGCCGACCACGAGTGGAGGCTTCACCCGGAGGTGGTTCACGGCATCTTTCGGGTGGACCTGTTCGCCACTCGCGAGAATGCTCACTGCCTGTCGTTCTGCAGTCTCCAGTTTCCGATGCAAGGAGCCTTGGGGGATGCGTTTCAGTTGAGTTGGGGAAATCAACTCCTTTACGCGTTTCCTCCCATACCTTTGATTCCTCGGGTTCTTAGGAAGATTCGCCAAGACCGGGCCCAAGTCATATTGGTCGCCCCGGACTGGCCAAGAAGGGTGTGGTATACAGACCTTCTCCACCTCTCCTCTCACCCGCCGCTCCGTCTCCCTCTCAGGGCAGACCTCCTCTCTCAGATGGAGGGGCAGGTTCTACACCCCCACCTCCAGACATTACACCTTCATGCCTGGAGATTGAACGGGGCAACCTGAATTCCTTTTCCCTCCCGCCTGACGTTGTGGATGTCATTTTATCCGCCAGGCGTGACTCCACTTAGTCTATCTATTCTTATAGATGGTCGAAGTTTGTCGCGTGGTGTGGGGAAAAGTCTATTGACCCTTTGAGAGCCCATTTATCTGATGTTCTCCAGTTTGCCCTTTCTCTGGCGCAACAGGGGCTTGCTGTTGCCACAGTGAAGGGCTATCTTTCAGCGCTGTCGGCATTTCTCTGCTTGCCTGACCAGCCATCTCTTTTTAAGTCTCCTGTGGTTTTAAGATTTTTGAAGGGCCTCACAAATAAGTTCCCTCTTTCTCCTTTCATTGTGCCTCAGTGGGACTTAAATCTTGTATTGACTTTTTTGATGGGTGCTCCCTTTGAGCCTCTTCACAAATGTCCCATGAGACTTCTTACTCTTAAAACAGTCTTCCTCGTTGCAATAACCTCGGCAAGGAGGGTAAGTGAGCTTCAAGCTCTTAGTTTCAAGCCCCCTTTCTTGACCATTCATGCTGATCGAATGGTTCTTAGGACCAGGGCTGCTTTTCTGCCAAAGGTGGTAACTCCTTTCCATTTAGGACAGTCCATTACCCTACCTACCTTCTATCCTCCCCCTCACCCTTCTAAGGAGGAAGAGAGACTACACCGTCTGGACCCCGTCTTGGACAGATTCCAGAGACTTTCGTTTGGATGACCAGCTCTTTATTGGGTTTGCTGGCTGCAAGAAAGGAAGAGCGGTCCATAAAAGAACCTTGTCGAGATGGATCGTCCTCTGCATTAAGATCTGCTACTCTTTGGCCGGTAAGGAACCACCAGAGGGTATAAGGGCTCATTCTACAAGAGCTAAATCTTCTACCTCAGCATTGGCAAGAGGTGTTCCTGTAGAGGATATTTGCAGGGCCGCAACTTGGTCTTCCCTCCACACTTTCGCGAAGCATTACTGCTTGGATTCCGAGGTGAGAAGGGACGGCCACTTCGCGCGTTCTGTCCTCCAGGATTTTCTGGTTTAGAAGAGTGGACCCCCTCCTCCGGGAGTGGGGACTGCTGTGGGACTCTATTCACAAGGTGAGGAATCCACACGGCAGATGTATCTATCAGAAGAACAAGTTACTTACCTTCGGTAACGCTTTTTCTGGTAGATACAATATCTGCCTGTGGATTCCTCACTGACCCACCCGCCTCCCCGTTGTCCACTCTTCTATACCAGAGTTACTGTAATGTAATGTATATATATTTTGTTGTCAGGGAAATGTTTCTATTGCTTTCCTGCATTTGCTTTACACTGTGTGTTTTGCCCTTACTATTGTGTACTATGTATACTGTATACCTTTTTACTGTCATTGGTCCGTCCGTGTGCCTCGATGGCACGGAAAAAAGGGCGGAACTGATGTCATCACGCCGGCGTGGGCCTATTGTAGGCATCGGTGACGTCAGCGGAGTTGCGAGCGATGTCGTGTCTCTATGACGTCCGAGTCCACGTCGGCGCGAGGCTACAAAAAGAATTTCCGAATGTTGCTGACGCAAGGGGATATTCACAAGGTGAGGAATCCACAGGCAGATATTGTATCTACAAGAAAAAGCGTTACCGAAGGTAAGTAACTTGTTCTTTTGAAGCACAAGTGTGAAGAAAATATTAGAATCAAATCAAAAATGTGCCCAATCCTCAAACTGGTCTGCTTGCAAAATTACCCCCAAGCCAAGCACATACAACCTACGGAAACAGTCCCTCTAAGTGTTTCCCACCTGTAACTCCTCTCTAAACCACCTTTTTTTCATTGTATATAATAATGAAAATGCTGCAGTTTGTTCTTATTTGTCTTATGCAACATACAACCATTGACAAAGCCTGTAGTCCTGGCTGGTTGTAGGTTTAATGTCACTCATATTCTATATATTGAGGCAATGACAGAAGAAGCACAATACAAGTGGGGCAGCATACTATGCTAAGTACTTAACAGTTTTAAGCCACGCTCATAATTACATCGGCTGCCCCTACGAGAGACCCCCCCCCGTCCCAGTTTTTTCATCCCACTTAAAGCTCTGCAGAGATCAGGCATCCTCCATAAAAAGCTTACACAGACACTCCTTGACTTACATTGGGAAGCTAGTATTTTGCGGTCACTAGCAATAAATAGGTAGGGAAATGTTCAACTCAAAATCATTCTTGCTGTTTTTTGGGTGGGTGGGTGGGTGGGTTTGTGTGGGGGTGTGTGTGGGTGGGTGTGAGTGTGTGTGTCTCTAGTGTTAGTTTAAACTTTTCTGTATTATAAAATCTCGAACTTATACACCCTTTTCAACCATAGGTGTGCAGTTTAAAAGTATTTACGTATGTGACTGTATTGTAATACAACTGAATGATACACTAATTATCATCCTCGAAAGGATGAAGGGCTGTGTAGGGAATAAACATACCAGCAGCAGGTGCTTAAACCAATTCAATATGCTACCACGTATACTAACGTAATGGCCCACCCTCGACTAGTATTTGGTATCAAAATAAATATTTTTTAGCATTCATTTAAGATCCAGACATACGTGTTAAGTTATATATACAGTTTTGTTGCAAAAATTTTGGTTCAGGCTGATCTGTTTCAGCAAACTGGGTGCTGAAATGTCTGTATGTGAAAATCCACCTTCACCTGAGCCAGACCCAAGACAAACAGAGGGGCCCAGTTCTGCGAAGAGCCGTGTCCCCAAGTGGCAGCTGGTAAAAAGAAGGCAGGTTTTGAATGAAGGCCCTGGTCTACAGGAGCACCTCCGCGGCCCTGTTGCAGGTTCGCTCCGCTGTTAGAGACCCCCCACCTCATGTGTGCTCCGGACTGCGAGAGGCCGCTGGCGCAGTGTGGCAACCCCTCTCATCCAATACAGACGCTGCTCCAACAGTGCCAGGATTGGCTTAGCAGGGATACTTGCCGCCCTATAGGAGACAGAGTGCTGCGGCGTTAATCAATCCTCGTTTTCCTAATGCGCAGCTGCCAGCCAGAGCAAACACTAGTGCGCATGACTGGGCTGGTCGGAAAAATTCTCCGACCCAAACCCAACATGCCCATTTGTGAGTTGTACGTTCCGCTCGACCACCCCCTGGCCGCCTGCAGTGTTGAGTCTGACAATGACATGTCAGTCAGCATGACGCCGGAGTCAACCTGCTGGCTGCCCCGCCCCACTCCCTGCCTGTCTGCTAAAACTGTAAATGACTGCCTCCAGTGCCTCGAGAGGCGGACGCGGGCCGGGCCTCGGGAGGTAATAATAGGCTATTATTACCGTTCTTTAGGGGCCAGAAATTACTTGCGGGTCAACGCCCAGTGCCCTAATGGACGCACCGCCACTGATCAAAAATATATTGTTTTATGCAAAATAGATTTTGTTTTCATGACATGTATGAAATGGCATGTGAAAACAAACATATGTATTGTTTAGCCTTGTAGAAAATGTTTTTAATGCTTTTTTTTCATATCGGCAAACCCAAGTTGTAAACATTTTTCTAGTAGTAGTTGGAAGCCCGACCTCTACTTGCCCCACCCTCCACTGTCTCACCAAAGATAAACTGTATATGAGTCTACTGCAGGTCATCTGCTAGTTTTCAATCACCCTTTACACCATGTTTATTACATAACTTGTAGAAATTACCTAATATGAATATTGGGTGTTTCTAACTCCATTATCCAAGCTCATAAAACTCCTTCCATGTTCTCTAAACAGTGCCCTTCTTCTGGGGCTAGTCCCTACTTTTATATACCACCCTTTCCACGATTATACAACTATCCATTCCTTGGCATCAATTATCAAACACTGGGGTTTAGCGGGCTTCCCCATAATCTGGCCTTGTTCCCTTTAGCTATGTTACCAAAGATCTTAGCGTATTGAAGAATCAATTCTTCTCTCCATATGCCTAGCAGCATTAATGTCTGTGAAAAGCCAGCAGGGGACCCCATCATAGTGGACTTGCATTCACTGACTGTTTTCCAGACCATCTTAATCTTTGGGCGTTTCCGGTTAGTCTAAAAATGCTCCTGGCATTCCACACCATCTCAAATAGGCGCCATCATGTTTGTCTAATATAGTAAAAGCGACAAAATAATTTAAGTTGGATTACCCTGAATCTGGACCTTATGGCTACCTCTCTGGGGGACAGTCAAGTCTCCGTCCCCATCTTCAGACATTCACTCATCTGCTTCTCACTGTACTCCAATAGCATCTAATTCTTCTCGAGTGTTCTTTTTTTTAAAAACCTTTATTTATCATTTTTTAATCAACAGTACAGTCAGTTAGGTTACAGTTGCGCCAAAAACAATCGATTTACAAGCTGGTAGGTATATCTGCATGAGCAGGTGATACGAGCAAAGACAGTACATAGTTAGGCCTTCATAGCACCTCACAAGCATATCCTGTATACAAGTCCAAATACAGACACCTCAGGGGGCCACCTGTCCAGTACTGCAGGCCAGGCATCTCAATTCCCAGGAATCGGTTATTTCAGCCTCTACACATTGTAGTGGTTCACATGCATGTAACCCAGTAGAAAGGTCCTATCCAAAGTGGCATTGCGTGCTCTATACACATGCATATTCCATCTACGCCCCACCCTCCTGGCTATCAGAAGCAGGCTCTCCCTGCGGCGATGTAGTTGCCAGCAAATAAGCCTGTAGTGGGCCCCAGATGTCTTTCGGCCTGCTGCGTATAGGCAGCAGATCAGCATATATGTTGTGTTGGTCCTGGCAGTAAAGTATGTCTCCCAGCCATTCCTTAAACTTCGGGGCCCTCCCCCTGCCCCATCGACATGCCACCCTCCGCTTCGCTAGCAGCAGGGCTATGTCTATAAACCTCCGAATGGGCTTAGGTACTTCCAAGGTATATCCCAGCAGCATAACCAGCGGGCTCTGTTGATCGCACCCTCCGACATAACCTGTAACGCCGCATGCACTTGTGACCAGTAGTCGTGCACCGCAGGACACTCCCATGCCAGGTGTAGAAAACCCGCACCCTCCGCATGGCATCTATCACATCTATCAGTAGTTGCCAACTGAAACCGCAGCTTCCGTACTGGCGTGTAATAAAAGCGCTGTAAAAATGTATAATGAATAATTTTGAGCCTGGAGCTAGAAGATATATTGGCCGAAATGGCGCAGCAATATTTCCACTGGTCCTCAGTGATTTCACTGCCTATGTCCGAACTCCACGAGGTACGTGCCTGCCTCTCCCGCCCATCGCGCTGTAGTCTGATATTATTGTACAGGCGGGATACAAGATGGTGGCCATCCGACATCCGCATGGCATGCAATGGCATTACAAGCCCCGGTTCGCCCGGAAAATCCTTTAAAACATTCCGCATCCCCTGTCTCAGTCTGATATAATAAAATATCTCCAAGGGGGTCGGCCCCACCTCACGAAAGAACTGTTCCCGAGTACGAAACTGTCCGTCGAGGAATAGATCACCCCATGTGCCAACCTTAAGCCGTTTGCACATCAATTGGAACCCCGTCTCCTGCAACAGCGATAATAGGGGATGATATGTCAGCGGCATCGCCGGGGAATACAACAACTGGGTTTTTAGGAGTCGCGCCACTCTGCCCCAAGCGTCTACCGTGCAGGTCACCGTGTTAGGCGGCGTGTCCAGAACCTTCACCGTTCCCTGTATCATCCCGCTGAGCGGGAGAGGACGCGCTATCCAGTCCTCAGCCGCTATCTGCGGCATGAATGGGGTAGGTTTCATCCAGTGATACGCATATTGCGCCTGTGCACTTAAATAGTAGACCTCAAAATCTGGCACATCAAAGCCACCTTGCTCGTACGGCTGTGTCAAAATGGCCCATCGCACTCGCGGTTGCTTACCCCCCCAAAACAGGCGCAGTAGTTCCGACCTCAAGCGTTTGAAAAAAATAAGCGCCGGGATAGTAAGGAATGTTCTGAAAGAGATATAAAAATCGTGGCAGTATCACCATTTTAATGAGTGATGCTCTGCCCGCCATTTATAGCGGCAGCGACATCCAGCGTGTGACGTTATCGGCCAACTTAGTGATAGCCACTCCATAATTAAGTCTGAGTGTCTCCTCCTTATCCAGAGATATTACAACACCCAGATATCGAAGATCAGCGTCGCACCATTCAAGAGGGTAATCCAACTGGAACAGCTTTACCGCGTTCGTGAGAGGGAAGAGCTGCGACTTTTTCCAATTTATGTGCACCCCCGATAGTCTCCCAAATACTATAAATTCACGCAGGATAGGGTTAAGGTTTAGTTGCGGGTCTTTCACATACAGTGTAATGTCATCTGCGTATAAAGACACTCCTATTTGACGCTGGAGACAGTTAAAAGCACTATCCATATGCCACTGGCGAATACGACATGCCAACGGTTCTATCGCTATAGCGAACAGTAATGGAGAGAGGGGGCATCCCTGCCTAGTACCTCTCGTGATAGGCATTTGGGGTGACAATACTCCGTTGATAATCACTCTAGCCACTGGCCTGGTATAAAGCAGTTCGATCCATGCAACAAAAATTTTAGGAAAGCCCATCCTATGCAATATAGCGAAGAGGTAGTCCCATTCAACAGAATCAAAAGCCTTTGTGGCGTCAAGAAATATGGCAGCGACCGGGAGCTCCGGGGCTATAGTCGGAATCAGAGAGAACAGCGTACGAAGATTATGCGTGGTAGCACGCCCCGGGACAAACCCGGCCTGATCTGGCAGTACTATCTTAGTCATAATTAGCGATAATCTCGTCGCAAGAACTTTAGCAAGTACCTTTGCATCACAATTGATTAAAGATAGCGGCCTGTAGGAGTCAGTGTCCGTCGGGTCCTTACCCGGCTTCAACAAGAGGTTATCGCCACCTCTCGCATGGATCCCGGCAACACCCCTACCTCCAAAGATTCCTCGAACACCTCCTTAAGTACCGGCGCCATAGTATCTATGTAGCATTTGTAAAATTCGGCTGGGAGCCCATCCGGGCCCGCCGCCTTGCCGTTGCTCAGTGACATAATTGCGTCCCTTATCTCATCCACCTCTAGTGGCGCTCCCAGAAAAGACCTGTGAGCGTCACTTAACCAGCACAGCGCAATGTCATCCAAAAAACTCCCATATTCTACTCCCTCCGTCTGCTGGGAGGTGTACAGCTGTCGGTAGTGAGCCAGAAACGCGTCCTAGATCTGTTTCGTATCCTGACACCGGATACCCTCCGGCGTTACAATCTCCAGTATGTTTGCACTAAACCGTGGCTGCCTAGTGATTGCTGCTAGGATCTTACCCGGCCTCTCCCCCTCGCAGTACCTCTGCGCCAACCAATATTTTCCCCTGAACCGAGCCTCCCTTGCTGCCTCTTCTTCATAGTCTGAGAGCTTATCCCTGAATGTCCTATGCACCTCTGGACCTCCACCCCGTGCCATCCTGATTTCTAACTCCTTCAATTCTCTGTCTAGCTTCTCTATTGTCCTTTGGATGTCCCTCAGTACCCCGAATCCCTTAGAGATACTAAACCCACGAATAGTGACCTTGAATGCTTCCCATACTGTTTCAACACTGTCGACCGAGCACTTATTTCTAGGAAAAAAAGCCTCTATTTCTTCCCCCAGCTCCGTCTTGAATACTGTGTCTAGCAGCATTGTGGGGAGTAGTCGCCATGGAGGCCTTGTTGCACCATGTCCCGGCATGCCTATCTGCACCAACACCGGGCAGTGATCTGAATATGTTCTGGGCAGATGTGTCACCCTCCCCAGTCCCGTGCTAAGTCCCCGTGATAGAAAGCAGTAGTCCAGCCTAGCCCAAGTGTTCGCATGTGTTGTAAAGTGCGTCCCTTCTCTGTGTTCGGGATGAGCAAACCGCCAACTATCAACTAAGCCAGCTTCCTCTATTATGCCCAGCAGTACATCCCTCGCCTGTCTATTATACTGACCACAACCATCAGATCTATCCGCACCAGGCACCAGTGCAACATTAAAATCCCCCCCCCCCCAAGATAATATGCGTAGCACCCGTACCCAGCACATGCCCCCAAAGTGTCGTGAAGAAGTCCGGCGTGTCCACATTAGGTGCATAACAATTCACAATAACCACAGTGTCAGTGCCCAATCTGCCCCACAGGATTACATAACGCCCTCCCGGATATAAAATGTCTCCCATCACGTGGAATGTGAGGGATTTCCGTATCAGAACAGCTGTCCCTCTGGGATAAGAGGAATATGATGAAAATCTTCTAATTACAGCCCACTTAATAGCAAACTGTGGCTCGGAACGCGGGTGTATATGCGTCTCCTGTAACAGTGCTATCTGCACTTTGTGCCTGTCCAAATAAGCAATTACATTCCTCCCCTTTCTGGCGTCATTTAGGCCTCTCACATTCCAGGATAATACCGTTATCCTATCGTCCACATTAGCCATCAGTACCCTCATGAAATATCTCTACAGCGTCTGCCCCCGCTCGTCCAGCCCTCCTGTGTTCAGTCGCACCGCAACCCAACTTCCAACTATGCGCCATCCACACTTGTAATCAAATATCCCCACACTCTCTCCAACAGCCCCCCCCCACTGACAGCCCCCAACTATGTCAGACAGCCTCCACCCCTCCCTCCCCCTCCCCTTACCATCCGCAGCGTCTCCCTTCCCCGCCTCCATTCCACTAGCGCTAAGGCCTCGATCGTCTGCATACGGCTCCACCCAAGCTGACTGACCCCAACTTCGTCAGCACCTCCCCCCTCTCCCCTCCCCGCCCCACAGTCCCAAAATTTCGACACATGTTATGCCATACCCCTTCCCGCCAATCAGCATTCTGGTCCAGGTCAGGACCCATCTCCCTAGTCACATGTCGGCTATCAAGGAACATTAACATCATCTTCAAGTAGCTTCCCCGTCCTCCCCCCACCCACTGAAGCATCCCCAACTCGCCAGCATCTTCTCCCCCCCCCCTCCCTCCACCGCCAGCAAACAAACCAACAACTGCAGTACAAAAAACATTGTATGTGGGGTATTCCCTACAGGGGTCATCTGAGGTACACACGTTGCCACCTCCTACTCCTCTCCCTTCGACCTGAGCCACCTTGAAAGGGCTTGAAGAGGGGAGGGGATGGTGCCTGGCATACGTTACCACCTAGTGTCCAATTTGCAGTCCATCACATTGTCTGTACGGTGCAGCATTCCCCCATGAGTTTCCTGTACGGTCCATCCGCAACCCAGAGAGAAGCATCCCAGCCAGCCCATGGACTCATTGCTCCTCTGGTACATGTGGACCTTCTTCGTCCTCACCAACTTCATCTCTACGTTGCCCTCCGCGGTTGCGTTTCAGTGTTTTTATGAAATCCTCCACCTGTTGCGGGTTCATGAAAAAATGTTGTTTCGCCTGGTGTGTTACTCTGAGCTTCGCTGGGTATAACAATGCATAATCAATCTGCATCACACGTAATTTCTTTTTAACATCCAGAAACTTTCTTCGCTGCTCCTGCACCACGGGAGTAAAGTCCGGATAGATGGAGAAATCCACACCCTCACACGTAATTTTTTGATTGTTCCGTGCCGCAAGCAGCGCAGTGTCTCTGTCGTGATAATTTAGCAGCCTTGCAATTATCGGCCGGGGCGGGGCACCTGGCTTAGGTTGTGGGCCCAAGGATCGATGAGCTCGCTCAACTATAAACTGTTTGGAAAAAGCATCCTCTCCAATCGCCGTTTGAAGTATCTTCTCTACGTATTCCTCCATGCGTCCCGTGTAGGTCGATTCCGGTACACCAACCACGCGGATGTTGTTGCGTCTGCTACGCGCTTCCAACTCCTCGTTCTTCGCAGCAATCACTCTAAGGACATTGTCCATCCTCGTAAGTCGAGTGGCATGGGAAGCAGTGGTATCCTCGGCAGTTGAGATACGTCTCTCCGCTTCGCCGATGCGTTCCTCATGGACATCCATCTTTTGCGCAATCGCATCCATCCTGGAGGACAGCCGATCGACCTTGTCCACCACTGTAGCAAATCCCTGCTTCATTTCTTGTAGGATAAACTGCATATCCGGAGCACATGTACTAGCGCTAACACCCGCTGTCGACGGACCGTCCGCCCCGCCGGTCTCAGGCACCGGGCGTACTGCCTTCCTCGACGCAGGTGCAGCGTCAAAAGATAACTTGGGCTGTTTATTGTCCAGGCGCCCCATCCTCGATCGGCAGCAGGGGTACGCTGTGGTCGGAGACGTCATCCCTACCCCACCGTTTCAAGGTCAACAACAGCCGCTACGGCAGAGCAAGGCCACCGCACAGGGTCGTGTCTGCTTGCAAGTATCTGGGATCACAGAACCTCTCGATTGTGCTAGTATGTTATCACGTATTCCGCCGATACAGGCCAGGAGTGTTGCGCCAGGCCACCCCGCTCATCCATCACCAGAGTCTTATCCGGCTCAAGGCATGCACCCGGTGGCTCCAGGCGTAGGCCCAATCCGCTAACACTGTCCGACAATCGTTAGGCCAGGCCTTAGGCCAATGCAACTCAATCACCCCAACATGCAGCGTACACCTCAAGCGGGCCAGGAATGATCTCACAGGCAAGGCTGGGCTCCCGACAGCAGCACACCGAGAAGGAAGGATCCAGTGTAAGAGATGCGGGCAGAGTCAGGCGTCTCCCCGATCCCCTGTCAGGCTCCGGGCTCGCAGCTCTCTCAAGATCCCCTCACACGGGGAGCGTATCTTCATGCCCCAGGCGTAATCCCACAACTCCGCATATGGCGCGGAATGCTCAATCAGCACAGCAGTCTGGTTCCCCAGGGAAGAGCAGCGGGGGCTTCGTCACCCTCCCGCACCCTTCGCCTGCTCGATCGTAGTGCCTCACAGTCGCACAACGCCACCTCACGCTACCTCACTGCAGGTCTCGTCAGCCGAGGATTACGAACAGGGAGCCCCAGGTCAGGCGATCGTCCAGTGTCGTCCAGCGCACCCGCTCACTGCTCCGACTCCTCAAGTACACTCCTTGCGGTATAGCGCCCCCCGTCGTTCATTCGCCCGCAGTTCCGCCACAGGCAGGCCTACACTCCTCGTGGGTGCCTCGGTATCACGTAGCAGCCGACCCCAGGCGCGCAGGCAGGCGAGCTCCGACAGCGCTCACGGGCGATCACGTCGCCACTGCCAGCTCCCGCCTCCGAGGTCCGACGACCCTCAAACTTCGTCCGATGGTTCATGCAGGGTCGTGCAACACCCGTACCGAATTTTATTGATTTTGGTGGTGGCAAAGTAGGATAAATGACTGATCTAAGGCTCAGGCAGCAGGAGCCTCACACAAGTGCGGCCATACTGCGTGTGCGCCCTCTAGCGCCCCCTTCTCGAGTGTTCTTTATTGTTGTTTTGTAGGTTCTACATTTTGCATGTTTCAGAAATGGAGCTCATATAGCCCTGTAGTCTAATGGTCATTTGTCCTTTGCCTCATCTGGCCCCTGGGTATGACCTCTGGTCCATAACAAGAAACGGCCTAGAGAGCACCAAGCTTTGATTGAAGAAGTGTTCTTGCAAAAGATGTTGGAATTAGTTTCACCACTAATTTATAGATTATTGTAGAGACCATGTGATACTGAAAAGTGTTATTGACTTTGATTGCTTTCGAGAGTAGAGTCCAATATGTTGCTAAGTTACCTTTGGCACCAAATAAGGCTTGTGAGCAGAGCATACTCTTGATGCCCATCTCTCCACCTCATCCCTTGAAGAGGGTGAACAGCCTGACAATAGAAAGTGTCACCTATATCAACCCCGACTGTTCATATTCCGCCCTGTGTGTTTCACATAAATAGAGGAAGCTGACGTCTGATTCATTTATATCTGAGAAACTAATGGCTTACCTTATTCCCAAAAAAAAAGAAAGCTGACGCATTATTGTCTCCACCCCTAGCACACGTTTCCAGATGACTCATTCAGATTCTGAGCAGGACCTCTTGTCTGATTCAATACCCCCTTGCTAGGCATCCTGAGCCACTGATGAAAAGGACCATGCTTTGCATGATTACAGGATGGATTCTCACATGTCGTTTGCATCCTACCCTGTAAAAGATTCGCTGCAATATGTTATGTCTGCATTTCACTGTTTCATCGCAAGTGCAGAAGTGGACCACAAGCTACCAATTCATGTGGAAGAGGATAATTTCTTAATTGAAACTGTTTCCAAAACTGAATGCACTATGCAGTTTCTTCCATTGCTGGAAACAATACTAACATTCTACATGGATAAATTTGAAGACCCTGTGAAGGCCCCAGGTATCACTCCAGGGCGTACAAGAAATTTAAACCAACACAACAAAACCCTTTGTCTCACGGTTGTGTCCCACCGGACTCCTTGGTAGTGCATTCTTTGCACATCAGAGCTCCTATGCGCGACATAGGCGATATTCCTCCTCCATACCAGGAGAGTAAAAGGATTGATGTGGCAGTGAAACAAGTTGTTTAGGAGCTACCAATCAATAGCATGTTGCTAACCGCACAATTTTACTGACCTAGTACAGCAAAGGTCAGTGGACATAATGAAGGAGTTGCTAAAACACCTTCCTGACACCTACTGGAAAAGGGATATGGAAAATATTGATGAGGGCTAGGATGTGTCTAATGCAATAGGTAGTTGTGCATTAGATGCAGTGAATACAGACTCTAAGGCCGTGTCAACACCAGTATCCATCTCTATCACCATGCTTGGCTGAGGATCTCCTACTTTTACCCGGAGGTACAACAGTACCTAATTGGCTTGCCCTTTGATGCCAAGCATCTCTTCGGCAGTCAAGGCAATGAGATGCTTAAAAAATAAAGGATACGGACACAAAAAAATCTATATGTGTACGACAGGTCCAGAGCCCAAAACTGGGTTTCGATGATCACAAGCACATGCGGGAATCAAAGCTGTTTTCCCACCCCTATCCCATTATTAGCCACACCAGCAGTCCTTTCAGGACATTCAGAAAGTGAGACAATGCCGGTTTGGTAGCTTTGATGGAAATGGTGCAGTAAAGGCACATGTCCCCGTAGTGGAGTCATTTCTGCTACCAAACAATAAACTAGTCGTTCTCCATTGACAGTCTAACACTCATCGGGGGTGAATGATGTTCCACCTATAGGAATGGCAGAGTATACCATCAGACTAGTGGGTGCTTTCCTTCGTTGCTCAAGTATATTATCTTGAGTTTCATGCACCCTATCCAGGATACGACCACACCAAGCATCATGACCCCAGATGATATCAAGCTCGTTTTGGAGGAAGTACAGGTGCCTCTTTAAAAGTGGTCCATGGAGATATTAATAGGACATCAAAAAGGGATGGGAATGTACTTATTGTAATTTTTTATTCCAAAGAAAGTGAAGACTGTGTTGACCATCCCAGACCTTGGAACGCACAATCATAACATCAGATTCAGTCACTTCAAAATTATAACTCTCCAAGATGTCATCCCTCTTCTCAAGAAAGAGGAATACGTGGCAACCCTTGATCTCAGACACATATTTCAACATCCCAATGTTTTGTTGCTGGTACCAAATATTTGTGGTGGTTGGAGTTCAGTACTGATTCAAAGTCCTGCTGTCCGGGCCACAAGAGCGGAAAGGGTATTCCTCAAGTATTTGGCTGTTGTGGCATTGGATCTCCAGCACATTCCGATTTCATGCATTCCTGGCCACGCATGACTAGCTGGTAAAGAGGGGAGCAGTCTGGCACAATGTATCATTCATACTTGGTAAGTAATTTCACTCCATCATGTAGAGTTCACCATCAATGTGAAAAAAATCACGTATCCTCAACAGATGCAAGTGTTCCTGGGACCCACACTCAGTGTTGTCAGACAAGTCCTATCTCAGTCTAAAGAGAGTGTTTGTGTTCTGAATGATAATGCTTCCCCTTTCTCAGACTTTGCATCTTCTGACTGAGTATGCTTTCGAAGCTGCCGCTAATGTTGGCCTCTTGTATTGATTTAGTATTGAAAGGCAGGTTACACATGCACCAACTTCAGTGATGGCTTTCCAGAGATTGGCTACGAGTGACTGGGATTTGGGAGGATCTAGTATTGGTGGAGCTCAGTATTCAGCAATAAATACAGTGGTGGAACCCAAAGAACTTATTACTGGTTAGGTAGTTTCTTGACCCACAGAGGCAAGTGGCCATCAATAGAGATGCCTCTACTCGAGGGAGAACATTCAATCTAGACCTCAAAATTCAAGGTCAGTGGTCTCCGCAGCAATTTCTGTTTCACGTCAGTGTGTCAGAACTGCCCGCTATTCAACTTGCCCTTCATTTTTTTCTGGTACACATTTTCCTCAAAGTGATCCTCATTTGCACAATATGAAGGAGCTGTATTACATACAGAAACAGTGGGACACACTTACCACAAATGTCACGGCTTGCACAAATGATTTGGCATTTAGCCATAGATCTTCTTGCTGGTGGAACATCTCCCGTGGTGGACAGTGGTTCAACAGATCTCCTAAGCAAGAGCCATCAGCAAATTCAAGAATGGGAGCTCAGCCCACTCAGTCACTTCTTCTGGGGTTGGAGCACACAAACACTCAACCTGTGCACCACACACGAAAACACACAATGTCTAAACCTTGTATCCAGGTGCACTCACTCGCTGCCCTTGGGCCGTGCTCTGTGGATAAGTGATACAGGAATATTTAAATGTGCTTTTCCTCATCTCCCACTGATAGCATATGTCATCTGAAAAATGTAAGAGACATCTCCTTATATCAGGTGCTTTTAGCAGCAGTCTCGGTGTATATTTAAAATAAAAATACACCACTCCAGTTCGTTTTTAAGAGTGTCATTAAAACCTTGATTGGAGGACTTAAACGCACCATTCTTCTAGATCACCATTGTCCTTATCAGACATATGTTACTCCACTCATGTCAACTGCAGTTCTTATCCTGGATAGTAGCTATACTTGTTGCTGTGATTACCTTTCGCAGGTTAAATGAACTACACACTTTGTCAGTGTAGTAACAGTTTATTCAAGTAGACAAGGACAAGATTGTTCTTAGGACCTATCTTTGTTTCTTGACAAACGTTTTCTCTGAAGTTGATGTCAGTTAGCCTCTTGATTTGCCACTTTTTTCACACAACTTCATCTGATAGCAGAAAGGGCATAACATATGTTAACTGTTAGGAGAGTTTTTGTGTACCATGTTGACTGTTAGAAAGACTGAACGACTATTTATTGTGTTTTTTACAGCCCAAACCTAGCCAATCCATCTCAAGGTTTGGCATAGCCAGGTTGATTGTAAAATGCATCCAGATTTGTTATGCTACAGCTAGGCTTACATTCTACTTGTAGAAAAGGGCCCACAATGGCCCTTCTAGGCAGTAACCCTCTATCAGGGACGTCTGCATAAGTGGTACTTGCTCTACTATCCACACATCGACTAAATGTTACTGTGTGGACATGCATGCATGGGAAATAACAAAAGTGGGCCAAATTGTCGTTGATCTTCCTTCTCACAAACCACTGGTTAGGGCTCGCCTGCTGATGCGCTTCAGCGCATAGCTGGCGAAGCTCTATAGGGGCTTATCCAGTGTTTATCCACTGGCGATTCCACTGGCGATTCCTTCAAGTGCATGTGCTTTTTAGGTCATTGCGCTTGCGCAAGCCCTAAAAAGCGCGTGCACAATGCCACCAGCCGCCTGCCTGCCTGCCTCGCATTACCACATCAAAGGCAGCCCTCCGAGCGCATTTCTCACCCCCTAATTATTCACGGCCGGCCGGCAGGCACATCAAAGGCTGCTGCTGCCGTGACTCGCATTTCTCCTCCCTCCTCCCCTATCACTGCCCAGGCCGGCCGTACTTTCTCTTTACAAGGGCGCCCATTCCTGAATCACTTGAAATCTCTCCACATTATTTGCATTTTGTTAATTAAAAAAATTAACTTCAACACAGCGTTGCACATTTTTCTCGACTTCGGAAGGATGAGTCCCAATCTCATTTGTACAAAGTGTTGTAATGGGATTATTGGAGAGTTAGAGAAACGTGCTCACAAGTTACATTTTTATGCAAATCATCTGAGTAAATAAACAATAGCATGGTGCCGTTTGCGTCCTTGACTTGATCTGGTTTTTATTTTTATTTTGCTATTATTCTCACAAAGGCTAAGAAGGTCTGCCTACTTTAGTATTAAGTGCTATACGTCGCATAAGCAACAGCTAACCATTCACTCACCCACGCAACGCCACTCACCCATGCAACGCCACTCACCCACGCAACGCCACTCACCCACGCAACGCCACTCACCCACGCAACGCCACTCACCCACGCAACGCCACTCACACACGCAACGCCACTCACACACGCAACGCCACTCACACACGCAACGCCACTCACACACGCAACGCCACTCACACACGCAACGCCACACACACACGCAACGCCACACACACACGCAACGCCACACACACACGCAACGCCACACACACATGCAACGCCACTCACACATGCAACGCCACTCACACATGCAACGCCACTCACACATGCAACGCCACTCACACATGCAACGCCACTCACACATGCAACGCCACTCAACCACGCAACGCCACTCAACCACGCAACGCCACTCAACCACGCAACGCCACTCAGCCACGCAACGCCACTCAGCCACGCAACGCCACTCAGCCACGCAACGCCACTCAGCCACGCAACGCCACTCAGCCACGCAACGCCACTCAGCCACGCAACGCCACTCACACACGCAATGCCACTCACACACGCAACGCCACTCACACACGCAACGCCACACACACACGCAACGCCACACACACACACGCAACGCCACACACACACGCAACGCCACTCACACACGCAACGCCACTCACACATGCAACGCCACACACACACACGCAACGCCACTCACACATGCAACGCCACTCACACATGCAACGCCACTCACACATGCAACGCCACTCACACATGCAACGCCACTCACACACGCAACGCCACTCAACCACGCAACGCCACTCACCCACGCAACGCCACTCACCCACGCAACGCCACTCACCCACGCAACGCCACTCACCCACGCAACGCCACTCACCCACGCAACGCCACTCACCCACGCAACGCCACTCACCCACGCAACGCCACTCAGCCACGCAACGCCACACACACACGCAACGCCACACACACACGCAACGCCACACACACACGCAACGCCACACACACACGCAACGCCACACACACACACGCAACGCCACTCACACACGCAACGCCACTCACACACGCAACGCCACTCACACACGCAACGCCACTCACACACGCAACGCCACTCACACACGCAACGCCACTCACCCACGCAACGCCACTCACCCACGCAACGCCACTCACCCACGCAACGCCACTCACCCACGCAACGCCACTCACCCACGCAACGCCACTCACCCACGCAACGCCACTCACCCACGCAACGCCACTCACCCACGCAACGCCACTCACCCACGCAACGCCACACACACACGCAACGCCACACACGCAACGCCACACACACACGCAACGCCACTCACCCACGCAACGCCACTCACCCACGCAACGCCACTCACCCACGCAACGCCACTCACCCACGCAACGCCGCTCAGCCACGCAACGCCGCTCAGCCACGCAACGCCGCTCAGCCACGCAACGCCGCTCAGCCACGCAACGCCGCTCAGCCACGCAACGCCGCTCACCCACGCAACGCCGCTCACCCACGCAACGCCACTCACCCACGCAACGCCACTCATCCACGCAACGCCACTCATCCACGCAACGCCACTCATCCATATGCAAAACGAAAAATGTCAAACTCTTCTATTGCGAGACCTATTGCATTTTCAATGCTTGTATATATCTGCAACTGTACTCTTTCATACAAAAGAGCAAAAGGCCTAGGATTTATGCTTTTTGGGGATGGGTAATGGTGTCACCATGTACTATAATAAATTACCCTCTGCCGATGTTGAAAATTAAATTGCAAGCCTCCTCAGAGTTCCATGACCATATAAAGGAACTCCTCACTGACTTAATATAGCTTTATAATACATAGAAGCTGGATTTTCAGTACAAAAGAGGTCTCTAATTTCCTTATTACTGTTGTGACGCCACCAGTCAACTGTGATAAGAAAATTATGTAGCTATACAAACACGTTGGTATCCTACAAACGGAAGACATGTGCCAAGAGGGAAGCTCTTCCAGTTTGTATGGATAACATACCCAACGCCCCACACACACACCGCCACACACACACACCGCCACACACACACACACACAACCCCCCCCCACACACACACACACCCCACACACACAACCCCACACACCCCACACACAACCATACACATACAACCCCACACACAACACCCCCACACACAACCACACACACACCCCCCCACACACACAACCACACACACAACCCCAAACACACAACCCACACACACAACCCCCCCTACACAACCCCCCCCCACACACACACTCCTACCGCCCTCACTCTATCGCCCTCACTTTATTGCCCTCACTCACTCTATCGCCCTCACTCTATCTATCGCCCTCACTCTATCTATCGCCCTCACTCTATCTATCGCCCTCACTCTATCTATCGCCCTCACTCTATCTATCGCCCTCACTCTATCTATCGCCCTCACTCTATCTATCGCCCTCACTCACTCTATCGCCCTCACTCACTCTATCGCCCTCACTCTATCAATCGCCCTCACTCTATCAATCGCCCTCACTCTATCATTCGCCCTCACTCTATCAATCGCCCTCACTCTATCAATCGCCCTCACTCTATCGCCCTCACTCTAT
Organism: Lissotriton helveticus; assembly: GCF_964261635.1. Lineage (NCBI taxonomy): Eukaryota > Metazoa > Chordata > Amphibia > Caudata > Salamandridae > Lissotriton > Lissotriton helveticus. The sequence goes on from NC_136067.1 coordinate 1,377,425,655, forward strand.
CGCCCTCACTCTATCTATCGCCCTCATTCTATCTATCTATGTTCTACCTGCACCTCAATGCTCTTGCTTCCTGACATTGCTGTCTCTGGTCCACTCGGGTGTGTCAAAAAAGTCATCCAAGAGCTCTTCGCTGATGCTCCACCCTGGGAGCGGGGAGAGAGAGGGGTGAAGCGACCTATAAGGTACAGACCAAGAGGCTTATTTTGAGTTTGGCGGACAACATACACCTTAACAAGCATTTACAATGCAATAGGTCTCGCATTATTAAAGTTGGAGCAATTGGCATTGTAAATGACAATGTATTTTATTCATTGTTTTTAAAACCTGCAATCGGTGCATAAACACGCACTTTGAACGTATATTCCTTGCTTACAATGAGCAAAGCTGGCAGTAAAAGAGACTTACAGCCTTGCTTCTCATAAGCATGGACTATAAGTGCAAAGTGCTTGTTTACGCAACGGTGCAAATGAAGAAAAGGCATTGTCATTTACAATGCCAATAGCTCAAACTTTAATAATGCGAGACCTATTGCATTGTAAATGCTTGTTTTGATGAGAGCCACTAATTTGCAGTCTATTCAAAGTATGTGATTTACAGCTACACATTCAAACAGAAAACTTTATTAATCTGTAGCTATTAATGTGTGTCTTGTAATGCTGTAGACTCACATATGCTCTATCCGCCTGCCCAGATACAAGCTCCCATAACTCATGTGATACTTGCCATACTCTTTCTGATCTTTCCATACTCCATTTCAAAGACCTTATAATGCTTTGCATTTCAACTTTTATACTTACCTCTAGGGACAAGATACAATCTGAGGTGGAGCATGTGTCTTGGTGCATTTTGGGTTTCAGGAAAAGATATCACAGGTCACCTCAAAGCTGAAACCCAAGAAAACAACTTATGTTCTGAGCTCAACAGTGGATGGCAGGTCTTTGCAAAGGATATGAATGTACGGCATTACTAGCTGCAGATCTATTGTTACAGGTAAGTAACTTGTTCTTTACACCTACAAGCCAAGAAGGAAGACCAACTGTGTAAATACAACCCAAAACCTACCTCATAAATATGTACGCTATGTTTATAAGTATTTTTTATCAAAGAGAACAAATATACTATGTACACCTTGCTGTGATTATAGTGCACAAAGAGCAGTGTGTCAAATTACATTAATTTTCATGCCACTGAAAAACATTTAAAATTGAGCATGCATTTGAAAAATTCTTGATTCTTGATGTCACTGTCTGCCCCTCCATCATGTCTGATAATGCTGTCTAGGTAAGTGAACTCTTCAGCCATGGCTAGGTCCTCTCCATACACCTTGATTGGTGAATGGTTAGGAAATTAAGTGGCATAACTTCAGATTTTTTCATGGTGATCTTAAGGCTTACTTGCTGTGCATGGATGTTGAGCCGAAGCGACTTTTCTTGAATATGCTGGTGTATGTGCAAGAGAGCAAAGCCAGATCATCAACATAGTCAAGGTCCTCGATTGTAGAGAATAAGGCCCATCTGGTGACTCTAACTGGGTCTTATTTTGTGCATTGAATCTCCAAGTCGATGACTACCTTAAAGAGCAACACTGACATCTGCATCCCTCTAACACCAGTCTTGACTTGGAAGCTATACTCACTATTTCCCACCTTGCATGTAAAATTATAATAGACGCTCTAGATAATGAGAACTATTGTCTGTTGTATGCCGTAGGGGCTCAGTATACGCCATGGTGGATACTGTCAAACGCTTTTCCAAAAACAATTAAGTTGATCAATAGTTGTCTCTGTCATACAGAGCATTGCTCCATGATGTTGTGTAAAGTAAGAATCTGATCAACACAAGCTCTGTCCTTGAAGAACTCAGCCCATTCTTTTTTTAACTGCTTGCACACGGCATCAGAAATGCACTGTATAATGATTTTCACCAGGGTTTTACTCAGGATTGACAGAAGGGTGATCCAACGCAAGTTGTTAAAGTTGAATAATGCCCCCTTCTTGGAAATTGTGACAATGTTGCCTTGGTTTCAGTCATCTGGTACTTTCTTTCCCTCCCAAATCAATGAAAACAGTGGTTGTTGGATCGTGATGCTGTTTCAGGGTCTGAACATTTTGGCATTGAAGTTGCCTTGTCCAGGAACTTTTTCTTTATTGATAGATCAGAAGGCAGTGACTCCACTGCAATCAGAATAAATATTCTTTAGGATGGTCATCAATTGTGTTTCCCTCTAATTAGCTTACCTTCACAGGGATGGTGGCTTGCAAGACTGCAGACACCCATCCATGTGAATGTTTTTCAAAAATATTTTTTTTTCCATTTTTTTTAAATCACCGGAATTTTGTAAACAAAACAGTTGATTTAACCCCTTCCATGCTTCAGACGGCCCCGGCCGTCCGACGTCACAGTGGGCTTGTGCGAAGGACGGCCGGGGGCCGTCCGAACCCCGCCCACTAAATAAATCACCAGCACCGTGGCGGTCAATGTGTTAAAAAATAAATGTTTTCCATTGTGAAAACCATCAATGAGAATTCTCAGTGGTCCCCTGAACCACTGCCTACTCCTCCTGAAGCCGTCACCATGATCAGCAAAGGCAAAAGGATCATGTTTTGGAGTGTGATGTTACCACCCCACCACCCAACATCCAAGTTGGACATAACTGTGCAAGTCTGTTACCACACCCAACTTGGGAGTCTGAAACTTTTCAGTGGTTTGTGACCAAAATTACTGTCCAAAACAATTAATAATAAGTATATTGGTTCCGAATTTAGAAAGGATGCCCATGATACCCCCCTTCCAAATTGTAAGATGACATCCATTTCTAAACCTATTTAATGATTCTGAAAAACTGGCATCTTTTTCTGAGGATCAGGACTCTCTGCGATCGCCCACACTGTCCTGAACATGATCTGAAGTGACTTGAATTAAAAAACAAGTAGGAGGCAGCTGAGCAGTCCTCAGAAATGAAACAACCAATAGTTAAAACTTCCCATTTCTTGTTATGGCAGACCTAATTCTGCTTCCACTACCCATGATGGAAATAAAAGAAGGGCTGCTCTGGCCAGGCTGAAGGTATAGCTATGAGGCCAGCTTTTGGGAGAGGCAGGTAAGGAAATGTCAACTCTTCCTCCTCCTACGGCCCACACCCGCTGCACGCTCAGCCTCCTACAAACGTTTTTGGGGCCAACACTTTCTATTTCTTTTTTTGTAAACACATTGAGCACTGGGGCAGAACAGGTTTTCATGAAAATATTTTTGGAAAAAAGATTTTTCTGTAGCTATGCTAAAGAATTCTGCAGCAGATACTACAAAGGGATAGAAAAACAACAAATACAAATAACTAAGGTTTATTTACATTGTGGGTCAAATGTAGAAGACGAATGATATTGCAGCATTGTTGGCATATATGCACTGGAATGACATGCGGTGGTGGTTAGCATTATATAAATGCGAATAACATAACCTCTGGGAGAATAGACAAATGTTAGTGTTCTTTGTCATGTCTCATCTGTGAGTGGTTACATCTGTCATCATTGACATATTATTTTTATGTAAGAGATTCGGGAGCGACATCCCTGCCGATAATGTGGTTTGATGATGGACATTAAGTATTATCCCAGGCCTATACTGAAAGAGCAAAGGAAAACATTAAGGAATATGTACTTGTACTAATACATATTACTTTTCAAAACCACAATTGCCCTACTTTAGGGTAAAATGGAAAATGATTAATTTTCTGGGGATCGTGTTTCAGCCAATTCTTTACTCGTGCTTTCTTGCTGGCAACATTAGTAAACTCTTGATCCTTTCTTCGGCTGCTAGAGGCATAATTTTAGAACGTCCAGTGAACATTTTGCATTAGCAGATCCTTTAAATTGTTAATCTTTTCTGGACCCCACGATTGGATGGCAGCGACAGAAGCGGAGTGTAAGAAATCTTTGTTCTGAGATATAGGTGTTGGCTCTCTAAATATGTTTTACATGTTGTATATTCATCTAGGTGATAATTGTTTTATACATGCAATGGAACAACTGTGATGGAAAGTTAAGCTAAAAAACAATATTACTGAATTTTGCACTTATGATTTTCTTTTTTTAACATATATGGTTGGATTATTGGAGCAATTGTGTTTATTTCAACTAACATGGTGATGGATAAAAATGATTGAATGAAGCTCAGCGATCGCTTGGACCTTATTCCAGTCCATCATTTTGCACCCACTATGCCACACCGGAGAGACCTGCCATATCCAAGTCAGTATTGAGCCTGCTCCTACAGGAAGAGGCCAGGTCTGGCCAGACCCGGCCAGACCCAACCCCATCTAGATGGAAACACAAGCAATCCCATTCCGGTGTTGACCTACATAGGTTTTGTCAGTGGGGTACAGCTTGAGTTTGTAGCACAGTGAGCACCAGACCCACTTTTGAACAAACCCATCGCAATTAGGCCATATACTACAACAAGGTAATGTTATTAATGTTTAATTTCAGCAATTGGTTATCGGTCAGGCTGCTTTTCAGTTCATTAATTTCTGCTCCAGATAGAGACCAGTCATATGTCGTAGCATAGAAAAGTAAGCTGCCTGGTTCTGTACTAACTGTAGTTGGTGTATGGTTTTGGGCTGTCAGAACCACTGCTATATTTGAGGCACGTAATATTGTGAGATTCATTGTCCAGTGAGAATAGCAAAGGCATGGGAAATTTGCTGCTTGATCTGGCGATCCTAAAGTGCCACCTTGGTGGACACATTTATTTGAAGCACAACGGACAAGATGACATCAAACATCTCCAAGTTGTTGGCTGCCTTCTGTACAGTGGGCAGACCCAGAGTTGACATCCACATGAACTGGAGAGGCCAAGGTACTAAGGCACTAAATAGCATTATCATGCATTTTGTTTTAGTCAGACAAAAACCGTTAAAGTTAATCCACTCTTAAATGTAGATGACGTTGTCAAGATAGCGCCGTTCTTGTTCACCTCAGTTTCGCCATCAAGTATGAGATTTACAGTTGCATGACTGCTGAGCATGTGGGCCATCTGCGTCATGTACTACATGATGAGGGTTAATAATACCGCACGTGATATCAGTGGTAGGTGATAAGAGGGATACCAGTTCCAGCTGGTAGGAATGGATGGACAGAAAGGAAGCAAACCACATAAGCTGGTGCCATCAGTAATCAATTCCCGCTTTAGATGCTTAGGAGGATGTACTAACCAACTGCAATTTAGCTCTTGGACAAGCCAGGTAGCATTAAATGCAGCTATGATTGTTCACCATTGACAGTAAGTAGATCTTTCAAGACATTCATAAGTAGGATTCTTGTACCATGGCAGGGACAAGAATGCTATTCACATCATTTTTTGAAGCTGTTCTTTGCAGTGTGAGAGACTGGTCAAAATTCTGAGACTTCACTGCAGTAGAGTATTTTGACATGTCTAAAGTTTGTCAGGATCACATTTTGTGCACTTGGCTTCTTAAGTAATAGGGTGGTGTCACATCTTGTTCTTAGTGTGTGGTGGTTTCGTCACAGCTACATGAAGGCTTGATGAGTTGAGTAACTTGCTGGGGCCAATTATTTAATTAACTTTAGGTCCCCCCAAAAAATCAAGATCATGCCAAACTCAGCAAGAGTTGCTACTCTTGACAGTGCGCTGATATGGTTTCTGATAGAGAGTCAATGAAAGTCTACATGTTGCAAGGACATCAATCAAGGAAAGGATGAGTTACCATGAGTCCTCGTGCAGGTGTTGAGCTGGAGCTGAGCTGCAAGCCTTTGGGGAGGGAGCATCCACTTTTGTAAGATGCAGACATATTCCTTCGAAGAGCTCTCTGCATCTTCTAAGCCTTGCAATCAACTCTCTTGGTTTCATAGTGTTCAATTGTAACCTCTTCTGGAAAGATGCCAGTTGACAGTTTACTTTCTTGCTTTGTTTTTAATGTATGGTTGATGTGCCTGACTGCTTGTCCCTAAGATGATCAAGGTCACATATTCCTACTTGTATTCTTTTTTTTCTGTAATGCCTTTTGTTGAAAGCGCTGCACGTCTAGGTTCCTCACTTGGCCTTTATTGACATGACATATACTTGGCATATATGTCATGCTTTTAGGAAGGCTTTGCCATTTTATCTGTGGCTACTGATAAGAGATCCTGCATATGCTAAGATGTAGTATGTTTGTATTCTATGTGCAGTGAATAACAGTCAGGATCAAGCCTTAATAAATCTTTTGGCTGGCTTGGAAGATGACGGCTACCAAGGAAATGGTTCCCGGCTATCGTCGCAGCAGCAGCGCTTCAATGAGACTTGCAGTACCTTGCAGAACAGTGATGATGAGGAAAACGACCCCCAGTTGACAAAGGAAGACATGGAGCTGAGTATGTTGATGTCGCAAAGATGGGACAGCACTGTAGAAGAGGACGATGCCAAGCGACAGTAGGTTTCCACCCGCTTTAGAGTTTTTTCTAGTCTGAAAGTTGTTAAACTTCTTGGTAATGAATCATTAAGCAAGAGTTTTGTCTGATCTACAGAATAGTACGTTTTTGAAAATGTGTTTTGAATGAAGTTTTCAGCAGTCAATGCAAGTAGATATATTCCGATCAGTGCTACTGCACCTCTTTTTACAAAGGTCAAAAGTTATTGTTAGAAATCAAACAAGTCACCATGTTGAAGCATGCTCTCACAAAAGATAATTGTCATTATCAGCTTGTTACATCTGTTACATTAAAGGGAGTTTTTGTCGATTTTTCCTAAACACCCCTGTTGTATATGTCTCTTACAACATGGATGACAAACACATTCATAGCATCAACCACCCCTTGACTGGCTTGAGTCAGATGACATAGGTTTTCAATATGCCAGATTACACATATTTTAGATTGATTATGCTGACCTTCTGTTTGCCTGGGCACCAATGTTTCCTCTAATTATTTTCCTCTGTGTCCGGCAGTATAAGGTGTCTGCGCTGCAGCCAAGGCTAGGTTTGCCAAGACCAGACTGCGCGTGTGGGTGCAGCGACAAATATCAGTGCAAAAGTCACTCCAAACATTTGCTTAAAAAGTGAAAAGATGGTGCATTTCCACTCATACAGCGCCACATGATGGATCTTAAGGCAGGTTTGCAATCTAGATGCACACACCATGACATGAATTGGTTACACAGGCAAGTACACTTCAGCTTTAGAAAAGCACAGGATTCCAACGGTGGTACCATTATAAGATTTTACTAAAGATTCTCACTGGAGCTCTGTTCACAGGGTGGGGAAATGTTGGGAGCCTATACAATATCGCATACCGGGGGATACATGAAGGAGGGCACATGTTATACCCCCCTGTGTGCATGCCCTCCCAGTACCTGCACAGCATGGACTTTGCAGTCCATGCCCTGCAGGAATTTGCTTTTGCGTTCACATTGCAGTTTTTTTTTTATAGGAACCGTTGTGGGACAGTAACGAAAAAAGTCAAAATCTGGCCGGCGGTGCTCACACAGGTTTAGTGGTGCGGGAATGGGACGGTCCTGCACCGCCAAACTCGTAATAAGGCCCTAAGTCAGCATGGTAATCTTAGCATTTGTAGCAAGACCAGCAGACCTGCCAGCAGCAAAAACTAACGGTATTTCTTGGATAGCTGACAGAGCAGCAGGAACACAGAATGCATTGCAGCAGCGGTGTGATGTGCACTTGCACAGGAGAGGGAAAAAAGACATCAGGCATCTGGCAACAGAGGTTCTGCATGGAAAGGATGATTGGAAGCTGGTTAATGCATCAGGTGCTGAGGAAAATGACATAGGCATGTTTTGTTTATATTTTCATCATACAATCTACTTAAGTTTTTATAAGTAACAGTCATAGTATTGTTCATACTCCCATATCTTCTGATTAAAACAGTGGCATATCATTTAGTTCACAAAATAATGTATGGATATTAATATAGTGTGAAGGTAGCTGGAGAGCAAATTCTCTGTACCCTCCAAGCCAAAACGTTTCCATGTCAAATTTGTTTGAGTAACTCTAAATCCAACAAAACTGTGGATTTCTTGTAGTTGTCATTCATTGTGTTTTTCATCCATGATGCACGTGGAGTATCGCCAGTGCCTTCAATACATTTTGCTAATTGGGTGCGGCTGTGGGGCAGATTGGGTGAGTATTCATGTTAATCGCAGCCCCCGTCACACGCTGCAATTAAAACACAAACTTTCTCAGCAGCATGCAATCTGCCCTGCACAGGGCCACCCTTAGAGCTGGTGGCCCCTAGTGCGATAATGGTTGTTGGTGCCCCCCAATGACCACCTCGCCATGGATTTTCCTTACCACCCTTTAACAGTGCCCCTCAAGTCTCCATTACCACTCTCTCTGAGATTAATTTAATTCGTTTTGTAGCACACCTCATACTAGTGTAGGGTGTCAGAGGACTTTTCATTTCACACACATTAAACAGAGACAATCATTCGTAGGTATGTAATTCAGTGTAGGAGAAATGTTACCTAATACCGAGGACAGCAAAGTGTAGGAGTGGCATGTCATCATACTGGTAGGGAGTATAGTGTGAGTGCTTGGTCTGGAGAAGCACAAATCCAGAATTAAAAATGTAATACCATGGTTAGGGGTTCTCTTTAATAAGAATTGTTTGTACCCAAATTAACACTTTTTGCAACATTAGGATAGTGAATGGCTGGGGAAAAGAAGCTTAACGCTCTAATCTATACCTTGCAGTATGCATGATGTTCTTTGATGACAGTTATAGACAGTTCTTTTACTGTTCTGTATTATAATTTTAACTTATAAACTACAATTAACAAAATTACCTCTCTGACAAAAGTATTAACACGCTAATCTATTTTCATTCTATGCACTTTGTGATCTGCATGGTGCACGTTCTTTGCAGCAGGCATATTAACCCTGTGCGCTACATTAAAACTTCCTCTAGAGAGAACTCTTGAGAGTTATCTTGACATTTTTATTATTTTATGTAAAATTGCTGGAGGCAAGGGACGTCGCAGTAGGTGTTTTTAAAACAATAATTAATTGCAGTTATGACACAGGCGGCCGTGCACCACAATGCACCCAACTACCTCGCTCAAAAGTTGTCTATATCAGGAGGTTCGAGATCCAATAGAAGCTCAAAAAATCTACTCCTGAAACCTCGTAGATTCCGGAAAGAGAAAACATACAAGCGCTCCTTCTCAGGCATGGCACCCAGGATTTGGAATGCGCTCCCCCCTGAAACCAGGCGTATCTCCTCCACTGCACTCTTCAAGAAAGAGGTGAAAACCATCCTTCTGGCCAAGATCTCCTGAACCTTATAGGTGCTGGATCAGAGACCCAGCATTGCATTGTTTCAATGCACACCTTGTCCTTGGACACAATACTTCTACTTGATGGGGACACTACTACGCTACTTTCTTACTACCGACCAATATATGATACACGTTGGTTCACTGACTCACTCTCCCGATGCCCCCACTCAGTGCTCTCTCTATACTAAAACATTGGTATAAGCCTTCCACTCACCCAAGGTGTACCTGAACACCTCTGTAGTGGGATCAATGACTTGTGCCGTCTTATATTACTGGTTTACCTGATTGTATATTGATATGTTTTATGTATGTTATTATTATCCTATCATGTTGTGACTACTACACTGCTCCCACTACCTCTGTTCACTCCTACTGCCCCCACCCTGTCTTTGTGAAGCGCTCTGATATCTGTAAGGATCTTGTTCGCGCTATATAAAACTTTGAGTAAATAAATAAATAATTTACCTAGAAACACATTGTCTCCACCCGAAGTCAGCACCCAATACAGTGGCACTGGTCACACCGCCCTAGAGCTGGCCCTGGCCCTGCAGCCGAGCCCTATTAACCAAAGAAAGGCATCAAGTCTACCAGGGACATCTTAAGGATTTTGGAGGCCCTAGGTTAAACCTATTTTGGGGGCCCTGGGCCAAACTTATTTCAGCTTGTTCATGCCCTCCTAGGCCAGGTCACTGACAGCAGACTGTTGCAATTGACCAAATTCTAAATGTGTTTACATCTAATTTTCAGGGATAGTGTTGTGTGTTATCAATATTGTATTGTATTGTATTGTATTGTAATTGCATTGCTATAGTGCTTACTACCCCTGATGAGGCGTCAAAGCGCTTTTTCGATGAGTGGCTGCTTCTCCGGAATCCATAAAGGATTAGTGGTGAATTAGTATGGTGGATATGTTAGTCAGGTATTTGGATTCAGAAGGATAGTGGAGGGATAGAAGAGGGAAAAAGGTTTGCATTTATATAGCGCTTGTTACCCTTGATGGGATGTTGAAGCACTTTTTTGGCGAGTAGCAGTGTACTCCGGAACCCATTAAGGGTTAGTGGTGAATCAGAATAGTGAAATATGAAAGTAATTTGAGTGGTAAATGATGAAGATGGCCTTAAAAATGACACTGTCCTAGATAGGAAGCTTGTGTGGTTGGTTCCTTGACCTTTATTTTACTCTCGAAAACGGAATGTGACTCAGTAATTCAGGTCAGAAAGTTCCATTGGGAGTGAGGTCATGGCTGATTTGAAAATTGTTCTTTACGCGCACAGATGAGCTGAACAGCCTTGTAACGAAAAGCTAATTGGAGGATATAAAGTGTTGATTTATGTATTACATCCATCACTCTGCTTTTCTCAGCCAATTTCTATGAGTATGAAAAAGAGGACAACTCACACCAATATGTGAAACAAACAGGAATGTCTAAGGAAGGGCCAGGCCAGCCAGTCACTCACTGGGCACCCCTAGATTTCAGTTCACGAGAGAATCAGCCTGAAGACGCGAGTCAAGCTATTCAGAGCCCCTTTAACTTTCTACCAGCAACTTCCATACTGCCCTCTACCAGCAAGACGAAATCTCCATTCATGAACCGATCAGACAACTCTGATCATTTAGAGCAATTTACATTCAGGATCGAAGAAGCCACTGAATCTATGCAGACCACACCATTGCCAAAGAACTATGGCCGTAGTGGAATTTTCTAACACATCTATCACACTCCATTACTCTCCACTCACTGGCTTCTGAAAATCATGTATGCTCAGTACCTACCTAATCATAGGTTTTAGGGACCGCAAAGTGGCTGTGAGGTTGTAGCTCTGGAAGAGGCTTGTCGTCAAGGAATTCCTTTATGCCGGGTTCAGGCATGTTCCATCCACAGGAGTTGGAGGTGTAGTTCATTCAGGGATATAACACAGCTGTGTTATGAAAAGTATGGCGAAGGTAGAGATAAGGCAATTTTAGTTTGATGGCGACTTTTGGGTAAGCATATCAAATATGTCAAACTCATTTAGGTAGGAGCAATCATAGCACGAGGTAAGGCTGCTGCCTTAAGATGACAGCACTAGGTCACGTGAAATTACTAGATCTGAAAATGGTTAGCTCGTCTCCTTTCATCATGATGTCAGCACTCAGTGGTGTCGAATAACAAGAAAAGACCTCAAAACAGATATTTCATCTCATCGTAGATGTCGGCACTAGATGGTGTTAAATTAGGCCAGAAAACAGCTCCTTCATATCAACATAAGATTTTAATATTAAGTGGTGCGAAATTACATGTAAGGGCATGAAAATGTCTATCTCATCTCATAATAGCATAAAATGTCAACACTAACTGGTGTCAGATTACAGATTGTAACACATCAGCAGTGCACTAATATTACTGCAAATAATATCTGTGACACACTCCATTTCTCCTATGTTTGGTTCTATTTCGAGCTAAAAAACATTTTTATGGATGTTGCATGTAAAATAAACATTTCTCTGCAGACTGTCTATAATAGACTCTCACACATCACCCACTTTAAACAATAAATTAAGGGCTAATTGCATTCAAAACAATCTGTTTAGTAATTATTCAAGGTCATCACGGCAAGACTATCAGTAGGCTCCTCTGAACAGCCCTGCCAAGTACCACGCATCAGGCGTTAGACTAACGCATTTCAGTGTGGTGGTCCACATCATCTCACTGATCTACAACCTCACGCATTTAAAGCACCTTAGCTGTCAAGCCGTAGCGCTGTTACCTGCACAGTCAAAAAGCTAGGCTGTAGTGCGGGGTCCGCTCTGCTTGTGGCAGGTTTGGGGGCTGCTGGCTCAGCCTAAGAATGGGCTGGCTTAGGCAGGCTGAGAGGCTGGCTACACTGTAATGAAAAAGTTCATTAACCGCCTCCGCAATGGATTCAGATTCACGGTTTGCACGTGCCATCACTTGACTGAGTGTAACAGCAAGTTATGTAAAAGGGAAGCTGGATTTGGACATTAATTACCAAAGGAGTGATTGAGTCCTACCTCTCTCGACCATCACCATCTTATGATATCTTTGTGTACGAAGCAGGGATAAAAGGGAAAGCTAACACTAACACTACCCGGGTACAATTAAAGGAAAGGTAGACCAAATACTGTTTCGTTCTAGAGCCTTAGCTCCCTGCTCAAAAATAAAAACCTGTATCTGCTTGTGCTGCCAAGTGTCATAGATCAGGGCATGGTAGCTTTTAATGACCCATCCTCTTCCAAACCATACCCATGTAGAGTGGAGAAAAAATGTAAGCACTCCACAAGAGATCCACCATACATTTAAAGTAATGCTCCAGCAGACTCTTAAACTCTCCACTGCGAGAAAGAGAGCCAGTGCCCCTTTGTCTACAGTATCACTTCCAGAAAAGGAGAGTAAGACAACAGAAATGATGGGAAGAAAAATGGTGAGGTTAGTTGCAGCATAGTGGCATTTAGCAAATCCTAAACTGATGTGGTCACCAACAATTGAAGGCGATAGAGGCGGTAATGCAACATCTTCCAAACCAATGTGACAGGCTTGGGCAAAGCCAGTAGGTAGAGTGGAGTGAACTGTTGCAGAGTTGAGTGATGCAGCGTACAGTAGAGTAAACGGTTGCAGAATAGAGTGTTGCACAATAGACTGGTGCAGCATTGAGAAGAGTAAAGTGTTGCAGAATTGAGTGGAGTGACTTGGAATGGAGGGGTGTAGATTGGAATGCCAAACAGTAGAGTATTGTAGAATGGAGGGTCTTGGAATGGCTTAGCAGAAATTACATTGAGTGGAGTGGCATAGATTGGCTAACAGTAGCATGGTGCAGTGTAATCTCGTGGAGGGGCATAGAGTAAAGTGTTGTGGAATTGAGTAAAGTGGCATAGCATTGAGCGTCGTAGAGTGGAATAAAGGTTCGTAGAGTACAGTGGAGTGGCATTGAGTGAAGTATAGTGGAATGGTGTGGAGTAGCATGTAGTGGAATATAGTTGAGTTTCGTGAGGAGGCATGAAGTGGCAGAGTGTCATAGAGAATAGTGATTTTGGGTGGAGTAGATGTCATATAATAGAGTATCATAGAGTGGCGTGTGGTAGAGTAGCGTAGAGTGGAGTAAAGTGTTCTAAAATGGATTGGATTGGAGTGGCGTGGTGTAAAGTGGAGTAAGGTGTTCGATTGAAGAGTGGCATAGAGTGTTGAGTGGACTGTCATGGGGTGTTGTAGAGTGGCATAAAGTAAGAGTGAAGTGAAGTAGCCTAGAGTGGAGCGACCTAGAGTAGAGGAGAGTGTTGTATGGTTGGTGTGGTATCACATTGCCATTACAAACAACACATTTTTAATTGGAATTACCATTAAATTTGCATGTACAGTTTTACTGATAAAACTAAACACCACACAAACGATAGGGGGTGAAAATGGCATCACCTAGTATATTTGTTTTGATTGTAGAAAACAAATTGTATTTGTAGCATGTGTTGGCCATAGATACATATGCTTAGCATACTCCTGCCATCTAGTGTTGGGCTTGGTTGTTTGCAACTAGGTTTTCTTCGGAGAAGTTCTTCGAGTCAGGAAGTATAATGACTCCTATAGTATGTGTTGTGCATGTTCATAGGCTCCTTTGTTTGTTTTTTTCCACCATCTGGTTCAGACATCCATCTCGGAGCTCCATTGCAGAAGCTTGATTCCTGCCTCGAGGCCCTTCCAGCGATCCGTTCTTTTTCAACTGTCGACAGGACCTTGACATCACTACACCAACAAGTGTTACTTAAAATTTTCGATCTGCCCACCTGCGCTCGAGCCCAGTTTTGACACATCATTGTCCTTTTAGATACCAACTCCAACGGCAACAAACTCCATATACTCTGCGACAACAAGGGATGGAATAGACACCCTTTAGCTTCTGTCCTAAGTGTCACACCAAGTATTCCAGGCAGGACCAGCACAAGTCGTGTAATCTCTTTGTCCCTGGAACACGACGAAGTGTAGTGTGAGGCATTACTGGCTTTTCCATCGAAGAAGACGCTTTAGCAGCAAAGAGAACATTATTGAGCCCACCCCACTATGCAGACACAGCATACCGAAGAAGCGCCTGATATTTTCGGAGAGCAGTTGGCAGAGCCGCAACACGCAACAAAGGACACAGAGGCACAGGCGTGGTCAACGGACTTCCCTATACTGCCGGCTAGCAGTGATGAGAGCTCCGACCTGGATTCTTCCACACAATGGCACGTGAGTACTCCGGTGAAAGCTGCCCATATCCCAGCAAAAACAGCTAATGTGGCTTCCAGAACCCCACTGTCCTCGGGTCATGTTGGTCTCAGAAAACAGGCCCCGGAGCAGACCCAAGTCCCTCTGCCTGTAAAACACTAAATTAGCGTTGAAATGTTCAAAGCCCTGAAAGTCTACTCGTTGCCGGTACTGAAAACAACTGACCATCCACTTTAGAAGCACCACAAGCCGTTGGAAACGAAACCCCCCATCATCGGATCCAGAACCACTTTCGATGCCGAAACACCAAAAGATTCCCTTGGCACCGAAACATCACTTTCCGAAACCATCATCTGGGTCAAAACCGTGTCGGTGGTGAAAATACTTTCGATGTCGAAGCACACAAAGACGGCATTGGAGCCCAAACAGCCTATTCAACCATTTCTTGAGAAACTTCAAGATAAACTGCACAAAGGAAAAAAAACGTTGTTTACTCATAGAGACACTGTGAAAGTATGGGCAAAGCTGCCCCCAACTATATCTGACACACTTCCAACGAGAAAGAAAACATTTGAAGAGGAAATCATGGAGCCATATACACTCTAGGCTCCCAAAAAAAGAAAAGAAAGGACAGGGGCACTAGCCTTATTCTTTTTCCTCCTACTGCTCCTCCTCCACTTCCCTTTAGGCCTCTATCTCCTCCTGCTCTATTACAATGCCAATATTACAACTACTGGCAATATCCCCAGTACATACGCAGTCACCCGAGCACCCACCTTCCGAATAACCACATATCACCCTTAGTCATTACAGGATGACATTGGTACAGGAGATGATTTACCATATGACCCAGATAATATACAAGATCCATGGTATCAACATGATGTAGATCCGGCGGATGATACCGATCTGAATATCCTGCCCCGCAAACCCCTCACCACTCGATGTTGCCACATCATATCATGAAGTATATCACAGCAGTTCACTACCATAAAGTGGATCTTCACACTTTAGAGGATGAGGAGGATTTTGTTGTGGAGGCACTAAATAAGTCGCACAGAACAGTGCAATCCCGTCCTAAGTTAATAGGCGTGCTTAAATCCACACAGGAAATATTTAAAAAGCCAGTAAAGCCCAGGGTTATAACTCCTAGGGTGGACAAAAAATAAAAAGCGTGTCCATCAGACCGGGCATATATCAGGGGACAAGCTCACCCTGACGCATTAGTGGTACACAATGCTAGAAAAAGAGCAAACTCACAGAGCACTGGAGATGCCCCGCCCACAGATAAGGGAAGCAAAAATGTGATGCAGCAGAGAAACGTGTTGCTGCGAAAGCAGCTAATCGCCTACGTATCGCCAATTCTGTGGGATTACGTTCCGTTATAATGGAGCCTAATGGGATGAGATGCAGAAGCTACTGCATCACTCCCCAGAATAATAATATTGTCAAGAGGGGACTCAGTTGGTAGCAGAAGGTAGAATCATATCAAATGCCACTATAAAATGCGCAATGTATTCTGCTGATAGCCGTGCAAGAGAAATAAACACTAGTATTCTCATTAGGCGTCTTGCATGACTAAGGGTCTTGGGCTTTAAGCCCAATGTGCAACAACATTGTTTAAACCTATGGTTTGATGGCCAAAATCTATTTGGGCCACAAGTGGATGACAATCTAGAAAAACTAAAAAAAGATGGATACAGCTGAAGCCATGGGTGCCCTGCAAATATTCCTGCATAGAAGTTCCTTTCTGAGGGGGCAGTATAGAGAGGCAGCAAGACCTGTACATCAGTCGATTCAGGTAATGAGAAAATATTACAAGGCTAATCTGGCTTAATACCTCAGAGAAACCTACTATAGGTGGTCACACTATAAAAAGAATTGAGGAAGAGGTCCTGGTTCCACCTGAAAATCCACCACACCCACTAAACTGTGACCACCTAAGTCTCCCTCTCAGCATAAAACACTGGTAGGGGGACTGCTACAGCAGTACCACCAACAATGGCTCCAAATCAACACCGATCAATGGTTTCTATCTATCATCAAATCCTGGTATTGTCTAGACCTCACAAATGCACCACCCACAATGCCACCACAGACACAAAATATGTCACCAGAACATGTTACACTCCTCCAAGAGGAGGTTCAAGCTCTTCTTCAAAAAGGAGCTATAGAAATAGTCCCAAAGTAACACGTAGGACATGGAGTATATTCACTATACTGCCTCATTCTCAAGATGAACAGGACGTTAAGGCCTATTCTAGACCTCAGGCCACTCAACAGTTACATGTCCTCATAACACTTTAACATGGTCACGCTACAAGATGTGATACCATTGCTACAGCAAGGATATATCATGACAGCCTTAGACCTCAAAGATGCTTATTTCCATATTCCCATACATCTAGCACAGCGTTGCTATCTCCGTTTTCAAATCAACGGACAGCATGACCAGTTCACGATGTTAATTCGGAGTAACTACAGCTCCAAGAGTATTCATCAAAAGCTTTTGGGGGGGTATACATGTTTTCCCCTATCTAGATGATGGCTCATCAAAATTCTTACCAAGTACCAATGTCTGCAGGACACACAACAGTTAATCAACCTGCCTCACAAATTAGGATTTACACTCCGTATAGCAAGGTCTCACCACCAACCTTTGCTAATGCAATCGTTCCTTGGAGCAATAATAAACTCTGTCTAAGCCAAAGCCTTTCCCAGTTCTGAAAAGGTACAAAAGTTCCAGCTTGCATTAACTCATTTTCAACCACAGCGTCAAGTCAATGTAAAACAGTCATGAGCTTTCTAAGAATGATGGCATCATGCATATCCATAGTACCAAACGCTCGACTACATATGCATCCCCTTCAGTGTACTCTTCAATCACAATGGTCTCATGCGGAGGGGTATCTACAAGATCTAGTGTTGGTAGGGCCAGTGACCCATCGCTCGCTGCAGTGGTGGAACAGCAACAATCTGTTGCAGGGTCGGCCCTGTCAAATCCCCAATTCTGCAAGTCACCATTGCCATATATGCATCCCTTCAAGGTTGGGGAGCACATATGCAGAACCTCACAGTACATGGTCTACGGTCAACATCTGGAGCCTCTAGCATTTTATCTAGCTCTAAAAGCTTTTTCATCTTTACAACAAAGTAGTCCTAATACGTACAGATAACATGCTTGCAATGCATTATATATAAAAACGGGGGAGGAGTAACATACTCATTGCAGCTCTACCTCCTAGCCGTGCGCATGTGGTATTGGGCCATACATCGCAAAATCCACCTCCTAGCAGAATACCTACCAGGAGTGGACAACGATTTCGCAGAGATGCTTAGCAGAACACATCAACAGGTGTATGAGTGTGAAATAGACACAACACTTCTGCATTCGTATTTCAAACGTTGGGGAACCCCAGAGATAGACCTATTTGCGACACAATTTAACGCAAAATGTCAAAACTTCCCCTCCAGGTTTACTCACCCCCACTCCAAAGGCAATGCCCTCTGGATCAATTGCTCTGGGATATTTGCTTACGCTTATTCCCACCTCCCACTAATTCCATACGTGGTGCAAACATCCCTCACACTAATCCTAATAGTCCCAACATGGGCAGAACAAGCATGGTTTGCAACCCTACTACAACTATCAGTAGTGCTACACAAGAAGTTACCTCTCTAGTCACATCTTATAACTCTGGACCAAGGACTAACGTACCAAAAATCCCACACAGCTGAATCTAGCGATCAGGTTCCTGTCCTGAGATTTTAGAATTTGGGCACCTTAATCTATCACAGGAATGCATGGATATTCTCAAACAAGCATGTAGACCAACTACATGAGAATGTTATGCTACAAAATGGAAAAGATTTGTGCATTACTGTTTAACCACTTGCATGCTAATGACAAGGTGAACTCGTCATGAGGTACACTGGAGCTGTGCTCATGACAAGGTCAACTCGTCATGTATAATGGGATTCATAAATCTGCAGCACAGGAGGGGAAAACCCCTTAGCAGCCAAGTGGTTAAATGAACAAATCCAACCACTATCACCAACAGTGCAAGACATCATTGGTTTTCTCTTCCATCTACAGCAAGCAGGACTTGTTTATATAGCAATCAGATTGCATGTAGCGGCTTTACGTGTTACGTGCAAGACAGACATCATGTCACTTTTTAAAATTCCAGTGATTAAAGCATTTATGGAAGGACTAAAAAGAGTCATTCCGCCTGTTTTCTTACCCAAACCAGATGTAATACCAAAAAGAGTGCTACACACATTATATGTTAAAAGGGAATTAATGTATTACTTATTTACTTATATAGTTTTGTATAGCTTGAACATGACCCTAATGGGTATCAGAGCGCTTAACATGACAGGGGATAATGTAACATTTGGTCTGCAGGAAAAAAAAAAGAAAGGAAATACATACAAAGAACTAAATCTTTTCGCAAAATGCAGCAACTCTTTGTTGCATTTGCAAAGCGACAGCAGGGTTCTCCAATAGCCAAAGCAGGAAATGCCAGCTGAATAGTTAGATGTATTCAGACTTGTTACCGCAAAGCAAAAAGCCTACTAACATAACTCCAAGAGCTCACTCCACACGCAAAAAGAAGCCTCAATGGCCTTTTTATGAAATATCCTATCGCAGATGTTTGTAAACCAGCTTCACTGGAATCACCTGCATGCATTCACAGAACATTGGGTTGATGTCTTAGCTAATCAACAAGCTAGAGTGGGTTAAACTGTATTAAGAACACTTTTTCAAACACGTACATCAACCACTAGCTAACCACGACTTTTGGAGAGCACTGCTTTACGTTTGATGCTAAGCATTTGTATCTACGGCAAACACATCCAACGATGGACTATGTTACTTACCCTGCAAGCATCTATTCATAGCATGTGGTGCCATCGATTCATATGCACTCACTCTCCTCCCCGGCAGCTACTGGTTGATGTAAGCTCTTACCCTGTAACATTTTACATTTTGCTACTATTCACTCACATGCTCATATTTTCTGTCACTATGTTGCTCTTATCCTAAAGCTCACCTGATGAGTTAAAAACAATCTAGAAAATGAGCAAATGAACATGCTTAGCACGGATTATAGGGGGAGTTATTATAACTTGTGACTAGAAGAACTTATTTGAAGAAAACAAGTTTCAAACATTCAAGCCCAACACTAGTTGGCAGGGGTAATGGTAAGCCTAAGAATCTATGGCACTACACCCTACAAATAGATACTTACTGGGTAAGTTACACATTCCTTCTGCCACACTTCAGAGTTACGAAAAAAATGTTCTTAACTTGTGGTTTCCCAATTCCAATGTATTCTGACATATTTGCACAGTTCATTTACAGAGAATTACATTTTGTTGTGAGCTAGAAAAATACATTTCCTTTCCCACCCCAATTATTTGGTTAGATTGTCACGTAAATCCTTTCACTTTGAAGTCCATGAAAGAAAAGTAAACACCAAGCTCCCTCGGACAACAGATCCTGACATTTGATTCCTATCTTTGAATGCACAGCAAATGTGACACTATGAGGACTAATTTAAAGGCCTGTTTACAGAAGGTGCTTGTGTCAGAATACGCGAATACAGGCTATGCTCCACAGGAGGGACAAAGACATGCTGGATAACCTAAAACAAATAAAGCCAGCAAATCAAAAGCAAACAAATGTGAGTTACAAACCACAAAGCCAATGATGAGCAGGGCGGATTGCATTCCTAAGAAAGCTTTTAGAACGGCCGCAAGAAGTCTTTTCGCAACCAAACAACTGGCCTGTCTGGTAGTGTTCGACCTAAGAGGGTCTAAAGTCATCATCTAGGTAAGCAAAACCATATTGAATATATATCTGAAATCAGCCCTTAATGCGCGGATCCAGCCTGCAGACAAATGTGCACGGGAACGATTCTTCAGAGGCACCCATTGCTAAATGTATTGGGCTTCAAACAAGAAGTCCAAGCTGCCATTACAGAAATGCTGATCACAGGGGAGAACCTGTTTGGAATAACTATAGATGAGTAACTATAGCAAAGGAAAAGACCATGAAATGGCTAAAGCAGTAGGGGCCTTACAGCTTAGGGAAACTTTTAAGAGAGGCATGACACCCACCAGGAAACCAGTGGGCATAGGGGGCTTCCTACCAACTCCACAACAAGCGGGCTCCATGCCAAGAACAGATGCATACTGGTAAGTAGCATTTTCCTTTTTTGCTTTTTTGTTTTTATATCCCCCCCCTGCCCCCAACCCTGTCCCCTACCAGCAGCCACTGTATGTAATGCAACCTACCCTATATAGAACATAGTGGGAGTACCCTCTGTGCTGTACCTTGTGACAGCCTAACCCCGATATCTGTTATTGATGCATTGGGAAGCTGATCTGACGTAGAGCAGGGCACCAAGGGCACTTCTCTTTTTTTCTATGTCTCTCTTTCTCTCTCTCTCTTTCTCTCTCACTCTCACTCTCACTCACTCTCTCTCACTCTCACTCTCACTCTCACTCTCTCACTCTCTCTCTCACTCTCTCACTCTCTCACTTTCTCTCACTCTCTCTCACTCTCTCGCACTCTCCCTCTCTCACTCTCTCCCTCTCCCCCCCCTCCCCCCTCCCTCCCCCCTCCCTCCTCCCTCCCTCCCTCCCTCCCCCAAAGTACTGTTTGCCATGGCTACAACCCACCACTGCCCTGGCATAGGTCAGCCATCCCTCTAGCTGGGTGCATTATCCCAGTGGTGAGGTTACAAGTGCATGAGCCCTGTACCCCTACAGTGTCTAAGCCAATTCTTAGACATTGTAAGTGCAGTAATGCCATTAAGAGTGTATGGTGCTGGGAGTTTGTCATTGCGAACTCCACCGCACCATAATGGCTTTACTGAAAACTGGGAAGTTTGGTATCAAACTTCTCAGCACATTAAACCCACACTGATGCCAGTGTGGGATTCAATAAAAAATGCACTCTGAGGGCATCTTAGAGATGCCCCCTGAAAAACGACCAGCCTCTGGTGGGTTCCCTGACTGGTACACATCAGCCTGCCACCACTAGACATGTTTCTGGACCCCTGGTTGGGAGCCTTCGCTCCGTGAGCCCAGAAACAAAGCCTTTTGTGGGTGGAGGTGTTCACACCTTCCCCAGGCCAGGAAGAGTCATCTGTGGCAGGGGAACTTCAAAGGACTTGCCACCTTCGTAGTGCAACCCCCAGCCTCTCCTGCTATCAGGAGCAGGCCCCCTTTCTTTCTCCCCTCCTTTTCGGCGGAAAGACAGGCGGGAAAAATTAGCCAGCTCAGAAGGTGTGCCACCTCTGCCAACCCAACCCCTCAGGTGGGGGAGGCGAGGTGAAGCCCACTCTTGCAGATGGCAGGCACTCCCCAATAAGGATTAGGATGTGCCCCCTCCCCCACATCGGTTGAGCACACCAAGGGTGTAGCCACCCTTAGGTCAGTAGCCCATTGGCTACTGACATCGAGACCCCTAAAACGCCCCCTAAATACAGTATTAGGGGGCAGCCCTGAAGCAAGAAGACAGATTCACGCAACCAAGGACGAAAGGAGACTCCCAGCAAAGGAGACTGCAGTTTCCAGAGATCCTGCGCCAAAAGTTGCCTTTTCCTGCAGCCAGCAACCTCCAAAACCCCTGGGAGGATTGACTGGTTTCAACAAAGACCGGATCTCCTGTGAACAGTATCTCTGTTCAAAAGAAACAGACAAGAAAGACTCCAAGCCTGCTGAGGACAAACAAACCCGACCTCTTGGAACCACCACTGCACCCGAAGCCTACGGCCTGAGTCCCAGTGGTCCACCAGTCCCAGCGAGGTACCCCAGTGCTCCAGAGTCCGAGTCCACCATGGGTTGACCTCTCCTGGACTCCCTGACTTCGCCTGCGGCCTCTGCAAGGAGACTTCTCCCAACTGCAAGTGGCCTGGTAAGGAGAAATCCGACCTCCAAAGACACCCCTGCATCCAGCCGCCCTGTGCCCTAGAGAAAAGAACCAGAGCTGCACCTATGTCCCCGAGCCCACCAACTTACCAGCCCAGCTGTTGGTTCCTCCCGGAAGTCTTCCTGGCCCGAGCCTGCAGCTAAAAACCAAAACCAAGAATCCCCATTGAAAACAACAGGGCACCCGAAACCGAAACAGCACCCTACACCCAGCCGCCCCTGCACCGTTGTGGGTGCACCTTGTGTGCTAACTTGGATCCCCCTTTGCCCTGAGCCTAACACCAGGAGCTTTGCTCTCACAATCGTGTGACCTGCTCGAGAGCAGCCACCAACCGGAGGTCCCCTATCCCCATTGGATAACATTGGGCCTCAGCACTCTGCACCCGGCTGCCCTAGTGGGGAAACAGCGTTGACAACGCTGCCATCACATCGCTTTCCTTTTACAACACAGTTGTTACAACGACCACGTTGTTAGAACGCGATTCCTTTACATCGCAAGTCATTAGATTGACTTGCTGTAGGGGGCGCTCTAACCTAAGGAATAATATAATTTACTATTCCAACACCTTCCCTACTGTTGCGCAAAGTAATCTGCAAAGTAATTCAAAGTAATCTAACAGTCATTTCCACTGTATTCAAAGCATTTGCAAACCTGTAACAGTCATTTCCATTCAGCTTGCTTGTATTGTTCACCCTGCCTTGAAAATAATCAAATACACTTACCTGTGCCAGGTTTGGCTTGGTTCTAGAAATAAGATAAAGTAATGATATTTTTATACAAACAAAATTTGTCTGAGTTCAGTCTTTGAGTGTGTGACATCATTTGCTAATTAAATGTGTACAACACATGCTCAACACTACCATCTGATAAAGCCTTACTGCTCACCCGCACTACCACTAATAGAGAGTGAGATGCTATCTACTTTTACCTCTGCCTACCTTTGGTGCTCCACTGGAATCTGTGCACGCTATACCTCATTTTGGTATAGTATATACAGAGCCAGCTTCCTACAGCACAGGTAAACTATGCCCAAAAAGAACATGAAGATAATTGGTGGCCCAACTACTACATTGTGGAACAATGCACATCATGTGAATCTAGAACATGTGCCAATCTGCAAACTACTCTTAAAGATAAGTAAGCATTTCCTTTCTCTGCTATAGTAAAACCCACTCATTCCTCAATTCCTTTGTTGTGGCTGCATCACTGGACAATGAGATCTAATAGACACTGCACATCCGTACCTCAAAAAGATTAACCTGGTTTCACGGTAGCCACAGACCTGGAAAACAGTGAAAACTGACTAGCAACTGCAAAAAAGATGCTTCTCCATTGTTTCAGGAGTCTTAGAACTTTTTTAAACTACCAGCCTCCCTCTTTGGCTGAAGGCAGCCTCCTTGGCCACCTTAGTAGTATGAATGCTGGCTCCTTCAGTCTGCACTTGTTCATCATTTTAGCTTAACACCACAGAGGGCTGTGCAATACCAACAGGAGAGGTGAGAAACAGCTAGCAGTGGAACTACTGTGTGCTTGCTATTCTTCTTCCTCAGTGGACCTAAATCCGGAAGCAACCATGGACTCCCCTTACTCCTTGCCTTGTTGAGAAAAGGAAGATTCACTTGCCTCAGGCGAAACCTGCACTGCACCTGCAATGAGGAATGACCTAATGTATTGGGCTGCTTGGAAGGACAAGCATGTGTACAATTTGATAAAATCACACTGCCCTAGAGCTGCAAGCTCACTCCTGTCTAACTTCCAAGGAGAGGCATGCCAACTTTCAGTTCAAGTAGCTGCTATTCCTCCAGGCATAGAGAAGGATGGGCCTGCTCTGTCGACAACCCTCCTTGTGCTCATATGGTGTCCGGTTTTTACCTTCCTCAACATCATTTGGGGTCCCGGAATCTGCTTGTTTAGTGTCCATCCTATTGACTAAGGAAGATTACCCCCTTTCCTGAACCTTTGATACAATCTTTCCAGCTGCAGAGCATCTAGACATATAACAGATTTAAGCCACTGTCCAAAGCCCGGTGGCGATTGTGGGTGCCCCCAAACAGTAAGGGCAAACACCACCATAAAAACTTAAGCATTATGGCTAGTCTGTCCTGGTTTCAGTTTCTATTTTTGGTAAATTCTGGTGGGGTTTTTTCAGTGTTTTCAATATCTTAAAAAACAGTTATCAGTGGTTACACATTTTCACGCCACTAAAAACAACAGAAAAAGTGTTTCTCCGGTGTTTATGGAACGTTTTGCTTGTATCATTGCTTGCTTTCTGCACTGAAAGAACATGGTATATAGACAGTGTACGTATAGTGTATATGAGGTCCAAAGAGATTTTTGCAAATTCAATCTTATTGTAGTACACCATACAATACTTCTTCAGTGAGTCTTTGGTCATGTGCGCTCGTGCTTTCCTTCCCATGTAAACTTATGTGAAAAGGCCCTCTCAGTATTCATAGCCCGTTGGGTTGAGAACCGTCAGCTAAAGGACACAGTTGGGATGACTCTTTCTTTGATGCCATATAAAGTACGAAATGATAAATATTTGCATTTTATTTCCTGGGCATAAGAAAACAGTGCACCAGAATGGACAAAAAAGTTAATAGCATCCCTCATTAACTCAGAATATTGTAAAGATGCTTTCAGCATACCATCTAACAAGTGGCAAGGATCTCCTACAGGGAATCAATTCAGCTCGGGTATCAACTTTGTCAGGTCATCACACAAATGTTTTATATACGTAGCTGAATCACTACAAATACAAACAATATCACTCCAATCTTTGTTGAACTTGGAAAGATCCTTTTTTGCAGAGCATAACAAGTGACACTGCGTTCCATGTTTTCCAAAAGTCTGGTGTCACGTTTTCACCACTATCCCAGATGCTTGGTGATATATATATATATATATATATACTTGTCACTATATCTTGCATTTAATGTTTAAAGCCTGAGGTGTTGGCAATTTACCTACTATCAATACAGACCACTAGAAACTATGGTCTGATGTATTAAGGGTTTTTACTCATTCTCTGTGGGTAAACGTGATGACACATATTAGGAAAGATTTTTATGAAACTGGCCATTTTACCTATCAGTGAAAGAATTAAATGCAGCCAAAATATCAAATGTGAGTTTGATATGTCCTGATTCTCTACAGTTTATAAAATAATTAAACTAAACATAAAACTGAAACTAAACCCTGCATCTTTAGACCAAAGGCCATAAAACTTAAAAAAGTCAAAGGAAGAAGAAACAATATTTTAGTGGCATCCCTAAAGAACAAAACTCACGCAGAATAATGGTAGCCAGTCTTTCTTACTGCTAGCTTGTATAACAAAGTTAAATTTTATTGACTCCTTCAGTGAGAACAAAATGACTCTTTCCCTTTCTTTTTCCTTTCTTTGAATGGCAATTAGTTTGTGGTTGTGCAGGTGTTTTTTCAGTGTTTATATGTTTTCACCGGTGAGGGCTATTTTTCGGTCAGTGGGGTTTTATCAGTTATTATAGGTTTAAACCTGAAACCCCCACAGCCTAATTATGGCTTACAGGTTAAAGGCCCCTGCACCTCCAGCTGCAGAAAGAACAGATGATGGACGGAATGCTGAAGTAATCATACATTCACCCCCAGTCACAGATGAGTGTTAAAACTATCGCGTTTTTTCGCACGCCACACCATTCCAGTTTAGGCCCAGCCATCTGCAAATCAGTCTTGACCCTGTTCTCCATGGGAACAGTCCAGCACGAACTGCCAGGCCAGGTCCTCCCCTGGAACAGGAAAAGCAGCCTGGGAGCAGTTTCGGGGTAACACCCCTCATCAGCCAGGCTAGCTTGAAGCATCACCTAATGGAACATCTAGCTGGTACTAGCACAGTAGCCAACCTCTAACCCCGAATAAATTCCAGAAGAATGCTAGACAGTTTTCTAATGGACACTGATGGCCAGACACTTTTTTAACCACAAGCCCCTCCCGAGGATCCTTGGAAGCACCTAGAATGTATTCTTCCAGGGTGGGATCTTGCTTTGTTTGGGTGGTGGGCGAGTGAATTTTGTTTACATTGCTGGAATTCCATTTGCTGAAATCATTGGCATTATCTCAGATGGCCTGTCTTTCTCTTTGGCACGTCTGCTTCATTGGAAAATAACAGCGAATAAAACCCTTTTAGACTCTACCTCCAAATATTCTCTCATTTTAGGTAGCAATGTCAATAGGACTCCATTCTAATCAGATTCTTAGTGCTTATCACGTGGGAGCATTACACATGCAAGCATTTGTTCTAAGATAGAGAAGGTGCTAGGAACCTTAGGTGTTCTTTTTAGATCATACGCTTGTGTACATTTACTTATGTAATGTTAAATCCCTCATAGTTTTAAAATGACTGGCTAGATGATGCATACCTTCACACTTCAAAGCTATGGATGCTTTTGTAGTTCAGGAGAAGTGCATTCTTTTTAAAGGCGTTTGCTGAAAGAGCGAGCCTAAAGATGTATTTGGGACATACATTTGGTTTTTTTTTACCTTGTACTATAATGTAAGGAAGAGGAGGCTCCGACTGGTGTTCTCTAAAAGTCTGATTTTAATGTGTTCTTGGTGCTTGATCCTACTTTTCCTGATACACTTTTCTCTACCTCTAGTATACAAGTGTGTTCACACAGAGAGTTTTATAAGAAAGGTTTAAGTTAAGTGACCCTGTTTTCAAAGATGCACCAACTCTTAATCTAATGATATCTAGGTTTCTAACCCCCTATCATCATCTAAAATGTACCATATGTGCTCATCTTTGATATTTCTAGAGAGCCAATCGCTTGATAGAAGTACCTTGGCTATGTAAATATTACGTTGGTCAACTTGGAGCAGTAGTGGGCAGCAACACGAGCCACCAAGCATATTGCCCAGTAACCAGTGACTTCTCTAGGACCCTATGAAAAGGCATTTCAGTTTTTGCCCTAGTATTCTTGTACTAGTCAGATGCCTAGAAGTAACTGTGTGTTCAGTGTTTGTGAAAAAAAACATTTTCATTCATCAATGTAAAAGCTCAACTATTTTTTTTAGTTTGTACTACGTTGTTTCATTTACTACTTTCTGTCTGGTCAGTGACACTGTCACAGACGTATTTTAAAAGCAAACTAAATTGTAGGAGTGAAGTGTAAATTATTGCATTCAGCAGGCCTAATGTGTTAGCAAGTGTGCTTCTGACTTGCTAGGACAAATCCAATTGATGTGTGAACACAGTCGTTTGAGGTCATAAGGGCCTGGGAAAGTAATTTCTTTTTAGTTGCAAAGTGATCCCTAACTGTCCCTTATTTCTTTTAGATTGCCTGATAAATATACAAATGGAAGTTCAACTGAAGATGAGTCGTCATCTGATGATGAAATGGGATGGAGTGGGAGCAATTGCCCTTCAACAAATCTCTCTATACCTCAATTAGATGGCACTGCTGATGAAACCAGTGGTAGGTACCGTTTAAAAAAACATGCAACTTTCTGTACAAGAAGTATATCTTCAACGCAATTATTGGTGGGTCACAACATTAGCCATTGTCATGTTGTCATATAATGTTGCCCGGATGCTTTTAATGTTAGATCAGAGCAATTGTAAGAAGTTGGGAGACAGTGAAGGAAAATGGATAAGTGCTTGTGCCACATTTCAGTTCTTTGCTACTATTTGAAGTAGACCTAGCATATCTTTCTTAGTATGTAAAAAAAGATTTTTCATATGATGCCTAGGACTTGTTCTCAGTTACTTCAACTAGTAGGACTTTTAATTTCGTCATTTTGGATTCCTGATGCTCATCCATCTTCCCTGGACTATAGCCTGTACCCTTAGGCCACACTTAGGACATTCATTTTCCTAGTCGTCGTCCTATTCTTTTATTTTTTTTTTTTTTTTTTTTTTTGCTGCATGGTTGTGGCACTACTTTCAGTGGGAACTTTTAGGTTCCTCCTTGTGAGTCTGCCCTGGATTTTCTTCTAGCCTCGCTATACTTCTGTGGAAAAGTAAATTTTGCCATGTTCTGTGTCCCTACGTGTTCCCCATCCTATGTTGTATGTGCATGATTAATATGCATATGTATTCCCCGTGATCGATTAAAGACGCAATTACAGTTGTGTCCATCTCTAGTATGCCAGTTTCCAGTTCTCGTGAAAGCTACGAGTATTAGGCCTATGTAAAGTTACGTTGCCACGTTTCTCAGTGTGCACGTTATTTCATTGTAAAGTCCCCGTTTCTAGGCCTGAAAAGGGCCCGGACACCAGATTCAGCTCCTGTCTCCTGAACCCTCGCTGAGGAGCGATACAGCCCCCACCTGTATCCCTGACCCTTCACTTACTTCCTGCCTCACAGTGCCCGCCCCAGCCTGGCTCTGCCTGCCAGTCTGCCAAGAGTATGTTATGATTCTAGTTATCAGTCCAGCCCTCCTTCTCTGCATTCCTAAGCTACTGAATCGCATCAATAGTTTCCGTCATGGTCTAGCCTTTACGTCTCCATGTAAGAGAAATACTGTATTAATGGTCATTTAATATTCCTCAACACGCACTACATGTAGAATAATGCATGCACCAGTCTTAGAATCTGTTAGCCTTTACCCCGATAACTTTTGGATTCTATCAACATGTTCTCTAAACATCAGATACTAGATAGTGTTTAGGTACATGTCGCTCTGACTCTCCAGACTTCAGTCTCTGTTTCCAGCGCAGAAGTCATAGCCCCCAGCTTCTCCTTAGTAACACGTCATTGTCAGTTTGCGCGCACCATTAGGTTAGAGGTCCCGGCTCCTTAGGTAGCCCCCTCCATGTTTCCGCCCCATTTATGACATATTCTGTTACGTTTACATCACATGTCTATGTTCACGCCTCTTGTTACACCTACTTTCACCCTTATCTTTCGCGACTGCTACGCACCCCACCCACTGCTCCGCCTATTGTATGTACTGTAATGCAATTGTTTTAGTATATATACTTGTGCATTGTTATTAAAGAGTGGTGCAGCGCTGCCATCCCAGTCCTGTGCAGGTTGTCCTGTTCCTGTCCTTTATGCTGTATTAAACCTGCAAACTCTTACTACCTCGAATCTTGACTCTTATTTATTGAGCTATCTGTTATTGTTATATCTAGTCAAAAAGAGAGATATTATTTATTTATTTACCACATAATGGCGCCCGAATAGGGACTTGCCCTTTCCCCACGCGCCGGTGAAGCCACGCAAGCCCCCTGACCCTCTGCAGCCGTGGCGGAACCATACCGGCCACGTGCAGATATTTCTGCTTCAAGTATCCCTCAGGCCCACGGAGGAGACGGAGGTTGCGGTCCAGCATCCAGACGAGGCGGTGGAGGAACGCGGCGAGTCCCGACCAGAGCCCAAGCCGAGAGTCCAAGGTCCGAGGTATCCGGAGGCCCACCCGTAACAGAAGTCCGAAGTTCGTCCGTCCGGCGTCGTAGCAGTCCAGTCCAGTCCGAGGCCTTCCGTTCTTGCTGCCCGGTGAGTACCGTTGCTGGGGTAGTATCTAGACAGGGTCAATTAATTTGTCTCCGGTCCGTGGGTTTGGGGTACACAGATCCAACACGAAGTGTCCATTTAGGTGGATGCGGGTCCTGACGTGTCTCTTTATGAGACCGGTAAGTTTCGTACTGTTTTAGCAGTGCATCTAGTTTCTGTTCTAGTCCGTTCTGTTCTCGAGAAATTCTGTATTTTGTTTTCAGCATTCCAGGTAGTATTTTGTCAGAACTGATCTTTTAAATGTCATCCATGTATTTCAATGTCGTGGTATGAAAGTGGTGTAATTATCGTGTTTTATTGTGTATTGTATTGTGTCTAGACTACAGTTCAGTCATGCCTTTGTTTTCCAAGTTACGTCATTTAAAAACTAGAAAAGGTTTGTTAGAAGAAGCAGTTCCTGTCCCGCCTAGGGACAGTCCAGGTCATTTTATGTATCAAAAGCATGGCATAAGTGCCATATTATATCTAGATTTATGGGTGGAGTACACCAAACAGTTAGAAGAAAAGTATAGATGGCCCGTATCAGGTACGTGGGATGCCGAGTGCATCATGCGAGTAGAAGAAGCATTATGGAAAAAGAAAGCCAGACAGTCACAGAAAGATGCCATCGAGTTATGGCGCAAAGAATCCCATAAAAGAACCGAAAAAGAAATCAGGAAGTCAGAATTAAGTAGGGAATCCTTAGAAAGAGCCCAAGAAAGGGAATTAATCGAGATAGGTGAACGAGTTAAAACCGAACAGTCAGACAGACAGAGGAATGCCCTCATTAAGGGTATGTATCCTCTTCTTGCCGAGGGCTTGCCAAAAGCAACCCCGGAAGCATCCAGTAATTTTCCGCCACCTTTAGTTCCGACCAAGCTACGTCACAAACCGACCGCAGCTGATATTTTTATTTCATCCTATTTGGACGACACAGTCCCAGAATATGCAAATCCTGTTCCACCAGCTCCTGTAAATAATGTAAATCCTGCTCCTCCAGTCACCGGGGCACCTGTTGCAGTACCTGCTACGGTACCCCCGGTTCAGCCCGTAGTACAACTTCCCGCCACATCAGTCACTCTGCCAGCACAAAGAGTATCAGTCGACGATTCCAGTATAGGGGCCGCAGGAGGAGGTCCTCCTGGTACCCCGCCGCCAGTTAGGCGTTTAGGAGCAGTCGAGTTACATGAACGTGCGTTACAACGTACGCCCAAATTTAAGTCCGTTGCAGAAATCAGGCGAGCTCTTACTGAATGCTGTTATGATCCAGTCCCAGGCGAGGAAGGTATGGTTATATATTCCATACGTATAAGACAGGTGTCCGAGTATTTGGTCACCCTACCGGATATGAAAGAAGATCTAGACAGAATGTATCGTTTCATTCGTACAGGACAAGATCCAGAAAGTATTGCTGACGTCTCACAGGAAATCTGAAACCCAGTATATGTTATTAAAGTTTCTGATCAATTGTTTAATACGGGAACAAGATTCCCCGACTAAAGATCCGACCGAAATGAGAATCCTGACAAAGTGGAGTGATAATATAGCCGAGGGTAAGCACAAGACACTCAATAGTATAGAGCATATGTACAAGAAAATTCGTAAAGAAATAATAACGTGCACAACGCAGTGAAGCTCTAGGAAGCGAGAAAGAAAATGACTCTTTTACTGAAGAGGTAGAGGACGAGAAAACCGCCAGAATAGCGTATGTAGGTAAATCTAGATTTCCAGGCCGACATTTACGCCTAGAACACAAGAAAGTCTTTCATAATCCAGCACCAGAACAAGGCTCTCTAGAACAAGTGTTTCAAGCTACCGATCACATTCTGAAATCACGAATCGGTTATAGTGAGTTAAGTACCATGCATGAACAAGAACTAGCCCGATCAGCAGTCCGATGGGTTACTGATTCTACCACTTTTCCAAACGAAATAGTGGCACAAATGTTTCTGAAATTGCCCCCAGCCGAGCAGCGACTGGTGGGTATGTATATGATCCAGCACCTCATCACTCTGTATGAGGGTCAACATTCTGATCCAGGTCCGTTACATGATGTCCTGAACGAGTTACTCCAGTATAGATGGAAAGGTTTAGGTACCGATTTAATTAGTGTCATTCTAGAACAGCGCCACAAATATAGTACGTTTTTGAACCCACATTTTGTTCATGTCTCACCTCCAGAAAGTAAACCGTTTTACATAGACAGACAGCATCCGCTACGAGAAGTACACCCAGTTAGGACAGCGGATGGTGAAATGCAACGAGTATTTGTTTACACCCCAGTTACCAAGATGGAACTCTTAGAGATGAAGAAATTAATTCCCTGTCATGATAAAGATCCAGCAGGGTTCCACCGAGAATTAAAAGACATGCTCCGTATGGGAGAATACACGTATCCAGATATTATTAAAATGTTAAAAGTCCTGTTGCCTGCGGGCATATATGAAAAACTCAAGGAAAAAGAATGGGAGATGGGAGAGAAAAAGATCGATTGGGCAGTTCTAGAAGCTGAAGATAAGATACGAGTACCAGGTACCGGTCTTGGAGACAAATGTAAAGAATTACCAGAACTATTAATACAAGTTTTGCCTAGATTATTAGCCACTAAAAAGGAAGACTGGGATGCAATCTCAGCCTGTAAACAGAAGCAAGACGAAGACACTAGTGATTTTTATTCTAGATTTGAAAAATGTTTTATTATAAACAGTGGCTTGAAGACGAGTAGCGAGTCATACCCTCATCTCTTTGTTACTAAACTAGTCGAGAATTCAAGTCCACAAGTTAAGAATCGAGTTTTGAAAGTCGAAAGTACATGGCAAGCTAGTACCCCGTCCCAGATGTTACAGATGCTCCAGTATCACCAGAATAGAATCAGAGAAGAGCAAGAACATGAGAAAAGACGTATGAAATACACGAAAATGAAAGTACTAGTTGCACAATCTGTTCCTCAAGACAGTCAGAAGAGGGGTCCGAATCAAGCCAGTCATCCTGCAGCTCCCGTTAAAGGGACATGCAATTATTGTAAACAGCCAGGTCATTTTATAAACGAGTGTGCAGTTCTGAAACACAATATAGCCACTGGTAAAACTAAAGAAAGACCACGTCCGCCGAGACAAGAACAAGTTTCACAGACTTCTCAGCCACAGAATGCACAACAGACAGTTCCAGCGCCGCAGCCTATCGCTGCAACACAGCATGTTACACAGCAGATGTACCAGTATGCACAGTCTGAGTATCCAGAGTATCAACAGTATTCATGAAACAGCCTAGAGAGGGAGGTAGGCTTGCCTCTCATCGAGATTCCTGTAGATCAAGAAGGTCCCTATGTTCATAGTCAAGTACTAGGGAAAGACAGAAAGTTTCTGATTGATACGGGGGCAAGTAGGACTACCATAAGTCACGCCGAAGTTCCAGGGGCTCCGCTCTCAGGCTCAAGAAATGTTTCCCTTGGATTTTCAGGAAAGCCTATTGTAAACGAGATTTCAAAGCCAGTTACTCTAGAAGTAGGTCCATTGTCCCGAACTACTGATCTATTGCTTACGAAGTCATGTCCGGAAAATTTGTTAGGTATTAAGACACTGAAAGAATTGGGTGCAGTCATTTGTTGTTCCCCAGAGGGAATACGTTTGTTTTTACGTGACTTCAAGGGTCACTATGTATTACGAGACTTTGATCCGAGATTGTCTAATGTTCCACAGCATCTATGGGCGCAAGGTCCAACTGATGTTGGCTTCATGCAAATCACACCCCATCGTGTGACTCTCAAGCAAGGTATAGTCCTGCCACGAATCAGACAGTACAGATTGCCACCTGAGGCTGTAGCAGCCTTATCCAAAATTATTGACGAGCTCATGGCTCAAGGAGTAGTTGTAGAAACTGACTCCAATGTATGTAATTCTCCGATCATTCCAGTCATGAAACGTACTGATCCAAATGCACCCCCAGTATATCGATTAGTGATTGACCTTCGAGAACTCAATAAATGTATTATCCCCCAGTATCCAGTTGTTCCAGATATCTCATCCCTATTGACAGCCATTGATTCTGAGGCAATATTCTTTACCGTGATCGACCTCAAGAACGCATTTTTCAGTGTTCCAATTCATCCAGATAGCCAGTACCTTTTCGGTTTTTGTTTAAATGGAAGGAGCTATAAATTCACACGAGCTCCTCAAGGTTTCACAGAGAGTCCCAGTATTTACAGTCAAGCACTTAAGAGACAACTAGACAACATTCACATGCCAACTGACACTGCCCTGCTCCAGTATGTCGATGATCTACTGATCACAGCCCGTTCTGAACATGCTTGCGAGCGAGCATCACTTACCGTTCTGTATTTCCTTGCCGAGATGGGGCACAAGGTGTCCCCTTCAAAGCTTCAATTCTGTGTCCAGCAAGTGATCTACTTAGGCCACTTACTGTCCAAGTGGGGTAGGCAGTTGACACCCGACCGTATCCAGTTAATAGCGAGTCTTCCTCAGCCCAAGACACAGAAGGAGGTGCGTGCTTTTATCGGCCTTACTTCTTATTGCAGGCAATGGATTCCTCAGTATGCATTTCTAGCCAAGCCACTGATACAGTTAACGACACAGGAGGCAGCCGTATCGACTGTTCTCCCTTGGACATCTGAACATACACTTAGTTTCAATGAGTTAAAGAAAGCTCTATGCCAAGCTCCTGTTCTAGCTACACCGAACTACAGTAAGCCTTTTACACTTTTTGTCACAGAACGTGATGGTACAGCATTATCTGTTCTCACCCAAGATCAAGCAGGACAATACAAGCCCTGTGCTTATTTTTCGAGCACATTAGATCCTGTAGCCCAGGCTCTGCCTGCGTGCCTCAAATCAGTTGCAGCCACAGCACTAGCTATCAGACAAAGTGATTCCATAGTATTAGGACACTCCTTGACAGTACAAGTTCCACACTCCGTGGAAGTTCTTTTAAACCGAACACAGACTCAGCACTTGACAATCGCACGTTTGACAGGTTATGAACTAACACTGTTCCAGCCACACATAGAAATCAGACGCTGCAACGTTCTAAATCCTGCTACACTGTTACCGTCAGTTAATTCAAATCCTGCCACACATGACTGTGTGGAAGTAGTTAACACTATGACTAAGCCAAGACAAGATCTGACAGATATTCCATTACCAGATCCTGACCTGACACTTTATGTGGATGGTTCATGTATGAGAACAAGCACAGGAGAACTAGTAGCCGCGTATGCAGTGACTACTGACACCGAAGTTATTGAAACACACCGTATTGACACCCTGTCTGCTCAAGCAGCAGAGCTAGTTGCTCTGACACAAGCCTGCATACACGCCAAGAGCCTGAAAGTTAATATTTACACAGATTCACGTTACGCATTCGGAGTTGTACACGACTTCGGAGTGCTCTGGCAGGAGAGAGGTTTCATGACTTCTCATGGGACCAAGATTCAGCATGGTCTCCTTATTCAAGCTCTGTTAGATGCCATACATTTACCGACATCCATCGCTATCATGAAATGCAAAGCACACACGAAAGTTACAGACATTATTTCTCAAGGTAATGATCTAGCAGATCGAACAGCCAAGCTTACAGCTCAGACACCAGACATACCAGTTAACAAGACACCGACATCCACTCTAGAACAGACTACTTGTATGACAGTTAAGGACCCCACTCAAGATGTCATAGATATCCAGTTACATGCTACTCCCGAAGAAATTAAGAAATGGTCCGAACAAGGAGGGGTCCAGACAGATCAGGGATGGTTGACGAAGGGTAGAGCCACATGGTTTCTCCCCGACTCTATGGTTCAAGTCATTATCAATACCGCACATAGTCCAGCACATTTAGGAGAAAAAGCCATGTTAGACAGTATCCAGAACATTTGGTTTAACAAGCATTTACGAGCTGCAGCCAAGCAGAAAGTCCGTACCTGTATGATATGTTGCCAGTTTAATCCAGGTAAAAGTGTCCCGGTGGAACAAGGTGGATTCCAGCCCCCTGACCACCCTTTTGAGGTCCTCCAGATGGATTATATTCAGATGGAGCGATGTCGAGGTTTCAAGTATGTCCTTGTAGTTGTATGCGCTTTGTCCAGGTGGACAGAAGCATATCCAGTCCCAGATTACACAGCCGCGACCACTGCCAAGCAGTTGGTTCGTGAATATTTCCCCCGTTATGGACTCCCAAGGGTCGTATATTCTGATAACGGCCAGCCATTCTCATCTGAACTGATGAAACACGTTTCCCTTTTGTTAGGGTACCAGTGGAAGTTCCATTGTGTACGACATCCAGAAGCAGCCGGTCTCGTAGAGAGACATAATCAAACCTTGAAAATCCGTATTGCTAAAATCTGCCAAGAAAAAGGTGTAGACTGGTTAGTAGCTCTGCCAGTCGCTCTGTTTTATATGCGCATGGTCGCACATTCCAGATCAGGTCTGTCCCCGTATGAGGTCGTATTCGGCCGCCCCCCAAATATGTGGGGTACACCTAGACCCCGAAGTATAACAGATGTTTCTAGTAATATGCTGACAGATTACCTAGCGTCCTTGATGTCTGCCCTACACTCTTGTCGTTCACAGGTTGCCGCTGCATTTCCCGACAATACTGAAGTCAAGCCACACGAGATCCTTCCTGGCTCTTTGGTTCTCGTCCGGAATTTTGATCGTTCGAGTCCGCTGGAGCCTCGTTGGAAGGAGCCAAAGTTGGTCCTCTTAACCACCCGTACTGCCGTCAAGTTGGAAGGCAGGAAGGGGTGGGTCCACCTGTCGCATGTAAAGACATTTCACGGACTCCGACCACGAACAGTTTCCAAGAACTTTTCCAAGGATTGCCAAGATTTTAAAGACTGCCGAGATACTATTCTTAAGGACTGTCCCGCAAATGACATTGATTCCAAGCCTCCCCTGTTAGAGGAAACTCCGCAGCAGGAGTATAAGAAGAAATTACGGTCTAGTAAAATAAGTCAGCCAGTTTAATTGTCTAAGTCCTCCCCTAGGTGAAACGGTTAAATAGGTATCTGACATGTATGAAATAGACCCCCATAGTGAGAGAGTTAGTCAAAACTCAATCCGATGTATCGTTTTTCTAAGTTTCATATTATTTTTCAGCCTGATGGTTACCTGCACGAGTTATGCATTTCATTTATGTTTTCCAATTTCTCATGTAAATAAGTCTTCTAATGCTACAGTAGAGCACACGTTTAGTGATCTGCCTCCTCATGAACTATCTTATCGTCTTGCTATGCGCAACAATTCCTTTATCCGCATGTTACATTATTCACACCAGACCAGCAATGCCACTAATTGTTGGGTGTGTGGTCGACTCCCCCCTTTCCAGACACCGAAGGGAGTTCTGCCACTGTTTCCTTATCCATTTTCACATAACGGTTCATGTGGAGCATGGTCCACGTTAACGTCATCTTCAACTGATATGTCCTTTCTGAACAGTACATGTTTCCCAGACAAGCAAGGTCTTCCCCACAGAACCGGGTTAGATCTAGAAAATGAAGTTTACAATTTGGGTAATTATTCTTCGAATTTCATGGTCCTGAATGTTCAGTCTGATTCTACTCCAGATTTACCTGCTATGTCAGTATTACCAGTCAAAGGCGAATTATGTGTCAGAAATAATGGTTCCGTACATGTAGGACATAGTGATTGTACTACTATCATCAAGTATAGTGACAGTGGGAAATCTATTTTCAAAGCTTCACGTCATTCTTATTTTGTTTGTGGTCAGACCGCATATGTTCGTCTGCCCCTCGATTGGGAGGGAACCTGTTACATTGCCTTCCTACTGCCACCAGTTTTCCTAGCCCCACCTGACTATCATAGGAACTCCCACCTAGTACATACTAGACACAAGAGAGACCTCCCGATTGTTGATTATACTGAAACTGCTCTAGAACAATATATAGATCTCAATAAAGGTTTCTTTCCCTACTTAGGTACTGTCGTGAATAGTAAATTGATACGTAGATTGACCAGAACCCTTGAAGTAGTAGTGACTGAAACTACTTCTGCTCTAGGTAACTTAACCGAAGAGCAATCTGCTATGAGATTTGTCGTGCTCCAAAATCGTCTCGTTCTTGACGTCATACTGGCCGATAGAGGAGGAGCATGTAGAGTCATCGGATCTAGTTGCTGCATTTTCATTCCTAATAACGCGCCGTCTGTTTATTCAGCTATAACCAGACTTCATAAAATTGCCCATCTGTTACACCAAAATCCAGGCACCTGGACATGGTCCGGTTGGTTCTGGAGTATAATTTCTGCCTGGGGATGGAAAGTATTGTCCTTTCTAGGTATTGCAGTAGCGATCACATTCAGTTGCTGCCTCTGTATACAATGTGGCCCTGCGATTTGCGGCATTTGTGCTACCTCTTGTATTCCTAGTCCCAAGTCCCGTCCTAAAT
Source organism: Lissotriton helveticus (assembly GCF_964261635.1). Taxonomy (NCBI): domain Eukaryota; kingdom Metazoa; phylum Chordata; class Amphibia; order Caudata; family Salamandridae; genus Lissotriton; species Lissotriton helveticus. The sequence continues at coordinate 1,377,463,965 of NC_136067.1, forward strand.
CCCGTTCCAAGACAATTCGAGACGAGCAAATGATACTGTATGAAATGATAGATGGTATCATGAATATTGATGTTTCCTGATGGAAACGTAGTGACAAGAAGGGAATGTGGAAAAGTAAATTTTGCCATGTTCTGTGTCCCTACGTGTTCCCCATCCTATGTTGTATGTGCATGATTAATATGCATATGTATTCCCCGTGATCGATTAAAGACGCAATTACAGTTGTGTCCATCTCTAGTATGCCAGTTTCCAGTTCTCGTGAAAGCTACGAGTATTAGGCCTATGTAAAGTTACGTTGCCACGTTTCTCAGTGTGCACGTTATTTCATTGTAAAGTCCCCGTTTCTAGGCCTGAAAAGGGCCCGGACACCAGATTCAGCTCCTGTCTCCTGAACCCTCGCTGAGGAGCGATACAGCCCCCACCTGTATCCCTGACCCTTCACTTACTTCCTGCCTCACAGTGCCCGGCCCAGCCTGGCTCTGCCTGCCAGTCTGCCAAGAGTATGTTATGATTCTAGTTATCAGTCCAGCCCTCCTTCTCTGCATTCCTAAGCTACTGAATCGCATCAATAGTTTCCGTCATGGTCTAGCCTTTACGTCTCCATGTAAGAGAAATACTGTATTAATGGTCATTTAATATTCCTCAACACGCACTACATGTAGAATAATGCATGCACCAGTCTTAGAATCTGTTAGCCTTTACCCCGATAACTTTTGGATTCTATCAACATGTTCTCTAAACATCAGATACTAGATAGTGTTTAGGTACATGTCGCTCTGACTCTCCAGACTTCAGTCTCTGTTTCTAGCGCAGAAGTCATAGCCCCCAGCTTCTCCTTAGTAACACGTCATTGTCAGTTTGCGCGCACCATTAGGTTAGAGGTCCCGGCTCCTTAGGTAGCCCCCTCCATGTTTCCGCCCCATTTATGACATATTCTGTTACGTTTACATCACATATCTATGTTCACGCCTCTTGTTACACCTACTTTCACCCTTATCTTTCGCGACTGCTACGCACCCCACCCACTGCTCCGCCTATTGTATGTACTGTAATGCAATTGTTTTAGTATATATACTTGTGCATTGTTATTAAAGAGTGGTGCAGCGCTGCCATCCCAGTCCTGTGCAGGTTGTCCTGTTCCTGTCCTTTATGCTGTATTAAACCTGCAAACTCTTACTACCTCGAATCTTGACTCTTATTTATTGAGCTATCTGTTATTGTTATATCTAGTCAAAAAGAGAGGTATTATTTATTTATTTACCAACCTTCTTTGAATTCATTCAATGTTTCAGAGTTACTTTTTGCACTAATTCTTCCTCTGATATGTGTCATATGTTTTTGTAGCCTTATAGTTTGTCAGCAATTTCCTACATCTGTTCAGTGTGCCATGTCTTCTTTAAGCTGCTTTCTCTTTGATACCTTTCAGGACCCACACTATCTTTCGGCATGCCCAAAGTTACCAGAATGGCAGTTTTCTCAGTCTTCAGTTGTTCCACTTTTTCAGATTCTGACTTTTCTAGCTTTCAGTGCTGCTGCTCTATTTTTCCTTCAGGTTATTGTCTTTCTTTGTATTGTACTAGGCAAACTACTCTTCTTCCAGATGACATTGATCCTGTTGTGCCTTTATTCTTAAACAAGTCAGTTTTCTATTGTTGTTTTAATTTATTGATTCAGAGAGGAATATTTTGTCCCACTCCTTGATCTGCACCAGCTGGGAACTTATTTCTTGCTTCCCAAGCTTTGCAGACCCCTTAAGAAAGAAAGTTCCTGATTCAAAAATAAGGTTTAATACACCAAGAAGTGAAAATATGCCTTGTCCATTGAACAAGCAGCTTTCAAATCATATCCTGCCTTGTACACATACCTACCTTACAGGCTCAGTTCATTTGAGGAAACCATGCAAACAATAGAATGTACTTGTTGTTCAAACAATTTAAAGACCAGGTAACCTTGGGGGTCATGTATTACTTCAGTGAAAATGCCCATGACGTAGAACTAGAATTACAAGTAAGTAAGGTTTCCCCATCCATATTTGGAGTTATGTTGAAACCTAACAATTTTAAACACGTATTTTTTTACTTGTCTAAAGATATGTACATGCAGTATGTACAAACTAAAACATATGCCCAATTGCTTACTCGTGATCCTTAGCGAAAGAACATGCTAAGAGGGTACACAAGAAATGTGACATAATGGTGCAGAAACCCTGCCATTGTCGGGTGTAAAACAGGAAAGTGATCTGGAATTTATAATATTTCAGAACTTAGCTAATCCGTGGTCTGAGCTGGACCAGGCAATGGGAAGACCGAATTTTGCTTTATGCGGATGACATTCAGCTCTATGTAGCGGACCCCTGTTTTCCCTTGACAAGCTGATGGATATACTAACATTGTTTGGTCGCTACTCGTGATGTACAATCAAATGGTCAAATTCTATAAATTCAGCCTAACCCAGGACCGCGGAAATGAGATGGATGTAGACTGGTTACGATACCTTGGTAAATGTGTCACCACTGATCCATATATGTTCTATGCAAAAGAGAACTGCAGAACTACATGATTAAAGATGATGTCCAGCACTAGAGGATTTCGGCCACTGTCTCTGCTTAGCAGAGCCGCGTTGTTTAACATGACGGCCCTGACCTTCTCCCCCTATGGCCTACACAATACACCATGCCCCATCCTTTTAGCCTACTTTAAAGGCATAGAGAGTGAACTCCGAACACTGCTATGGAATGGCTGTCGTGCACAGCACTCAGCAAACTGACAAGGGGTGGTATAATGGGGGGTGGGGGGATAGCCCTGACCGACATTCAAAAATACTATTGGGTGACGCAGCTCACGGCTATTATTCATTGGGTACACCTCCCCGTGGGCGAACCCGTTTTTTTTGGATAGACCAACTGAACATACATCAGGGGGGATACCTATGGGCCCTCTACTCTAACCCATGACACCTGCCTTTCAAGGATTCCACAGTGGTCAAAATCAAACTCCGGCAAATGATGCTTAAATTGCTTGGTTGGCAGGGCAGGATAACTCAAGCTACTCTCCTCTGGGACTCCGAAGAGTTAGGTACCCCCGGGACACACCCGGGGTTCAATAAGTGGGATCATATTGGTCTCACCCGGGGTTCAATGAGTGGGATCATATTGGTCTCTCCAGGGTGGGAGACCTGCAGTCCCAGGGAGTTATCATTCCCTTTACTGACTTGCAACAAGACTACCAGTTGGCTCCCACTGACACTTGTCACTACCTACAGATCTGACTTGCACTTAAGGCAACCCTCCCTCATGGGGTGGACCTCCCTGAGTCTTCGCCCCTGGAGGACGGGTTGCTTGATGACCACTGCCCAACAAAGCGACTTCCTCACTTATCAAAAGTTTATTAACAACGTACCAGACACCCTCCTTCATTTGCCAGAACAAATGGACCATGATCTGTGGGGGGTTAGAAGACGAAGAAAGGCCTTGGCATCCCAGAGGGAGGTGGCGATTTATTCTGGGCTTCACTTAGTGCAGCTCAAAATTCTAATTAGATCCTACCTTGCCTGTACCACCATGGTACAAATGAGTAGAACAACAGATGCGCGCTGCCGCAAGCAGTGTGGCTTGGTGGGAACTTTCTTCCCTATTATTTAGAGCTGCCCCGCTATACAATCCTTCTGAGAGTCAGTGGTGGCCTGCATGAATGGCCTGTGCAGAAGTTATTTGGCAGTCTCCGCAACATGATGCCTGCACAGTATTGGGGAGGAAAATGACCTAAATCACACGGAGTGGACCTGGATGACCTTGGGTATTGCTATAGCCAAGTGCAAAATTGCGTGTCGTTTGGAGGGGGGGGGGGGGAGCAGCACCTCTCCTGAGAGACCAGAAGCGGGTCATGGACTTGTGCTTGGTGGCTGAGAAAGTGATATTCTATGGCCGGGTGCTGTTCCTCATCTAGAAAATCTGGTGCAAGTGGAAAACCTACAGAGGGGAAACCTATTCCTTCCTCATTCCAGCTGATGCTGAAGTGGTTATTCCTTAAGACTGCTCCTCGTGTGTGTGTGTGTGTGTGTGTGTGTGTGTGTGTGTGTGTGTGTGTGTGTGTGTGTGTGTGTGTGTGTGTGTGTGTGTGTGTGTGTGTGTGTGTGTGTGTGTGTGTGTGTGTGTGTGTGTGTGTGTGTGTGTGTGTGTGTGTGTGTGTGTGTGTGTGTGTGTGTGTGTGTGTGTGTGTGTGTGTGTGTGTGTGTGTGTGTGTGTGTGTGTGTGTGTGTGTGTGTGTGTGTGTGTGTGTGTACATATATATATATTCACTGAAAAAAACATAGGTTTCAGAGACGTTATAGGTAGAAAGTAGCATTTAAAAAAGCCTTGAAAATCACTGAAAAAACATAGGTTTCAGGGGTGTTATAGTTAGCTGCCCGTTTCACTCGTACAAAACCATAGAAATTCCTCTGTTATAGTTAGTCCTGCTAACTATAACTCACACGCCCACAATGCACTGCTGATAATGTCACATATTGCATTATTCATGAAATGGTCCATGACATGACTGATCTCTCAAATGACATCACTGATGACATCATCCAATGAATGTGGTTTAGTTTGAAATTTAAATACGTATTATATATATATACCAATCTGTATTGAAGATTGCGTGGATATATAACTGGATGGAGGATTTAGTAGCTGTCTGATTGTCTGTTTAAGTGAGTAATTAAAAGTGTCTCACTTAATACATGGATTAGTAACTAAACTATGTGAATGTGTGCATCACTGTCTCTGTTGTATAACATGCTGCATCAGTTGGTCACTAACTACATGAGTGTGTATATTAGTTGGGTGAGTATTTGTATGGGACACTGAATTTGTGTGTGGTTGGATGGGGTATGTGTAACTATGCATAGATGTGTGAATGGTTGATTGACTAGGTGTATAGGTTTAAGAGTGCATGTGGAAATAGTTGTTTGGGTGACTGAGTGTATTTATTTGTGTGTTGGTGAGCGAATATATGTTTTAGTTGGACATCTTCAACAAAGTAAAAAAATAAAAGGCATTGTATGTGAGAGTTGGTGCATATCAATAAGTATATGTAAGAGTCAGTGATTGTGAGAGTAACTATATGAATGAGTGTATAATTGTAATGGTGATTTTTTAACATATTAACTACGAGTTACTATGTGTTTGAATAAATGAGGTGTTGTTGGATAATTGTGTAAGTGAGTATATGCAAGTGTGATTAATTTTTTTCATGAGTGAGTAGGATGACTGCATAACCGACTAAGATGACTGCTGATGTGTCAATGTCTATATATGTGTATAAGTGCATTTTGATAGTGTTCTATTAGTGACTGCATGTATAATTGATTCTGTTGTTGAATGGGTAGTTGTGTGTGTAGACTTAGGATTCAGTGAGTTGGTATGTAGTAACTGGTATTGGTGTGTCAATGGTTTCAAATATGGTACTCTGTATTTTACAGTGAGTGATTAAATGTTACACTAGTGTATGATGAGGTGTATCAGATTGTCACATGGAAGCGATGTCACTGACCATGTAATGGATGATGCAATATGTGACTACATCAGCAGTGCATTGCGGGCGCGCGAGTTATAGTTAGCAGAACTAACTATAACGGAGGAATTTCAATGGTTTTGTACGAGTGAAATGGCCAGCTAACTATAACACCTCTGAAACCTATGTTTTTTTCTGTGAATTTCTAAGGTTTTTTAAATGCTAATTTCTAACTATAACGTCTCTGAAACCTATGGTTTTTTCAGTGAATTTCAAAGCTTTTTTTATTGCTAATTTCTAACTATAACGTCTCTGAAACCTATGGTTTTTTTCAGTGAATTTCTAAGGTTTTTTAAATGCTAATTTCTAAGTGTGAATGTAGTTATATTTATTTTTTGTACTGTTTTTCTACAGTTTTTTAACTGTTTATTTATAAATATGCTATTAATTAAATACCATTATATATTTTTCTGAAAATTGCACACAAAAAAATTCAAACTGAAATATTGATTACTTTTTTTAGTTTTAATTTTTTATTTTGATATATTTATATTATTTTCTTTAAAAAAAAAATCCCATTTTTTTTTCGGAGTCCCGAACTCAAAGCTTACACATCAAGATAGGTGTGCGAATTCTAGCCGCCGTTTTAGAAAAGTCGTGAATGATCCGCGTACGGTGTGCAGCGGCTCTGTGTTTTTCAGTTACATCATATACATTTAATATTACGTGATATCCGCAATTGGTATGCGACCAGTCCGCGACTCCTGCTTCCGTGCATTGGCGACACATGCGCTTTAGGGTACGGGACGCTTGCACGATGGTGGGTCCTACGTGACGTCATATACGTGCTGGGGCGCGCTGTGCGTGACTCCCACAAAAAAAATGATCAACTAAAATGATATGTAAGTGTCTTTTATATACGTATTAGGGCAGGAGATTATCTAAGATATTCATAAAAATAATATAAATATATTTACGCAAGTCAGGTGCGTGCATCGTGAGCGCAGAGAACCAGGTCAGCAGAGCTGCTGTAGAGCCAGAAAAACCAGGTCAGCAGAGCAGTTGTAGAGCCAGAGACCCAGGCCAGCAGAGCTGCTCTAGAGGCCGAGAACCAGGTCAGCAGAACTGCTGTAGGGCCAGAGAAACCATGTCAGCAGAGCTGCTTTAGAGGGAGAGAACCAGTTCAGCAGAGCTGCTCTAGAGCCAGAGAACCAGGTCAGCAGAGCTGCTCTAGAGGCAGAGAACCAGGTCAGCAGAGCTGCTCTAGAGGCAGAGAACCAGGTCAGCAGAGCTGCTCTAGAGGCAGAGAACCAGGTCAGCAGGGCTGCTTTAGAGCCAGAGACCAGGTCAGCAGAGCTGCTCTAGAGCCAGAGAACCAGGTCAGCAGAGCTGCTTTAGAGCCATAGAACCAGGTCAGCAGAGCTGCTCTAGAGGCAGAGAACCAGGTCATAAGAGCTGCTTTAGAGGGAGAGAACCAGGTTAGCATAGCTGCTTTAGAGTCAGAGAACCAGGTCAGCAGAGCTGCTCAAGAGCCAGAGAAACTAGGTCAGCAGAGCTGCTTTAGAGGGAGAGAAGCAGGTCAGCAGAGCTGCTTTAGAGCCAGAGAACCAGGTCAGCGGAGCTGCTCTAGAGCCAGAGAACCAGGTCAGCAGAGCTGCTTTAGAGCCATAGAACCGGGTCAGCAGAGGTGCTTTAGAGCCAGGGAACCAGGTCAGCAGAGCTGCTCTGTAGCCTAAGAACTAGGTCAGCAGAGCTGCTCTAGAGCCAGAGAACCATGTCAGCAGACCTGCTGTAGAGCCAGAGAAACCAGGTCAGTAGAGCTGCTTTAGAGGGAGAGAACCAGGTCAGCAGAGCTGCTTTAGAGCCAGAAAACCAGGTTAGCAGAGCTGCTGTAGCTGACACTGACTGACTGACTGACACTGACTGACACTGACTGACTGACTGACACTGACTGACTGACACTGACTGATTGACACTGACTGACACTGATTGACTGACACTGACACACACTGATTGACTGCAAGAAAACCCCACCAGAGAGAGCAAACTTCTCAATTGCTAACCCACATTATTTTCCCATTAATTTGCAGACCCAGAAGAAAGTAATAACAAGCATTTACAATGCAACGGTTCCGCCTTTGGAAAAGTTTGAGCTATTGGCATTGTGAATGACAAACTTTTTATTTATGTGTTGGTTTTGAAAACAGATAAATAAATGGCATTGTCATTTACAATGGCAATAGCTTAATCTCTCGCAAATGCGCTTTGTATTGCAACTATTTCAGTTAGCATTTTGCACTACGATGAAAACTGGCTAAAGATAGATACAAAAAACAAGTCTTAGCTAGGAGGTAATACTCACCAGACAGAGACACCCGGCAAAAATGAACTCACTTAAACTATCATATGTACAGCACTAAATATTGCACATCCTTCGTTGAATAACTGTTTGTTTACTGCACTAAAGATTGAAGATTACTCTAGTGTTATTTCTATAGTGCTCACATGCTTCAGAGCAAAGAGGACTCTAGGAAAAACACTTGTAAACAAATAATCATCGTGGGGTGAATTATAGTCCGGCATTGTAGAATTACAGTTCGTTTTGGAGCATGTAAATGCTATAGACGGGAAATGGTTAAAGGTGCTGGTTCAGAATTTGTAGCTGTGGTTCTGTGCATTTGCAACGGGTGCATTTAGTCGCAAAGTTTCAAACTAGAAGACATGGAATTCATTCCTAGCCTAATAAACTGATCAAATTGTGTGATCCTGTGTAAATCATGTTTTGCCACTATGCTCTATTTCACTTTCGAGTTTGTGTTGGGCATGAAAATACATTATTTTTTTAAAGGGGCCGGGCAAAGCTCCCACTCAGCCTGACCCAGGCTGCATGTCTCTTTCACAATAACTACAGAAAAAAAAAGGCAACGGAGGAGAAGAGATCAGAGGAGCGCAGATCAGGGCACAGAGGCAACAGAGGAGAAGAGATGAGAGCGCAGAGGCAACCGAGGAGAAGAGATCAGAGCACAGAAGCAACAGAGGAGAAGAGATGAGAGCACAGAGGCAACAGAGGAGAAGAGACGAGAGCACAGAGGCAACAGAGGAGAAGAGACGAGAGCACAGAGGCAACAGAGAAGAGATTAGAGCACAGAGGCAACAGAGGAGAAGAGATCAGAGCACAGAGGCAACAGAGGAGAAGAGATGAGAGTACAGAGGCAACAGAGGAGACGAGGTCAGAGCACAGAAGCAACAGAGGAGTAGGGAGCAGAGTTCAGAGGAGCAGAGTTCAGAGGAGCAGAGTTCAGAGGAGCAGAGTTCAGAGGAGCAGAGTTCAGAGGAGCAGAGTTCAGAGGAGCAGAGTTCAGAGGAGCAGAGTTCAGAGGAGCAGAGTTCAGAGGAGCAGAGTTCAGAGGAGCAGAGTTCAGAGGAGCAGAGTTCAGAGGAGCAGAGTTCAGAGGAGCAGAGTTCAGAGGAGCAGAGTTCAGAGGAGCAGAGTTCAGAGGAGCAGAGTTCAGAGGGGCGCAGACCAGAGCCGCAGTCAGCAGACCATCGCTGGGAGTCCAGATGAGGCGTTTAGAGCGCGAGGGTCGCCTCAGCCCTCAGCAGCAGCAGCGTCGGCTCAGCAGCAGCAGAGGGAATGTTTTCCGAAGCGGCTGCAGGGGATCCAGAGCCACCAGACCCGGGGCTCGGGCTGGGATCCAGCCAGGAAGGGATCCGGCCGAGGATGCACCCGGGGACCCACCGCCCGCACTGCCTTCAGCCGAGCCCAGCCACCGACCCAGCCAGCAGCTCCAGGCGAGGGAGAGAGAGGGAGGGAGGAGGGAGGAGAGAGGAGAAGAGGCAGAGGGAGGGCCAGGGGGAGGAGGAAACACCGACATGGAGGGGGAGAGGGAGGGGAGACGGGAGGGTGCGGGGGGCACAAGAGGGCAACAATGCCATGGGAGACAGAGAGGAAGGAGGGAGCAGCGGGAGGAGAAAGGAGAAGGGACCGAGGGGACACACGGAGATAAAATCAGGAGCAAGAGAGGAGAAGAGGCAGAGGGAGGGCCAGGGGGAGGAGGAAACACCGACATGGAGGGGGAGAGGGAGGGGAGACGGGAGGGTGCGGGGAGCACAAGAGGGCAACAGTGCCATGGGAGACAGAGAGAGGAAGGAGGGAGCAGCGGGAGGAGAAAGGAGAAGGGACCGAGGGGACACACGGGGATAAAATCAGGAGCGGGTGAGGGAAAGGGGCGGAGAAAGAGGCGGGGGAAAGAGAGCATTGAGAGGAAATGAGTCGGGACGAGGGGAGGGGGGGAGAAGAGAGAGAGATACGTACTGAAGAGAAAGAAACATATGACAACAAGAACGGGGGGAGCGTGGCCGGGGCCGGGGGTCAGCGCAGGACGGACGGGGAGCAGCCACCCCCCGCAGCTCCAGACAGGGGCACGAGTCTGTGATGGGAAAGTCCGGGGGTTGCATAGTGTGGGGGGGGCGATCAGAACCATGGGCAGAACTGGGGAACTCCACAGTACGTGGGCAATGCTCTCGGGCAGAACTGAGGGCGTCCATCATGTGTATGCATTCGGGGTGCATAATGAACAAGCACTCACCTGGGCTTCCTCCGGCGGCCGTGGTCGCATGGAATGACAAAAACAAAAAAAAAACGAAACTCCGCCCACCGCCGCGATGACGACATCGCAGAGACGGAGACCAAAAAAATTGCGGGAACGCCCCCGAATCTGGTCCGGCCTTGACGGACAGATCCGGCTCCCAATGGCTAGCCTCCATTTATGGAGCTAGCCAATGGGAGCCGGGGGGACGTTCCTGAAGCCCATATTGTAAACAATAGATTTCGCCTGCGCCGAAAAGCTGCGCAGAGCGCAGCCTTCGGCAGGCGAAACCTAAAAATAAGGGGCTAATAGCAAAATAACAAAGTGCTTTGCTGACATTCACTGTGATCAATAGAAACACATCATGTTTGTCATTCCTTCCATATTTCCATTGTTTATAATGCCTTCACCAGGTCACCCATTATATATTTATATTTCTAATGATTATCTTTTTCAAATACTAGATTGTATTTGCTTGTCCTCATGTGAGGATAAAAAGCGAACATACCTCTGATAATGTCATGTTTTGTAGATTCTTAATAGGAATACTTATGATAATAGTCTTCAAATTCAAAATAAGATCAAACAAACGTTTGCAATTGGATAGTCACCACACTCCTGAGCCAAATCCACCAAAAACATATATAGCTGATTCAGTGATACGTGGGGCAATAATGTCCCCCATATGATACCTGAAGAAATTGATTAGAGTTAAAACGTACTTCACCATCAAAATAAGCCAAACATTTCAAGTTCACTAAAAGTTCAGATGAACACTCGTGACTATGCGATGACTCTATGCTATATGATGTAGCACCAAATATTTTGTCCCACTCCTTGATCTGCACCAGCTGGGAACTTATTTCTTGCTTCCCAAGCTTTGCAGACCCCTTAAGAAAGAAAGTTCCTGATTCAAAAATAAGGTTTAATACACCAAGAAGTGAAAATATGCCTTGTCCATTGAACAAGCAGCTTTCAAATCATATCCTGCCTTGTACACATACCTACCTTACAGGCTCAGTTCATTTGAGGAAACCATGCAAAGAATAGAATGTACTTGTTGTTCAAACAATTTAAAGACCAGGTAACCTTGGGAGTCATGTATTACTTCAGTGAAAATGCCCATGATGTAGAACTAGAATTTCAAGTAAGTAAGGTTTCGCCATCCATATTTGGAGTTATGTTGAAACCTAACAATTTTAAACACGTATTTTTTTACTTGTCTAAAGATATGTACATGCAGTATGTACAAACTAAAACATATGCCCAATTGCTTACTCGTGATCCTTAGCGAAAGAACATGCTAAGAGGGTACACAAGAAATGTGACATAATGGTGCAGAAACCCTGCCATTGTCAGGTGTAAAACAGGAAAGTGATCTGGAATTTATAATATTTCAGAACTTAGCTAATCCGTGGTCTGAGCTGGACCAGGCAATGGGAAGACCGAATTTTGCTTTATGCGGATGACATTCAGCTCTATGTAGCGGACCCCTGTTTTCCCTTGACAAGCTGATGGATATACTAACCCTGTTCGGTCGCTACTCGTGATGTACAATCAAATGGTCAAATTCTATAAATTCAGCCTAACCCAGGACCGCGGAAATGAGATAGATGTAGACTGGTTACGATACCTTGGTAAATGTGTCACCACTGATCCATATATGTTCTATGCAAAAGAGAACTGCAGCCCCCCCCCTACATGATTAAAGATGATGTCCAGCACTGGAGGATTTCGGCCACTGTCTCTGCTTAGCAGAGCCGCGTTGTTTAACATGACGGCCCTGACCTTCTCTCCCTACGGCCTACACAATACACCATGCCCCATCCTTTTAGCCTACTTTAAAGGCATAGAGAGTGAACTCAGAACACTGCTATGGAATGGCTGTCCTGCACAGCACTCAGCAAACTGACAAGGGGTGGTATAATGGGGGGTGGGGGGATAGCCCTGACCGACATTCAAAAATACTATTGGGTGGCGCAGCTCACGGCTATTGTTCATTGGGTACACCTCCCCGTGGGCGAACCGTTTTTTTTTGGATGGACCAACTGAACATACATCAGGGGGGATACCTATGGGCCCTCTACTCTAGCCCATGACACCTGCCTTTCAAGGATTCCACAGTGGTCAAAATCAAACTCCGGCCAATGATGCTTAAATTGCTTGGTTGGCAGGGCAGGATAACTCAAGCTACTCTCCTCTGGGACTCCGAAGAGTTAGGTACCCCCGGGACACTCCCGGGGTTCAATAAGTGGGATCATATTGGTCTCACCCGGGGTTCAATGAGTGGGATCATATTGGTCTCTCCAGGGTGGGAGACCTGCAGTCCCAGGGAGTTATCATTCCCTTTACTGACTTGCAACAAGACTACCAGTTGGCTCCCACTGACACTTGTCACTACCTACAGATCTGACTTGCACTTAAGGCAACCCTCCCTCATGGGGTGGACCTCCCTGAGTCTTCGCCCCTGGAGGACGGGTTGCTTGATGACCACTGCCCAACAAAGCGACTTCCTCACTTATCAAAAGTTTATTAACAACGTACCAGACACCCTCCTTCATTTGCCAGAACAAATGGACCATGATCTGTGGGGGGTTAGAAGACGAAGAAAGGCCTTGGCATCCCAGAGGGAGGTGGCGATTTATTCTGGGCTTCACTTAGTGCAGCTCAAAATTCTAATTAGATCCTACCTTGCCTGTACCACCATGGTACAAATGAGTAGAACAACAGATGCGCGCTGCCGCAAGCAGTGTGGCTTGGTGGGAACTTTCTTCCCTATTATTTAGAGCTGCCCCGCTATACAATCCTTCTGAGAGTCAGTGGTGGCCTGCATGAATGACCTGTGCAGAAGTTATTTGGCAGTCTCCGCAACATGATGCCTGCACAGTATTGGGGAGGAAAATGACCTAAATCACACGGAGTGGACCTGGATGACCTTGGGTATTGCTATAGCCAAGTGCAAAATTGCGTGTCGTTTGGAGGGGGGGGGGGGAGCAGCACCTCTCCTGAGAGACCAGAAGCGGGTCATGGACTTGTGCTTGGTGGCTGAGAAAGTGATATTCTATGGCCGGGTGCTGTTCCTCATCTAGAAAATCTGGTGCAAGTGGAAAACCTACAGAGGGGAAACCTATTCCTTCCTCATTCCAGCTGATGCTGAAGTGGTTATTCCTTAACCACTTGGATGCTAAGGCCCTGGAGACATTTATTAACACTTTCCATTGAAATCAATGGGAACTCCATGACGAGTTACCCTTGTCATTAGCAGCCAAGTGGTTAAGACTGCTCCTCTTGTGTGTGTGTGTGTGTGTGTGTGTGTGTGTGTGTGTGTATATACATATATATATATTCACTGAAAAAAACATAGGTGTCAGAGACGTTATAGGTAGAAATTAGCATTTAAAAAAGCCTTGAAAATCACTGAAAAAACATAGGTTTCAGGGGTGTTCTAGTTAGCTGCCCGTTTCACTCGTACAAAACCATAGAAATTCCTCTGTTATAGTTAGTCCTGCTAACTATAACTCACACGCCCACAATGCACTGCTGATAATGTCACATATTGCATTATTCATGAAATGGTCCATGACATGACTGATATCTCAAATGACATCACTGATGACATCATCCAGTGAATGTGGTTTAGTTTGAAATTTAAATACGTATTATATATATATACACCAATCTGTATTGAAGATTGCGTGGATATATAACTGGATGGAGGATTTAGTAGCTGTCTGATTGTCTGTTTAAGTGAGTAATTAAAAGTGTCTCAATTAATACATGGATTAGTAACTAAACTATGTGAATGTGTGCATCACTGTCTCTGTTGTATAACATGCTGCATCAGTTGGTCACTAACTACATGAGTGTGTATATTAGTTGGGTGAGTATTTGTATGGGACACTGAATTTGTATGTGGTTGGATGGGGTATGTGTAACTATGCATAGATGTGTGAATGGTTGATTGACTAGGTGTATAGGTTTAAGAGTGCATGTGGAAATAGTTGTTTGGGTGACTGAGTGTATTTATTTGTGTGTTGGTGAGCGAATATATGTTTTAGTTGGACATCTTCAACAAAGTAAAAAAATAAAAGGCATTGTATGTGAGAGTTGGTGCATATCAATAAGTATATGTAAGAGTCAGTGATTGTGAGAGTAAGTATATGAATGAGTGTATAATTGTAGTGGTGATTTTTTAACATATTAACTACGAGTTACTATGTGTTTGAATAAATGAGGTGTTGTTGGATAATTGTGTAAGTGAGTATATGCAAGTGTGATTAATTTTTTTCATGAGTGAGTAGGATGACTGCATAACCGACTAAGATGACTGCTGATGTGTCAATGTCTATATATGTGTATAAGTGCATTTTGATAGTGTTCTATTAGTGACTGCATGTATAATTGATACTGTTGTTGAATGGGTAGTTGTGTGTGTAGACTTAGGATTCAGTGAGTTGGTATGTAGTAACTGGTATTGGTGTGTCAATGGTTTCAAATATGGTACTCTGTATTTTACAGTGAGTGATTAAATGTTACACTAGTGTAAGATGAGGTGTATCAGATTGTCACATGGATGATGTCATCAGCGATGTCACTGACCATGTCATGAATGATGCAATATGTGACTACATCAGCAGTGCATTGCGGGCGCGCGAGTTATAGTTAGCAGAACTAACTATAACGGAGGAATTTCAATGGTTTTGTACGAGTGAAATGGCCAGCTAACTATAACACCTCTGAAACCTATGGTTTTTTCTGTGAATTTCAAAGCTTTTTTCATTGCTAATTTCTAACTATAACGTCTCTGAAACCTATGGTTTTTTTCAGTGAATTTCTAAGGTTTTTTAAATGCTAATTTCTAAGTGTGAATGTAGTTATAATTATTTTTTTGTACTGTTTTTCTACAGTTTTTTAACTGTTTATTTATAAATATGCTATTCATTAAATACCATTATATATTTTTCTGAAAATTGCACACAAAAAAATTCAAACTGAAATATTGATTAATTTTTTTTTTTTAAATTTTTTATTTTAATATATTTATATTATTTTCTTAAAAAAAAAAATCCCATTTTTTTTTCGGAGTCCCGAACTCAAAGCTTACACATCACGATGGGTGTGCGAATTCTAGCCGCCGTTTTAGAAAAGTCGTGAATGATCCGCGTACGGTGTGCAGCGGCTCTGTGTTTTTCAGTTACATCATATACATTTAATATTACGTGATATCCGCAATTGGTATGCGACCAGTCCGCGACTCCTGCTTCCCTGCATTGGCGACACATGCGCATTAGGGTACGAGACGCTTGCACAATGGTGGGTCTTATGTGACGTCATATACGTGCTGGGGCGCGCTGTGCGTGACTCCCGCAAAAAAAATGATCAACCAAAATGATATGTAAGTGTCTTTTATATACGTATTAGGGCAGGAGATTATCTAAGATATTCATAAAAATAATATAAATATATTTACGCGAAGTCAGGTGCGTGCATCGTGAGCGCAGAGAACCAGGTCAGCAGAGCTGCTGTAGAGCCAGAAAAACCAGGTCAGCAGAGCAGTTGTAGAGCCAGAGAACCAGGTCAGCAGAGCTGCTCTAGAGCGTAAGAAGCAGGTCAGCAGAGCAGTTGTAGAGCCAGAGAACCAAGTCAGCAGAGCTGCTCTAGAGCCTTAGAAGCAGGCCAGCAGAGCTGCTCTAGAGCCAGAGACCCAGGCCAGCAGAGCTGCTCTAGAGGCCGAGAACCAGGTCAGCAGAACTGCTGTAGAGCCAGAGAAACCATGTCAGCAGAGCTGCTTTAGAGGGAGAGAACCAGTTCAGCAGAGCTGCTCTAGAGCCAGAGAACCAGGTCAGCAGAGCTGCTCTAGAGGCAGAGAACCAGGTCAGCAGAGCTGCTCTAGAGGCAGAGAACCAGGTCAGCAGAGCTGCTCTAGAGGCAGAGAACCAGGTCAGCAGGGCTGCTTTAGAGCCAGAGACCAGGTCAGCAGAGCTGCTCAAGAGTCAGAGAAACTAGGTCAGCAGAGCTGCTTTAGAGCCAGAGAACCAGGTTAGCGGAGCTGCTC
This sequence comes from Lissotriton helveticus, assembly GCF_964261635.1. NCBI lineage: Eukaryota > Metazoa > Chordata > Amphibia > Caudata > Salamandridae > Lissotriton > Lissotriton helveticus. The sequence goes on from NC_136067.1 coordinate 1,377,480,104, forward strand.
TAGAGCCAGAGAACCAGGTCAGCAGAGCTGATTTTAGAGGGAGAGAACCAGGTCAGCAGAGCTGCTTTAGAGCCATAGAACCGGGTCAGCACACCTGCTTTAGAGCCAGAGAACCAGGTCAGCAGAGCTGCTCTGTAGCCTAAGAACTAGGTCAGCAGAGCTGCTCTAGAGCCAGAGAACCATGTCAGCAGACCTGCTGTAGAGCCAGAGAAACCAGGTCAGTAGAGCTGCTTTAGAGGGAGAGAACCAGGTCAGCAGAGCTGCTTTAGAGCCAGAAAACCAGGTTAGCAGAGCTGCTGTAGCTGACACTGACTGACACTGACTGACTGACACTGACTGACTGACACTGACTGACACTGACTGACTGACACTGACTGACTGACACTGACTGATTGACACTGAATGACACTGATTGACTGACACTGACACACACTGATTGATTGCAAGAAAACCCCACCAGAGAGAGCAAACTTCTCAATTGCTAACCCACATTATTTTTCCATTAATTTGCAGACCCAGAAGAAAGTAATAACAAGCATTTACAATGCAACGGTTTCGCCTTTGGAAAAGTTTGAGCTATTGGCATTGTGAATGACAAACTTTTTATTTGTGTTGGTTTTGAAAACAGATAAATAAATGGCATTGTCATTTACAATGGCAATAGCTTAATCTCTCGCAAATGCGATTTGTATTGCAACTATTTCAGTTAGCATTTTGCACTACGATGAAAACTGGCTAAAGATAGATACAAAAAACAAGTCTTAGCTAGGAGGTAATACTCACCAGACAGAGACACCCGGCAAAAATGACTTCACTTAAACTATCATATGTACAGCACTAAATATTGCACATCCTTCGTTGAATAACTGTTTGTTTACTACACTAAAGATTGAAGATTACTCTAGTGTTATTTCTATAGTGCTCACATGCTTCAGAGCAAAGAGGACTCTAGGAAAAACACTTGTAAACAAATAATCATCGTGGGGTGAATTATAGTCGGGCATTGTAGAATTACAGTTCGTTTTGGAGCATGTAAATGCTATAGACGGGAAATGGTTAAAGGTGCTGGTTCAGAATTTGTAACTGTGGTTCTGTGCATTTGCAACGGGTGCATTTAGTCGCAAAGTTTCAAACTAGAAGACATGGAATTCATTCCTAGCCTAATAAACTGATCAAATTGTGTGATCCTGTGTAAATCATGTTTTGCCACTATGCTCTATTTCACTTTCGAGTTTGTGTTGGGCATGAAAATACATTATTTTTTTAAAGGGGCCGGGCAAAGCTCCCACTCAGCCTGACCCAGGCTGCATGTCTCTTTTACAATAACTACAGGAAAAAAAAAGGCAACGGAGGAGAAGAGATCAGAGGAGCGCAGATCAGGGCACAGAGGCAACAGAGGCGAAGAGATGAGAGCGCAGAGGCAACAGACGAGAAGAGATCAGAGCACAGAAGCAACAGAGGAGAAGAGATGAGAGCACAGAGGCAACAGAGGAGAAGAGACGAGAGCACAGAGGCAACAGAGGAGAAGAGACGAGAGCACAGAGGCAACAGAGAAGAGATTAGAGCACAGAGGCAACAGAGGAGAAGAGATCAGAGCACAGAGGCAACAGAGAAGAGATTAGAGCACAGAGGCAACAGAGAAGAGATTAGAGCACAGAGGCAACAGAGGAGAAGAGATCAGAGCACAGAGGCAACAGAGGAGAAGAGATCAGAGCACAGAGGCAACAGAGGAGAAGAGATCAGAGCACAGAGGCAACAGAGGAGAAGAGATGAGAGCACAGAGGCAACAGAGGAGAAGAGATCAGAGCACAGAGGCAACAGAGGAGAAGAGATCAGAGCACAGAGGCAACAGAGGAGAAGTGATGAGAGCACAGAGGCAACAGAGGAGACGAGGTCAGAGCACAGAAGCAACAGAGGAGTAGGGAGCAGAGTTCAGAGGAGCAGAGTTCAGAGGAGCAGAGTTCAGAGGAGCAGAGTTCAGAGGAGCAGAGTTCAGAGGAGCAGAGTTCAGAGGAGCAGAGTTCAGAGGAGCAGAGTTCAGAGGAGCAGAGTTCAGAGGAGCAGAGTTCAGAGGAGCAGAGTTCAGAGGAGCAGAGTTCAGAGGAGCAGAGTTCAGAGGAGCAGAGTTCAGAGGAGCAGAGTTCAGAGGGGCGCAGACCAGAGCCGCAGCCAGCAGACCAGCGCTGGGAGTCCAGATGAGGCGTTCAGAGCGCGGGGGTCGCCTCAGCCCTCAGCAGCAGCAGTGTCGGCTCAGCAGCAGCGGAGGGAATGTTTTCCGATGCGGCTGCAGGGGATCCAGAGCCACCAGACCCGGGGCTCGGGCTGGGATCCAGCCAGGAAGGGATCCGGCCGAGGATGCACCCGGGGACCCACCGCCCGCACTGCCTCCAGCCGAGCCCAGCCACCGACCCAGCCAGCAGCTCCAGGGGGGCAGAGAGAGAGAGGGAGGGAGGAGGGAGGAGAGAGGAGAAGAGGCAGAGGGAGGGCCAGGGGGAGGAGGAAACACCGACATGGAGGGGGAGAGGGAGGGGAGACGGGAGGGTGCGGGGGGCACAAGAGGGCAACAATGCCATGGGAGACAGAGAGGAAGGAGGGAGCAGCGGGAGGAGAAAGGAGAAGGGACCGAGGGGACACACGGAGATAAAATCAGGAGCAAGAGAGGAGAAGAGGCAGAGGGAGGGCCAGGGGGAGGAGGAAACACCGACATGGAGGGGGAGAGGGAGGGGAGACGGGAGTGTGCGGGGGGCACAAGAGGGCAACAGTGCCATGGGAGACAGAGAGAAGAAGGAGGGAGCAGCGGGAGGAGAAAGGAGAAGGGACCGAGGGGACACACGGGGATAAAATCAGGAGCGGGTGAGGGAAAGGGGAGGAGAAAGAGGCGGGGGAAAGAGAGCATTGAGAGGAAATGAGTCGGGACGAGGGGAGGGGGGGGGAGAAGAGAGAGAGATACGTACTGAAGAGAAAGAAACATATGACAACAAGAACGGTGGGCGTGGCCGGGGCCTGGGGTCAGCTCAGGACGGACGGGGAGCAGCCACCCCCCGCCGCCGCCCGCAGCTCCAGACAGGGGCACGAGTCTGTGATGGGAAAGTCCGGGGGTTGCATAGTGTGGGGGGGGGGGGGCGATCAGAACCATGGGCAGAACTGGGGAACTCCACAGTACGTGGGCAATGCTCTCGGGCAGAACTGAGGGCGTCCATCATGTGTATGCATTCGGGGTACATAATGAACAAGCACTCACCTGGGCTTCCTCCGGCGGCCGTGGTCAACATGGAATGACAAAAACAAACCCAGAAAAAAAAAAACGAAACTCCGCCCACCGCCGCGATGACGACATCGCAGAGGCGGAGAGCGAAAAAATTGCGGGAACGCCCCCGAATCTGGTCCGGCCTTGACGGACAGATCCGGCTCCCAATGGCTAGCCTCCATTTATGGAGCTAGCCAATGGGAGCAGGGGGACGTTCCTGAAGCCGATATAGTAAACAATAGATTTCGCCTGCGCCGAAAAGATGCGCAGAGCGCAGCCTTCGGCAGGCGAAACCTAAAAATAAGGGGCTAATAGCAAAATAACAAAGTGCTTTGCTGACATTCACTGTGATCAATAGAAACACATCATGTTTGTCATTCCTTCCATATTTCCATTGTTTATAATGCCTTCACCAGGTCACCCATTATATATTTATATTTCTAATGATTATCTTTTTCAAATACTAGATTGTATTTGCTTGTCCTCATGTGAGGATAAAAAGCGAACATACCTCTGATAATGTCGTGTTTTGTAGATTCTTAATAGGAATACTTATGATAATAGTCTTCAAATTCAAAATAAGATCAAGCAAACGTTTGCAATTGGATAGTCACCACACTCCTGAGCCAAATCCACCAAAAACATATATAGCTGATTCAGTGATACGTGGGGCAATAATGTCCCCCATATGATACCTGAAGAAATTGATTAGAGTTAAAACGTACATCACCATCAAAATAAGCCAAACATTTCAAGTTCACTAAAAGTTCAGATGAACACTCGTGACTATGCGATGACTCTATGCTATATGATGTAGCACCAAACATGCGTGTACCCAGTATGTACATATCCAAATCAATCTGCCAACATGACAAAAGACAACCCAAAGAAAACCACAGGTCCACACCCTGTGTTGTCTATAATCACCAAAGTGATGTGTATGATCCAAACACAAAAGAAAGAACTACAAATGACATTGGAATGTTTATGTTTAGGCAAATGAAACAACATCAATTTATAGTAAGTCCAAATCACACAATACAAAGTCCCATTAGGGCAGCACAAGATAACTTTCCGGGAGGTCTCAAACCCTGGAGCATGGGTAACTGCAACTCCCCCGTATCTTAAGACATGCCGAAAAATAAAGAAAGTGGACTAAGCCATATTCATTCAAACGTCATAATAAAAAACCCTTAGGTCCTGGGGCATTATTGAACACAATATTTTCAATTATTAATAAATGGACTAACAAATAGTCCATATAATTAGAGAACCATGGCATTAATGTGTCCGTATAACCGCAATAGTGCTGCCCCACAAACCAGTAGTGCCCATTCAAGTTACACGCTAGAATGCATGCATCATAAATAACAATATGAACCCCACTGCACGACTCCTCTATCATTCATAATGCTATATAGACAATGTCCAACTCCGTGTGTATGAAGAGACACCCCCTCTTACCTGAGCCCATATCATATACAATCCTCGATTCCTTCCATTTGTTCGTTCATCTTGGGAAAAGGTGCCCTTTGTTAAAAAAAGAAAAGTGTGCATTGCTTGCGCTTAATCAATCTCACCTGTTTCCTGACTGTCTCAAAGGCAAAAAATCACTGAAAAAATACGGCTGCCATTTTGGAATGGCGGAATGATAGTATTAATAATAAACTTCGGCAAAGAATACCATCAAGGCGGGATGTCATATAATACCCCATGGTGTTGTATCTGCGTTACTCAATACCCAAAATGGCCATAAAATAAAAACACACTGCTTGTTAAATGCCAAAACGTCACCCCATTCAAGAGTAATTTAGAAGCACCCCTTCAAGTAGATGTATATACAAGTGACCCAAGCAAACACAAGGAGATGACGGACGGAGTGCTGAAACTTTGCAGACACTCGCCCACAGTCACAAATCTGGGTTGAATCCATCATCGTTCTTTAGCTCACTTCGCCACCCCAGTTCAGACCCAGCTATATGCAAATCATTCTTGACCATGTTCCTCATGGGAACAGCCGACCAAACAGTCAAGCCAGGTCTTCCCTGGACCTGAAACAAGCATCCTAGGACCGGTGTCGGGGTAAAACCCCTCATACAAATGACCAAACATGGAGATGCATAACAAAAGAATTATTACAAACACCACATTAAAGCACACCTATATTAAAGTCTTATGTGAACAACAATCATTCCCATCAGAGACTCAATGGTATCAATGCAAGCACGTAAAGGGTCCATTTAGTAGGCAGACATATTGGAATGGGGAATTTATTCCTATTTAATAAGTAAAAACATGTCTGCCAACAAGGTTTTTAAAAAGGAAACCTCTGTATTTCCAAAACAATGAAATGAGATGTCCAAAAGGGACTCCTCCTAATCCACTTGCAATAAGGCAGCAAGGTATCTCCAGGAATGATACCTCCGGATCCATGTTGGTAGTATGAGGTGTATTTAGAGACCATCAAAAGAAAAGAAATTCATAAGATGGTCTAGAGTAAACCAGCACCCTTACTTCTATTATCCATGCCATCAGTCCAGAAAAAACAACGATATAACTAATCAGACCAATGTAGGCCCCATCCCAAAAAATGATAGAATTCAATTTCCGTATTGTGTAGTAGCTCTCAAGCAGCCTATCCATTTGGCTTCAGTTTGTTGTAAGAGCAGCTCACTATCCCCACCATGTGGATTTTTATTTAAATTGTAAATTCCAAGGAACCAGAAATTGGGATTGTTCAGATGAACAATCCTATCTATAGTGGTCAGTCATGGGACATCAACTGTCTCCATTTTTAAGTGCTCTGCAAAGTTCTTGTATGCGTAACTTGAGGCTATGACCCGTACTGCTATATATGCTATATCACAGTTACAACCAATAACATTTATAACAAAGCGTGTTTTGCAATTAATGAAATGTTTTATACTGTAAACCTGAGATGTATTCAATCTAAAATCCTTTGTTCTATTTCTACCATATGAACACATATTACAGCTGTTGCTTATATATATATCCCTTGGATATATATATATATATATATATATATATTATCCAAGACCAGTGCGCGTGTGTGTGTGTGTGTATATATATATATATATATTACCAAGCAAATGTCCCAGGTGGGGGGAGCTCTTAAAGCCGGTGCTGGCGGCGAGAGTTAGGACACACTCGCAAAATTTGCAGGAAACAAAATTTCTTATGTAAGAAATACGCCGCACACCACTCTTTGGATTACGCTGTTTCTTTCATGTAGGTCTCCCACCTACGCGTTTCGGACTGCAAGAGTCCCTGTTCACGGTATCAAACATAGTCCTTTGTTTATTTTGCACTTAAATACTGTTTGAGCCATGTGGCACATTATGATGCATTATGGACACAGTAGGCAAAGCTGCGTTTTTCTCTTTTTGCTAACATTTTTTAGCATCATTCACTTTTGTTGGGTTACTGATGCATCTCACTGTGCACAATATTTAGGATTTGGAGCTTAGTGCTCTTAATGTTTACACAAATATCAACGTCGGATCTGTTGATATTACATAGTTCGCTTTGTATTGTGAACTATGAATTTGTGTATCGACCTCTCAAAAATTTATTTCCAAGAGTTTCAAAATTTATGTGAATTTATGTAAATTCAGTTTCATGGCTGAGTGCCTTCTATTGTGCTCGTGTGATGCTAATCAGTTTGCCCAACAATGTGACAAATTTAAAACCAAATTCATATTTCTCAATGTATCATTTGTGCGTTATTAATTCAATTTACAAAATGCTTCAACAAACAGTTTCTATTCTCATATGTATGGTCAATTCAGTTTTTTTGGCAATGTCATATTTTGATGCTTAAGAGACTTGAGGAATGTATATATATTTTGTATGATATGACCAGCCTGTACACAAGTATCAATCATGGTCGGGGTGAGGCGGCTGTCAAATCCTTCTTAAAAACTAGACCGCTTATGTATACAGAACATAACCAGATGATCTTACGATTTCTGTCATTCTGTTTGAATAATAACATTTTTTTTCTTTGGTGAACAGCTGTATATCCAGAGGCAGGGTACCGCGATGGGCACGTGCTTAGACCCCAGGTACGCAAATTATTCGTGGGCTGGTGGGAGAAGCACGTGGCCTGGGCGGGGACCAATGAAGCGTGGTCTCAGAAAATAGGAATCTGGACCCGCTTTATTGATGACATTTTCTTCACCCGGACAGGGGATAGACAAGAACTAGAAGAATATATCGAAAATGTAAACAGGAATGATATGAACCTTCACTTTACTAGTACCATTAGTGATCGAGAAGTTCCATATCTGGACCTATTGGTGTATGCAGATAGTGGGACTTTAAAAACGATACTGTTTCGCAAATTAACAGCGGGGAATGCGGCTTTACATTTTTCTAGCCAACATCCGCGCTGCTTAGTGAACAGCATTCCCTACAGGGAATGTCTTCGCTTGAAGAGGAACAGCACCACTGATAAAGATTATCAAGAAGCCAGAACAGAATCAATGTCCCATTTCAAACAAAGAGGGTACCCAAAACAGGTCCTAAAAACAGCTGAGACAAGGGAAGACGGACGAAGGAGGGAAGATCTATTAAACAAACCTCCAAAGGAAGGAAGTGAGGATACAACTAGGTTGGTCCTAACCTACTCCTCAGACTCAGGGGCCATACGTGAGATTTTAAACAACCATTGGAAATTACTCCAAACGGATGTAACTATAGGTACAAAATAAGCAAGCAACCAAGTATTACCTATAGAAAAAATGTATCACTCAAGGATTTACTGGTGCATAGTCATTTTACCAAACGGGGGGTCACCCAGCAGGAAGTAAAAGGTCTGAATTGTGAGGAAGAACTGTGGGTACATGTAGTTTAAAATGAAACCCATTCCCTTACTTCATTGATTGGGGGAGGGGGAAAAGGACAATAGAGTGTTGATAATAAATAAGATCATGTGTGCCTAAGTGGAAATATTCTGGGATTAAAAGTAAGGAAAATGCGCATTTCTTTCTAAGAAAAGATTAAATGAAATGAAATAATCTTTGATCTGGACAATGGGGGGAAAAGCTTATCTTTACTTCTGTTAATAGCTGAATTCAAAACTGTAGATAGATCTATCCATTGCATCTGGGACCAGATTAGGATAGATATGATGTAATCCTCATGAACAGTTAGTTTTTAAATTTTGTGTAGGAAATTAAGGGAAACTTTGTATATGAGAACATCATAGAAAACCTCTGGATTTGTGATTAGAACAAATGTGAAGTTGAGATGTTGTGACATAGCCCATTCAGGGCTGTATTCAGGTAAATATTAAATGACACAGACTTAATTATTGCAAGTCTGAAAGATTTAAAACTGCCAATATATGGCTAGATTGGTAACAAATATAAATTACAAATCTCTAGTAACCGTTTATATATTAAACGGTAAATGATGGATGACCTTCTATATGAATTTGAAAATGGCCAACATGGAAACCTATGGGACATGCGAAAAGAGATTTACAATAGTCCACTTTCTGTCACAATGGTAGTATCATGCAGAGGAAGTGATGTGTATAAATGTGTAAAAAAAATTGTTAGCTTTGACATTGATGAAGGCCAGCATGGCCGAAACGCGTTGGTCTGCCAAGGGAGCGGAATAGCGCTATTTTTCAAAAAAGTGTGGGGTAGTGTGCACCACTTGTCGGAAAAGTGCTTTTGAAGAAATATATATATATATATATATATATATATTCATATATACATATATACACACACACGCATTGGTCTTGGCTACCAGTAAAAACCCTGTGGTTTTTATACCTGCAATGGCTGCAACATGTGTTCATATGGTAGAAATAAAACAAAGTATTTAATAAATCTCCGGTTTACAGTATTAAACAACTACTTCTCATTCTGAGCTTTGCATTCTGGTCCCTCACAGGAGTGCATGCATTGTATGTGGGTCTGCTCATTCCTGTGCGTCTTCAACTCTTCCCTTTTTGTCCAGCACTATGTACTTTCAGACTGATGTATATAGCCCCAAGTTTTCTTACATCCATTGGATAATGTAGTAAATCATTTGATAAAGCATACCTGTCCTCAGGGTGCTGGTGCAATGTGAGTCCTTTGCGCAAAAGAAATGGTAGCCTTTATTGAGAGTCTTTTTTCTAGGCATTGAGTTTTATATTAACCAGTTTCCAAGGGCTGAGTACTTGTGTCTAGGGAGAAAGGAAGAGAACCATGAGTTGACGAGATTAAAGGTACCAGGGTGTGAACTTAAAGAAAAAAGAAATATAGATGTATAATATTTTATAAACAGTCATACCACAACAGTGTCTTAAATAGGACCCCTCTCAACAGTAGTCCACAGTGGTCGATGATTGTACAGAGCATCCAATCCCAATGAGGGAGTTATTTCCCATCAGGGTCCACAACCCTCGTTATCCCATTTCCTCCTCCTTACTCGCAACTTCTGTTACCTTTATGGTCCCCTGTAATGCTTCCCAAATCTTTGTGCATTTTTGTGGGCAGCCTCTGCCCTCGTGGATTAGTCGCTCATCAAGCATGTCTCAGGGTGTGAACTTTAAGCTGGTTGTCAGAGTGAATGAGGGCCTGCATCAAGTGCTACTCTTCCCCACCCACTTGGCTGGGTGTACACCATTTCCCAATTGTGGTGATATTTATATGAAGATTCTTTACTTCTGCCTGATCAGGCTGGTTGAATTAAATACATAGATAACCAGTGGTTTCTTGTGGAGGCAAGATACTGAATGACTTGATGCTGTGGAGTTTTAATAGATGTTAGTAGCCGCATTGTCGATTTTAGTGTTGCTAGTGTGTGATATGGTAGTTCTGGAGAGGGTGACTGAGAAAACTGTCAGCAAGTATGGAGCAAACCAATACTCAGTGAGAGCACAATGCCATAATTGTTCAACAAGCAATGAATGATGTATCAGACTGTATTTTTTATAGCCAAGGGACAGTTGAGCCTTTTTGCTGATATAAACATGGTCATAAGTGTAGCCGAATAACCCTGCCATTAAGTCAGTGCCAGAGATATTGGAAAGCCGCTTATTTTTGAAAACATAGAGCATGAGAGGTTGCCTCCATCCAAGGTTTTAGCTGCTTTTGCATCAAATTGAGGTTTTGAAAACGAGCTGACCCTGTGTTGTGCACAAGGCCCCTTTGGCCTTCCTATGAATGAGAAAGTTAACTTGGCAGGCTCGGTGCCCCACAGTCATCATCTTTACTTGTATTTTCTGTTGTGTCCATGGTTTTCCAGCAAGCACATTTTCCCACTTCAGAAAGTTGACAACTTCTCATCCACCTGCATTCCTACCCTCTGCAGTCCAATTCAAGGTCTTTATATTGTCTTATCATTTAGAAGGTTGCCTATGAGATTCCTAATAAAACCAAACCTCAGGAGCGGTTGCATTTGCATTTGAAGTGTGCTCTGAGATGTTATATTGCCTGTTCTTCTACTGCGCGTATCGACAGATGGGTATGAGGGCTTTGCATTTGGCTAAAAAGCTTCTCAAGCCTCCTTTCATTTATTTTCAGGCATGTTATTGACTTATTGGAGCTGCTAAGCACTAGAATGGGTCTCTCGGGAACTGTTCTCAAATGGTTTGCTTCTTTCCTTCATAACCGGTCGCAGAAGTTCAAGATCGACAATGTGCTATCTAAACCAGTGCCTGCAGACCTAGGTGTCCCACAAGGATCCTGCCTCTCCCCCACACTGTTCAACCTCGTCATGGAACCACTCGCCACCTTGCTCCAAGCATCCAATGTTCAATTCCATATGTACGCCGATGACACACAACTTTACCTAAAGCTACAATCCCCGGAAGATATCAAACTACTGAATTCCACACTTAGCAACACTCAATCCTGGCTGGCCGTTAATCACCTCAAACTAAATGCGCTGAAAACTGAGTTCCTACTCATCTCACCCCCGGCGAAAACTTCCACCACCCAAACGTGGCTCAATAACCTAACATCACTCAATGTCCAACCTACTATCGTGGACTCAGCGAAATCCCTAGGCATCACAGTTGACGCCAAGCTCAACATGCAACAGCACGTTAGCATAGCCACAAAAGGGGCTAATTTCCAAATCAACACACTGAGGAAACTCAAACCCTTCCTCCCTGCCAAAGACTTCCAAACTGCTGTACAAGCTTTAGTCATCCCTCGCATAGACTACGGAATTGTGGCCCTCAGCGGACTCCCGCTATCCACAACAGCACCCCTAAGAGCCTCCCTGAACGCTGCCGCGAGACTCATTACTGGCTCAAGAAAACATTCGCATATTTCCCCAGACCTAAAATCTCTAAAATGGCTGCCTTTTGAAGCCAGAATTCAACTAAAAATTGCAATAATGACACACTCGGCGGTGCACCACAAAGCACCCAACTACCTCGCGCAAAAGTTGTCTATATCAGGAGGGTCGAGATCCAATCGTAGTACAAAAAATCGACTTCTGAAACCTAGTAGATTCCGGAAAGAAAAAACATACAAGCGCTCCTTCTCAGGAATGGCACCCAAGATCTGGAATGCGCTCCCTCCGGAAACGAGGCTTATCTCCTCCACTGCACTCTTCAAGAAAGAGGTGAAGAGAATCCTTCTGGCCAAGATCTCCTGAACATTACAGAGACTGGAACTGAGTCTCTGCATCGCGCTGTATCTCTGATCACCCTGCCCTTTGGCACTATCCTACTACCTAGAGGGGCACTACTACGCTACTCTCGTCCTATCGACCAATATATGCTACTCTTTGTTGGATTTATATTACTTGTTTACCTGACTGTATTTTGATAGGTTTTGATATGTTTCTGTACATTATTGTTATCCTCTATGTTTAGTGACTACTATATTGCTCCCATTATCTTGTTCATTCCTGTTGCCCTTGCCCCCGTCTCTGTGAAGCGCTCTGATATCTGTAAGGATCTTGTTCGCGCTATATAAAACTTTGAATAAATAAATAAATAAACATGTGTTCATATGGTAGAAATAAAACAAAGGATTTAATAAATCTCAGGTTTACAGTATAAAACATTTCATTAATTGCAAACCACGCTTTGTTATATATGTAATATGTATGGATATATATATATATATATATATATATATATATATATATATATATATATATAGCGAGATATATCCCATACCCACCCTGAAAAATACCATTGCCATGCCAAAAACCAAACCCAAAAAAATACCCTTGCTACCCAAAAACCCACACCCAACCTAAACCCTAAAAATAACCTTGCCTTCCAAAACCCCACACCCACCCTAAAAATAACCTGCCACCCAATCACCCATACCCACCCTAAAAATACCCTTGGCACTTAAAAACCTATACCCACCCAAAAAACCCCTTGCCACCCATACCCCCAAACCCCTAAAAATAATCTTGCCCTAACATACATACATACATACTCGTACATATACACAAATACATACATACATTTATGAATTTTGCCTGTCAAGTACTTACATATCAGTTTTAAAGTTGTTTGTGGTAAAAAAAGAAATTGTAAAGATTGTTATTAAGAAGCATTTGTTTAGGGGTCGTCATAAAGGCATGTCGTGGTTCCAGCGTCGTCGTAAATGCTGTTTCCCCTCAAAACATGGTGGATACCCTAGCCGTAAGTTTACTGGTGCTACAGGCTATAATGTAATACCTCAGAAGGAATACCTGCCACGTTTGTGATGAAATACCCCGTCGACAAAACTTTTAAGAAGGCCCTACATTCTCACTTATTTAGAGACAGCTGAAAATTCCAGACTAATTTGTTTTCTCATTTTTGGGTGAACTTCCAAAATGCAAACGTTTTATGCACGGACTCATGCCTCAACCTGGCTTCTTTGAAGTGATGGTTATATTTGGAACCTTTTGTGGAACATACACACGGAGTGACCAAAAGAAGAGAATACATATATATCTTTCTTCTTGGCTTGAGAAGAACCTCAGTGGTTGTCCTCACAACTACTAAGTTTTATTGGTGCCTTTATCGTGAATTGTGGAAAACCTGAAATGCAACCTGTTTAGAACCAATAGGAGACTAAACCTAGGAAAAGTTGTTACTTTAAAGTGAGCAATAGAGAAGCGTGGACAAAATGGTGGAGTGAGCGGACGTGTTCTCTGGTCCCTCTGCTCCGGCACTGCTGAAACGCCTTAAATTTACAGTTCCCCCCCACTGCTGGGGGGTTGGACTCACCGCGCAGTAGATCCCGGGACCCGTGGGCCCTCTGGTTGCCTGGTTTGTTAACCTGGTCAAGCAGTGCAGGAGCCCCCCGAGGATGTGGGCGGCCCCAGAGCCCAGCAGAGGCCTGACTCTGATCACCACCACAGAGAGAAGCAGCCATGCACAGTGATTCCGTAGGATGGAAGCGACAGAGCCCGGTGCCTGAGTTGCGGGTGCGGATGTCCCTGGCGCCCTGTATGCTGAGGAATGTCAGCAGCAGCACACGAGGGGCTGTGACCGCAGAAGCGGAGGGCGGCAGGCGAGTTGCGCTGCTCCCTCTAGGCGCTCCAATATTTGACTACGGTGCCACCCAGCTGGCGAGGGCGACCCTGGGGTTGACAAGCAGTCACAGGCCTCTCAGCTGCTCCTCTGCCCCCTGAAAGTGCCGATGATGGAGAGGCCCCAATCGCTTGTTCCTATCATGAGGCCCTGTTCATATTTCTCAAAGACCTGCAGTTGATTAAAGGGGACCTGGTGCGCAACCTGCAAGTAGTCAGGAAAGCGATCTCAAACATTGGAGTCAGAGGTACACACTTGAGTCTCATGAGATCACCAGGGACGAGTTGAGCAGCTCCGACAGGAACTAATCAGTCTCACCGATAGTCATATAGATTTCCATGCCCATGCTGAGGACCTCGAGAATAGGTCAAGACGCAACAACATACGAATTAGAAATGTTCCGACTGCCACCGAGGCAGGAAACGTGGTAGAGTACGTCAAGGCTGTCTTTGCCCAGATCCTGGGAGATACACAAGCGTTGGATATCCGCCTTGATAGAGTCCACCAGGTGGGTCCCCCCCCCGGGCTCAGAACATGTCCCCTTCAGACATCTGGGTCTGCGTACATAGATTTCCTCTAAAAGAGCGTATCCTCTGACCAGCTAGAGGCACCAATCCAATACATTTCCGTGCCACCCGCTCCAGCTGTTTTAGGACCTCTCAGCGATTATTCTGCAGAAAAGGAGGGAGTTCTACCGAGTGACCACATTCCTCAGAGCACAAACACCCCATACATGTGGGGGGTCACTTCTTTTGCCTAATTTTCACTTGGGAAGGGAAATCCCACCTACTATGCTCCTTCTGCGCGGTCTGTAACCTCCTCTGGATAGAGCTGCCGGAGGCACCTACGGGAGGAGCGTCCAGGACAGGAGCTGGGACCAGCCTCTGGGCGCGGTGAAGGCGGAGATCCCTAGGTGGAGGGCTCTCGAAACCAGACCCTTATCTGATAGGACACTAGAGGAAGGCAGTCCTAGAGAGCCTAGCTGGGGGCCGAGCGTTGGGAGGCACTGGTTGAAAACGTAGAGTCCGCCTTGCCTACTGAGGGGGCACACATCAGACGCTATCTGGGGCCATGGGAGGAGGACCCCCAAGAAGACACATGGTCACCAAGAACCCCATCTCTTGTTTCCCTCGTCGGAGGACAGGGTCTGCTCTAACAGGCCTCCTCGTTCCTGAGACTTTGTTCACGTTGTTTATTTACATATGTTCGTTTGAAATGTACCACCTCGCTGCACTATTGGGGGCGCAACCTAGGGGCGACAGGGACACTGCCGCTACAACTCCGTGGGAGGCACCTTGCCACTAAGCTTAGAGCTCAGCGACAGGCCAATAGAGTAAACTCCCTTTTGTCAGAGAGTGGGGATGTGCTGGAATGGGATGCTTCCATAACAGCCCGCTTTAGGGAATTGTATGCGGCTCTGTACTCTGATCAACCTGTTCCCTTGAGGCCATAACACGCTACCTCCACAACTCCTCCACGACCAGATTGACGGACTCCCAGGCTACCTCCCTCGGCGATCCCATATGGGCGAAGAGGGTCATATCTGCCATTTCTAGTAAGAAACTGCTGAAATTGCCGGGCCCGGATGGGTTCTCTTCCGGCTTCTACAAAGCCTTCTGCTTGGATCTAGCTCCAGTTCTTACCCGGCTCTTCAACGCGATCACAGATTCGGCCACCCTCCTGGCCTCGATGCTCGGGCCGACCATAGTCGTCATCCCTAAGCCTGGAAAAGATAAGCGATCATGTGCCAATTAACGCCCTATATCGCAGTTAAACATGAATGCGAAGATCTTCACAGATATTTTGGCATCCAGCCTTAATCCCCTTATGCAGGGCCTTATACATCCCCATCTAGCGGGATTTGTCTTTCAAAGACAATGCGCGTATATCAGCAAAAGACTTCTGTACATCATAGACAAAGCGCATCAAATGCAAGGCTCCAGCTTGCTGTTATCAGTGGACGTTTAGAAAGCTTTCGACCGGGTCCACTGGCCCTTCCTGAGTGCGACACTAATGCACTTTGGGGAAAGATTCCGATCCTGGGTCCTCAGCGGTTACGGGTCTCCGATGACCTCAGTGCGAGTGAATGGACAGGGCTCTGAGGGCTTCCCAATACGCAGGGGCACACAGTGGGGCTACCCGCTTTTCCACTTCTATTTGCTCTTTATATGGAGCCCCTATGCGCAGCGGGTGAGAGATCACCCCAAGATTTACAGTATCCCCTTAGGCTTGGAGGAGCATCGAATTAGCCTCTACTTACATGACGTTATGGTCATGCTCGACAATTCCTTTTGAGAGCCTAGCCCACTTTTTAAACGAGCTGGAAGAGTTTGGAAGGGTGTCTGGGTTTCAAATGAATCATCACAAATCCCAGGCTCTTAACCTCACGATTCCCCCTCCGGTTGTGGATGCGCTGAAACGAACTTATACAATTTGCTGGGCGTTAGTCAATCCCATACCTGGGAGTCCATCTCTGCCCTACCCTGGAGAGAACTAATGTCCTAAATTCTGTAGTGTTGGTGAGATGGGTGCGCAATGAATCAGATCAGCGGTGACACTACCCTCTGTCCTTACTCGACTGAATTGCGGCCTCCAAGATGACAACCTTGCCCAGGATTCTCTTCCTGTTCCAGGCTCTACCACTGACCCACCCGGCAGGTATGATCGCGGGCCTGTAGGCTGCACTGCACCACTTCATTTGGGTGGGTAAGCGGCCCAGAATGAGTAAAAAGCAAAACTGGCTCCCCCCAGCAGAAGACGTCCTCTGAATACCTTGCTTACTCCGGTACTATTAAGCCGCCCAGCTTCGATACCTAGTGGAATGGTCCAGAGCGGAGGCAGAGAAACACTGGCTGTTCATGGACAGAGCCCTGGCGGGGACCTCGCTGGAGAAAGTTCTGTTCCTCCCACGAGCTCACCGAACACCCAGCCTATACATCTCACAGATTACACACTCCCTACTGAAGGTGTGGAATGGGTGCACACGCAGAGGAAGACTTACTACCCTTCCCTCCCCCCCTAACACTGATCATTGACAACCCTGACTTTACACCTGGGGTCGTATCGTCGTTCCGTGTGTAGCGAGAAGCACCCTGTAAAGCAGCAGGACACTTCTTTGATAAAGACAGCCCTATCTCCTTTGATACCCTTAAGAAAGACTATGCCAACCCTGAAGACAAGCGTTTCCGATATCTCCAAATCAGACACTGGCTAATGCGCCCATTGATGCATCAGGGAGTGGGGAGATTACTGAAATCTAATGAGAAATGGCTCCTGGGCAAACAATCAGACAAACGCCTTATCTCAGAGCTATACGTTCTTTTCCAGCCTACACCGGCCGAAGACAAATCCCTGGCCCAGAAACATTGGGAAACTGAAACAGGGCGCCAACTTTCCTCGAAATAATGGCATGACATATTCCATAGAGCCCGACTCACCACCTATAATATGTTAAGCACCAAAACTGCCATAAAAATCCCCCCTTATTGATACATAACTCCAGTGCGACTCCACCGGGGGAATCCAACTCGCAGCGACAAATGTTGGCAGCAATGCGGGGCAAAAGGTACGCTCACACACCTACTCTGGGACTGCCCGATAATCACAGCGTTTTGGACCGCGGTACTAGATGATATTGATATCCACTTCTCCACCCAGCTCCCCAGATTCCAATCCTGTACTCTGCTAGGCCTCCCACCCCCTCTCAATTACCTCCTCTTATCACACAAAGGGCTCCAGATCAGTATAGTGCCTCCGGGCCGCCCATCAGACCATTATAGCACTCTGGGCCTCACCTACTGCCCCGACCCACACGGGATAGCTGCAACGCCTTTGGGTCATACTGGGGATGGAAAAACTCACCCTTACACTCACATTGTGAGGCTATACATTTAGAACCACCTGGCATACCTTCATAGCCTTATTAACTCAGAAATTCAGAGTTGACCTGTCCCTGCTACTTGCGATTATTACGCCTCACTGATCTTGACTCTTCTTGAAGTGTGGAGAGTACCGGAAAGCAACCCACAGTCAAACCCTCGACACCGCACATTACACAGCAATTGGTACTGGGATGGGGGGGGGGGAAGATTGTCAGGTGAGGGAGAGATATTTTTTTTCTTTCTTTCTTGAGGGGTTTAAAAGTCATATTAACTACTATGAGAAGTAGAGGGGTTACCTCTCACGCTAAGAATTGTTAACATGTTGTGACAATAAAAACAGATTTAAACCTAAAGTGAGCAATTGAGAAGATGACAAAGTTGCTCAGTCTGCATGACTGGAATGATGGATGCTACTTTGTCAATATGTTGTGAAAGTGCATTCTGAATGTACAGACCCACACAGGGGAAACAGTGGCTTTCACAGAACTTGGGAAGAGCGTTTGGGACTGCACCCACTAAGTAAAGAAATGTGGCGGGATATAGCTGGATAGATATTCTTCTTCCTCAGCACAGCTTCACATAAGTATAGAACATGTTGAAGGTTAATGAACTTGAATCATTAGGCAGTATATTTTGCATTAACACTGACTATTGGCAAGGATATGACCTGCAGCAGCTCAACCTCTGAAATCAACACTAACTTCCTTTGTGAATATTGAGTGAAATTATTGGTCAATGGCAATATGTGTTCACCCTTCTTCCTTCAGCTTCACAAATGTTACCTCTTTATTTCCCTGACTCTGTGGCTTGACGTTCTCACAATATGGTTTATGCAGTTTCCCACTCTTAATGCCCCACCTTTGAAGGTAAGATTGCATTACAAATAAGCAATGTTAAATATTCAGTCTTTAAAATTATAACAGGACCAAATAGGTGCCATTATAGTAAAGGTAACCCCACTTTCCTTTTCCTTATTCAAAACTTTACCTTTGCCGTTTTAGTCTCGTGTCGTAGTGACCATCTCCATCTTTTCAGCCAGCATTGCCCCGATTTATTTCTGCGTCTCATTTACCAAAAGCTTCCTCTTTCTAGGTCTTCCTTTTTCCATCGAAAATGTAATTTGGGCTTGCCATCAAATTTCCCTCTTTTTCTACTTCTCCTTCTTTATGATTAATCGTGGTAGACCAGAAAAGGACATTTTTTGGGAAATTTGTGGTAGACATCTGTTCATTCTGTAAAACATTTATCATGTAGATTGAGGTGGATGTGTCAATGTGAGTTCTAAAGCCTAAGAAAAACCCATACGCTTAGCCCTACAAAGTCCATTTTCTATTGTATGTCAGTGGTGATGGGTGGGGCAATGACAGGAGGGGAATAAGGAAGATGTCATCAGTATCCTGGGAAATTAATCAGCTGCTCTACCAGTAATTGCCGGATGTGAGTTTGTGTATTTGTTTCTCTTGAATATTTCTTTAGGATTGATTGAATTTTCACACCTGTTTTTAGCTATTTACATTAATTTTAGATTATGGACTACATCAACTGAAGCATAGAAAAGGCAGACAACTGGAAACTACAACAGGACATTAACTACTACTAATGCCATGATGATGAACCTTATTGCCGCTGCCAACCGCACCAGCTGCATCATCCTGTGGCATAAAGCCCTAACATTACAGTCAACAATTGCACAGTGAAGTTCTCCAACTCCCTTTGCCCACCTACAGCAGCCTGGCAAGTGACCGCAATGGCATAGTGACCTTCACCAGCTCCAGTCCACATGTCATCCACCATCAACAGCCAAGCAACGTCGGATGCTGAGTATAATAAGGCACCAGCCAAATATTGTCAAGACACCAAATGCAAAAGTATATTAAGGAAATTTGGAAATAAGCACTATTAATATAAAGACACAGATATCAAGCAAAACATGAAAAAAGAAGCCGTAGTAAAACAAAACATTAACAAAATAGCAGTTCGATTGAGAGCACAAAAAGAGATTTCATCAAAGGGGTTAGCAGAATAAAAGCAGGCTTCTCATGTTTGCCCTTTCTCCAGTTACTGACTTGTGTTCGGTGGCAGATGCACATCAGCTGGTTGGAGAGTCAAGGTTTAGGAGGTACCAAGAACCATTATGTTTCACTGGGGGCAGAAGAGGCACAATCTTCAATCCATGGACTATTTTACTTTGGGCAGTTGTGCGACAGTGTCCAGGTCAGAACTGTAGGCAGGTGATGAGAAATAACTCCAACATCCATTGAGTTGGTGGTGCCTTATTATCAATAAACCTTTATTTGGTCGACAAAATCACCATAAAAGAATCGAAGTCCAAGGTCAGTAATATTAATGTCATAAATAAAAATAGACAATAGAATTACTCTTAAAAACAGAAAAATTAAAGCAAAAAATATAGTTAATCTAGTCTTGACTTCCTGCACACCCAGACAACTTTTAAAAAGGCTAGGACCAAAAAGGTCACTGCGCTGTTTTTAAAAGCATATAACCCCCACAGAAGGCTTCTGTAGTTCTAATCCTCCTCTTTCCAAATGGGAGGGTTCCAAAAACAACATTTTGACACTCCCCAATTCCTGAACGGAGAGTAAGGTATGGTTGGTAAAAATGTCTGGCCTCCCTATAGAAAACAAGGCAACCTTAACATGCACAATCCAAGGTATGCTAGATACCCGGTCCAACGTCAGGCAGTCCTCAAAGATCAAACGGCTTAGCTTCAGCTCTGCCCTGCTCCAAATCTTGATCCAGCACATGAGCAGGCTTAGAGCTATCAGTTCCGAGACATAATCAAGACACAGTTCCTTAAGTACAGAAAATGCTGGGGTTGAGTGGGGGACCTGGATCAACCTATTCAAGAAATTATTCTCCATCTTTTGAATCTGATCTAACTTAACATATCCCCAGACCTCACTTCCATACCACAGCAGTGCAATACACTTGGCCTGATAAATTCTTAGGCGATCCCTCAGTACATTAGGCCCAAGCCTATGTGCAAAACTAAAAACCGCCCCCATAGTTTTTACAGACTGATCTTTTGGCTGCAATCAAGGGTTTCCAACAATTATTAACATCAAATAAAACACCCAAGTAGGGGAAGACCTTGACTTTGCTCAGGATAAAATTAGATACCTTGAAGGTCTTGCTCCTTGTTGGTTTGGGGCTCACTACCATTATGTAGGACATCGAAAAGTTAACCGACAAGTCTAGGAGCCCCATAAAAGACACATACTTGGCCTACAGCAGGCCCAACCCCTGAGCTGTCCGAGCCATCAGGACAGCATCATCCACATATAATAGGACAGGGAGAGATCTGTCACCAATCTTGGGACAATCATCTGGAACTGATAAAAGCTAAGACTCCAGTCCATTAACATACAAAGTAAACAAAAAAGGGGCCTGCCGAACCCCACAACTCGTTCGAAATGATAGCGTGCACTTAGCATCTTAAGAAACCTGCACCGAGGCTGAGCTGTGCTTGTGACGGAATGGTTCCGTCACGGCCCCGCCCGCTCTTTAGAACGTCAGCGCAGGCGCGGAATTTGCGCCGCGCAGGCGCGGCGAGCGGGCCGTGACGGAACTTTTCCGTCACCAGCACAGCCCACCCGAGGCTCGTGACGGAACGGTTCCGTCACGAGCATGGGAGAGGTTAAGTGGAGATCAGCCAAAAGAGCCACAATACTAGGATCGACCCCCATCTCGCTGAGCAAAGCCCATAGCTTCGCTCGGTTCACCCTATGAAAAGCAGACGTCAAGTTCATAAAAGCCAGGTGTAAGGATTCGGCCAAAGCCCTGTATACTTAATAATTAAGTGGATGTTCCAACATTGGTCTGCCTTTGACCTCCCTGTCCTAAAGCGATACACCACATCACTTAGAATCTTCTTTTCAACTGCTCACTCATCCTATTTAGAATCACCCTCCCCAAGACCTTAACCGTGCAATCCAATAAAGAAATTGGATGGTAACATTGTGGGTTCTCTTTATCCCCGTTCTTAAAAATTGGGACAATCACTGCGTTGGATCAAGAGGGTAACAGCACCTCCTGCACAGCCGCATTCAGGACCTGTGTTAATAAAGGAGCCCAGACTTCCATATTTTCTTTAACACGTTACCGCGGCGGAATGTCCGCCGCGGTGCGGGTGTTCTAATTCAAATAGAACATGCTCTTCTAGAACATTTGCTATATTCCTCTGACCAATCTGCTACAAACCCCTCTCACAATTTTAACACAGATTGGGCCTCATAAAACAGAAAATGAAATAAAAACCTAACACCTTTCAGTTTCACCTTTAGGAATCACTCACTAGCAAAC
The DNA here is from genome assembly GCF_964261635.1 of Lissotriton helveticus. Taxonomy (NCBI): domain Eukaryota; kingdom Metazoa; phylum Chordata; class Amphibia; order Caudata; family Salamandridae; genus Lissotriton; species Lissotriton helveticus. Next base: position 1,377,502,074 of record NC_136067.1, read on the forward strand.
TAACTTAGAAGACCTTTTTAATCCCTCCCCCTCCCCTTCTGTGCATTAGGTCGGCACACACACTTTTTTTCATCTTAGCCTGCCTTAATCCACTGTATCTGTCCACTGCCAAAACATTACATTAGTAGACACTACAAATCAGTTGTTCTTTTAGTATTCGGTAATTAATCTATTGGAAGAGCAGTCCTTTTTCCTCTTCCCCTGAAAGCCCACGTTGTTCTACCTCAGATGCTCTCTCTGCATTTTCTTAACACCTCTACATTTTCAGACCACTATGCATCAGCTTATCACCGACGATGGATTTAGCTGCACGCTCTTCCAGAAAAAGCTTGAGGAGTAGGTCAGAATGTCCAGACTCTGGGATAAATACTGCCTTCAATATTTTCTATCTTTGTCACTTTATCATGGATACATAAAGCAGCCTCTTATTGAATCGTACAGGTATGCTTCAGATAAATATATAGCAGTGCTCCCTATGTGGGTAAATTGTAAAGCTGCTTCCCCGTCACTAAGCTATACTTCAGGAGTAAGTTACATTCACAAGCACCACTATATGCTGCAACAGGAAATAGTTGTACCACTGGAGATGATGTGATGGTATTTTACTGCTGCATTGTGCTGCCTGGTCACATGCTTTTTGAATGAATGAATGAAATACGTTGTATATAGCGCCTAGCTACTCTGAGTGTCCTGGTGTTCTTGGAGATATACTAAGAAGAATGCTAGCTGTCATATTCTGGGCCACCCGAAGTCTGTTTTAGGTAGTCAGGGTTTTTCCATAGTCCAACCTTGAAGTAATGAGTGCTTCAACAACCGATTTCCTTGCAGAGAATGAGAGGAAATGGAAGAACTTTTTAAAATGCCCACCACACCAATGCAAGTACCTACCACAGAATTCATTTGTGGATGGAAGGATAAGCGGTTGTCAAATTTGACACCAAGATTCTTAACTGGTCCCCCGTGGGAGGGGGAGGATTTTGTTTTTGGTTTTGCCTGTGTTAAATTTTTGTTTGAGTGGTCATCCAGTATAATACAGCTATCTGATGAAGACATCTAGCCGCAGATTCCTTACTTTAGAATATTCCCCCAGGCGCAAGACTGGATCCGGAATTTTTTTCCCACAGCACGACTGCGCATTCAAAGAGGGCGTTGTGCAACTCCGTATCGACGTGATGTCGACTTAGTCCATACAACTCCTTCGCCGCCGTGCTGATGTCAGTTCCTTCTTTTCTGCGCTTGCAGCGAGGATCTGGAGCATTACCGGTCTGTTTTTATAGACCCATCTCGAAGACTTGTTGAAAGAAAAGAATGCTTTTTCGCGTTGTCATCATGGTTTAAAACCTGTAGATCCTGTGACAGATGTCGATCACGGATCCGCATACCGTCTGTATGTGGTACCTTGAAGAACATCATGACCCCGAAGAGTGTGGTTCCTGCCAGCATCTTCAGCTGAAGGCTTTGAAAGAGTGCCAGATGAAGCTTCTGGCAGTGGGTTTATCCGAGAAACCACAGCATTGTCAGTCCTCGCAGAAGTCCAGAGACTGGTCAAGGAGTCATTCGGGTGAGGGGCCATCTCTATTGAGGAATTCTCCGAAGTTCCAACGGTCAAAATATAAGTCTGACGCCGTCTCCCAGCTGTAGGCTGTGGAACAAAGCAGACACAAGAAGATTATGGACGGAGCGCTGAAACTTTTCAGACACTCACCCCCAGTCACATATCTTGGTTGAATCCATCATCATTCAGCATTCTATATGCAAATCAGTCTTGACCCTGTGCCTCATGGTAACAGTCCAGTCCGAACTGCCAAGCCATGTCTTCCCTGGACCGGAAACAGGCATCCTTGGACCTGTTTAGGGTAACACACCTCATCAGCCAGGCTAGCTTAAATCCAGTGGCAAAGTGATGAAGGGACCCACGTCTGGGCATACCCTGCCAACTTAGGGCAAACAAAGCAAACAAAAGGAGATGATGGACGGAGAGCTGAAACTTTTCAGACACTCACCCTCAGTCGCAGATCTGGGTTGACTCCATCATCGTTCATCGTAGAGCATTAACACGAGTTCACCATGCGCCTCTCTAAATATCCTGGAGCCGGTGGGACTCTAGCCCAAATGCAAGAATATTACTTTTCCCTGCAAAAGGTTTTTGGGCCTCAGTCTCTCTATGGTGTGCTTTCTGGCCCCAAGGAGGTAGAAGGTACTCTGACTGGATCCGCGCCGGCGGGTACAGTTGTGGCCTCTGAATCTGTTATTGGATTTGAACCTGCTCCAGTGCCCAACCCTTTGGGTTCCTACCTTCAGCGTCGGGCAGTCAGCCAATGACTGCGGCGATCAACACCGATCCCATTACTCTTTCTGACATTAAGACGACGCCGCAACAGCACCAGATGCGGCACTGATGGAGCTGTCTGCTTTGGACAACTCTACAATCAGGCCTTATTCAACCTCTTTCTGCTTTTCCTATGAGAAGGCACAGCTTGGTAGGTGAAGGTTTCGAAACCCTTTGGGTAATTCTGCCCAGCCTCCTTTGGAGGAAAATTGGCTGACTGAATTGGGGGAGGCTAGTGGACTAGAGTCCACTCCAGTTTCGGATTTACTTTCTCCACCTGGTAAGGCAATGGAGGAAAGTTATTTTTTGGCTGAGGTATTGACGAAGGCAGCTGTAGTCTTGGATTGACAGTTTCCCTCAGTGGAATTGCCCACAGATTTTATTTTTTTTACGGAGTTTTATATAGCGCAAACCTGACCCAGTATTAGGTATCAGAGCGCTTTACATAGCACCATTTGCGTTACATGAGGACACATACATTTTTTTTTTAGGCATGGGGAGATTAAGTGATTTGCCTAGAATCACAGGATGTTGAGTGTCGTTGCTGAGACTCAAACCCAGTTCACCAGATTCGATGTTGACCGCCCTAGCCGTTAGGCCAACTCCTCTCCCCTAGATCCTTTGGTGAATGATCTTCATCAAGGTGAGACGGAAGTGGAGCCTTAACTCCCTTATAATGAGTCTCTGTTTGACCTTTTGTTAGGAGCTGGCTCATCTATTGAAGTGTCTCTTATAATTTCATATGGTATTTGTGTGACCTTACACTTATTTTATGGGCATATGTCAATAGTCTGATGTGCAGAAAAGTAGCCTACATTATTAGTTGATGTGGCTTCAGCTTTTCCCCTGGTACTTACCTTACGTTTAGGTGCTAGATGGTTAAAAAAATTCTACTTTTGCTGGATTTAGATTATTAACCAGAGGCTTATCATCTGGTGAGCTTTAAAATGCTACATGTTTTGCTGTTCAGATTCTGTCCTATAGCCATTGCTGCTGATTGGCTCTTCGGTACCTTCATGTAGACATTGAGGGTTTGTACATGTTCTTTGAGCATGTTTGTTTGTTTTCTTGGGATTATAGCCTACTATTATAAGTCTCCAGGGCACATAGTCTCTCAGGCGATTTTTATTCCTTCTATTTTTAAGGATATTAATGTTTTTGACTCTTTTTGGATTGTTAAACACTGAGTTATTACTAAGGATTTTCTTCTTTTCTGAAGGACATTTCCCTCAAATGGTGTACCTTTTCTTGCCTATGAAGGTGTTCATATAGGTGGTCTTTGAGGGGGAAGAGGTGTTGGCCTCATAGCTTCTACCTTTTATTGAAGACTTTTATTCCTATCATTCAGTATCATTGCTTCTCTAGGGGACATCTCTTCTTTATTTTCCTGTCTCTAGTGGTGGGTAGTTGAGTTCACACTCTGCGAAGTGTGGTCCCTAGATGTCATATACAAATTGATGTTCTTTTCATAGATCGGTCAGATTCTTTAGTTATGGAATCCTTTAAAGTTTCAGTTTAGGGGACTTTTTTCTAGATCATCTGTAAATAGATTGCTATTCATAAAAGTAAGGACACATACTAACCTTGGTGTTCACTAGGCTATCAAGGTTCTTTTCCATACTTAATATCTTATTCAACTTTATACTGCCATTGCATAATGGTGGTGTCTTAGGCAACTTGTATTACTTTGACAGGTTGAATGCTGTTGCTTTTCTATGTGGTATGATCCCACTGTTGTTCCATACTGTTATGTTAATTTTGTCTGCAGACTTTATTTTTGTATCTTTAAATATGAATATTCTTTTGTTGATACATACACGTTTAATTATTATACTCTCTATTTCATCATAAATATATTTTTATAGCATGTGTGGCTAAAGATACACATGCTTAGCATAAATCCCCCATGTAGTGTTGGGCTCGGAAGTGTGCAAGTTATCTTTCTTCGAAAAAGTCTTATGAGTCACAAGTTACAGTGACTCCTCTTGCTTGCAGTGTGCATGGTGATAGACCCCATCTTTAGATTGTTTTTTTACATTGTCACGTTCGGTCATCTGCTCCGTGCGACAGTCATTAAGATCCTTTTCTAACACTGTTGGTGTTGTTTTTGATTGAGATACAATCTCTACTTAGACAAAAACTATTTTAACATCGAATTCAACTGGGGGAACTCGATTCCATCACACCTTTTGGGGCCTTCGCCCTTCGGGCGGAAATTCTCTTATATGGTTTTCTTACAAAACGGCCAGAAGGTGGTGAAATGGACACCTTTTTTAATTTTGTCCTCCCTGTCATTCTAAATTTCCACATACAGACTTGCATAAGGTGTGTATTTCCTGCCTATTTCCCGATCATCAGGAACAAATCTGTGAGGCCTGCAAATCATTCAGGTGAAAGTAAATTCGATGAGATCCTAAAGCTAAAAGACTGCAAATGTATCTATGCAGCATCAATGAAACACAACACATTTTCTGATTGGAGGAAGCAGAAACAGAAATGGAAGCAAATCCGTCTTCTGCAGATGAGGGTAATTTCTCTATAGAACCGAGTTCCGATTCAAACGCCCAACAAGATAACCTCTCATCAGGGCAACAACTGTGAGTAAATTGCCACATCCACTTCCTACCAAACAACATACATTACAAAAGTCTGCTGTTGGGTCTTTACTGCCTTCGAGCCATGATCGGCACGAACGGCCGATTCTGGTTAGTCTGTCCTAGGCTCAGCTCTGAAAAAACAGCCTAAACTCCTCGGTCCACCTCAAAATCCACAGTCTCTGCACCGAAACATTGTAAAGCAGATACGTCCACATCTTTGGAACAGAAACCCTAGGATCCGAAAAAGCGCTCTGACTCCATATCTAAATCCAAAGCTTGGGAGCCAAAACAATCAGCTTCAAAAACTGCAGGAGAAAAGCTAATTGTGGAGCTTAAAAACCAAACAGTTGCGCGTCCTCCACAGACTGTACAACCAGTACTTGAGAAATTACATCAGCAACTGAATTCTCAACAGAAACACTTAGTGATCCATCCTGATATAGGAAGAATACTCACTAGGCCCACTCAGGGCATAACATGCAAAAAGACACCTCTCTTTTCAAGAGACAATAGACATTCCTACAAAAACAAGGAAGAAACTGGATAAAGCCACCAGTCCACCTTGCTTTAGCCCTCCTCCCCTACAACATATACAAACTCCATCGCCACAAAACACTACAGTTCATGAATACATGCATTCACCAGAGAAGTCATTACATTATTTTACTGGGGATGGGAAGGACGAGGATCAACAATCAATACCCCCACAGGATGACTGGGATACATTTGACACAGATCCAACAGATAACACAGATCTGGATCTTGATCCATCTAAGCCCGCATAACATGACATTATCAGTAGTGCAGCTAATTTCCATAAGGTGCCATTACATACTGAGGAAATAAAAAATTAATTTTATTTGAAACTCTTTCCTCTACACCTGTGGTACTCATAGTACGGCCTGTGGGCCGCCAGCGGCCCAACAGGCCTTCCTTGGCGTCCCGCAGTAATTTCAGGTAATGTACCAATGGCCCCCCAGAGAGAGAGTGAAGAGTGGAGTGAGAGTGAAGAGTGGAGAGAGAGTGAGAGTGGAGTGAGAGTGAGAGTGGAGTGAGAGTGAGAGTGGAGTGAGAGTGAGAGTGGAGAGAGAGTGAGAGTGGCGAGAGAGTGAGAGTGGCGAGAGTGAGAGTGGCGAGAGAGTGAGAGTGGCGAGAGAGGAGGAGTGGCGAGAGAGGAGGAGTGGCGAGAGAGGAGGAGTGGCGAGAGAGGAGGAGTGGCGAGAGAGGAGGAGTGGCGAGAGAGGAGGAGTGGCGAGAGAGGAGGAGTGGCGAGAGAGGAGGAGTGGCGAGAGAGGAGGAGTGGCGAGAGAGGGGGGAGTGGTCTGAGGGGGGAGTGGTCTGAGGGGGGAGTGGTCTGAGGGGGGAGTGGTCTGA